>NC_064849.1:19753286-20083286 GCF_024139225.1 Suncus etruscus
CCCCCAGTATCCCATATGGTTCCCCCAAGCCAGAGGCAATTTCTTAGTGCTTAGCCAGATGCACCCCTGAGCATCAAACGGGTGTGGCCCTCCCAAAAAAAAAAGAAGTTGATATATTGTCTTCCCAAAATACAGTTATGTCCTTTTTTTTTTTTTTTTTTTTTTTTTTTTTTTGGTTTTTGGGTCGCACTCGGCAGTGCTCAGGGTTACTCCTGGCTCTATGCTCAGAAATCCCCCCTGGCAAGCACAGATACCATATGGGATGCCAGGATTCGAACCATTGTCCTGCATGAAAGGCAAACATGCTATCTCTCCGACCCCGATACAGTTGTGTCTTAAAATTATAATTGAATCTTACTTTGTGCTTATTTTCATCATGGTCCATCTCAATATCTGCTCCTTGTGTGCTCAGGAGATCATGAGGCACAAAGAATTGAACTGGGGTTGGCCACATGCAATGGATACATCTTTCCTACTGTCCTGTGACTCTAGCAGCAATAATTCTGCTGAGAGGGCCCAAGAAGACTATCTCTACTCTGTCTCCTGCCCATCTTCTCCACCCTATTCCATCTTTTCTGCCACAATGAGGTAACCAGTCTGCTTAGTTTCTGGTTCATTCTTTTCTTTGTTTTTGCAGATGAATTCATCATCAAGCAGAAGCAGTTGTTTCAGCAGCAATGCTAGTTCAGAGACTCCAGCTGGCACTCCTGCTGACCATCTGCCTTCTCGTCAGAGGGGTACTCCATCTGGGACTATTGCTGCCACCTGCCTTTTCGTCAGGGGGAACGGGGATCGACCAGCCCTCGATATCAACATGTACCGACCAGTGAACCCATATCAACCGATGAGAATCACCTGGACCCTGCAAAATGGACTAACCCTTGAAACACTGTCTACTATCACCCACGTGACACCCCCCCCCCCCCGACACCTGGTGGCCCAACCTGCAGTCTTGTCTCCAGTTTCTGATTCAAGGGTATGGCAGAACCCAGCCCTTCAAGTCCTGTGAGTATGGATTCTATGCCTTCCAGGGCATGATCCCAAAAGGGCCCGTTATGTGGAGGGGCAGATTAAGGCCTTTTGTGGACAATGGGACTGTGTAACCTCAAATGACAGACTTTGGAAATGGGATTCCCAAAGCTCAGACCTAATAAGGCTATCTTATGTAAATCCAATGCAAGAAGGGTGGCTACCACTAGCAGTCCCCCATGTAAGCGAACAGACTTAGATAGAGTCAAATTACAGTTTATAGAAAAAGGCAGGCAGGACAGGAGATGGTCCTCAGGCTTAACTTGGGGTGTAGTTTACTACTACACGTATGGGTCTAACCAGGGGCCTCAAACTCAACTTACCTGGGGGCTGCAGGAGGCAAAGTTGGGGTGATCCTTGAGTGCAAAGTCAGTAGTAAGCCTTGAACATTGAGGGTGTGACCCAAACAACTAAAACAAAACAAAACAAAAAAAAGATTCCTCTAGGAAAGGGCCACAAAATGTTATACGGAGGGCCGCAAACGGCCTGCGGGTCAAGAGTTTGAGACCCTTGGACCTTCTTTACTGCTGGTGGGCAAATGAAAGACAGAACTTCTTTCTGACCCACTACTCCAACCACCACCATCCAGCCCTACCACCACCACCACCAGCAGCACTGCAACCACTACCACTCCTGCCACTCTACCTGACACTGCATCCTTGGACAACACCACTTGGTCTGAGATGGCACCAAGCATTGCCTACCTAATTAATATGCCGGACCTCTTATGGTCCATGGTCACTGCGGCCGAAAAAGCCTTAAGGTTAGCAAAGCCAGGTACAGAGCTGTGCTGGTTATGTTTTGATCCACACCCACTATATTACGAGGCTATCAGGTTGAATGGCTCATACTTTTATGACAGAGACAGCAACCCTGCCCAATGCAGATGGGATAGCTCCCAAGATTTTCAAGGGGGTCTTGACATGACTCAGGTTCAGGGAATGAGAAGGTGTGTTGGCATGGTCCCTATGGCACAACAACACTGCCAGTATAGATAGCTGGTTGTAGATGTAGGGGTGGGCTGTCCTGAGCATGGGAAGTTGATGATTATGCTCAAAGGCCTCTCTAACTCCATGCCTGACCTGCCTGGTCCTGACTAGTTCCAACGAATGGTGTATCCAAGTCATTATTGTGCCCAAGGCCAAATACGATAACATAACACTCTTTACGGAAAGCTACAACTCAATGGACCATCCCAGGGCAAAAAGGGAAGTCATCACCGTCATTAGCAGAGCAGCACTGGTAGGACTAGGACTGGTGGGGGCCAGAACCGGAATTGCAGCTTTAGCCACTCAGAGCCATGGGTTATCCTCCTTAAAGGCAGCCATTCTGGAGGATCTCTCAGATGTCAGAACATCTATTATTCGTGTAGAAAAGTCTCATTCCTCCCTGGCGGAAGTGGTCCTGCGAAATAGAAGGGAGCTTAATTTGGTTTTTCAACGACAAAATGGAGTTTGCGCAGCCTTAGAGGAAGAGTGTTGTTATTATACTGACCACACGGGGGTGGTGTGGGACTCAGGAAGGAAGGAAGGAAGGAAGGAAGGAAGGAAGGAAGGAAGGAAGGAAGGAAGGAAGGAAGGAAGGAAGGAAGGAAGGAAGGAAGGAAGGAAGGAAGGAAGGAAGGAAGGAAGGAAGGAGGGAGGGAGGGAGGGAGGGAGGGAGGGAGGGAGGGAGGGAGGGAGGAAGGGAGGGAGGAAGGAAGGAAGGAAGGAAGGAAGGGAGAGAGAGAAAGAAAGGAAGGAAGAAAGAAAGAAAGAAAGAAAGAAAGAAAGAAAGAAAGAAAGAAAGAAAGAAAGAAAGAAAGAAAGAAAGAAAGAAAGAAAGAAAGAAAGAAAGAAAGAAAGAAAGAAAGAAAGAAAGAAAGAAAGAAAGAAAGAAAGAAAGAAAGAAAGAAAGAAAGAAAGAAAGAAAGAAAGAAAGAAAGAAAGAAAGAAAGAAAGAAAGAAAGAAAGAAAGAAAGAAGAAAGAAGGAAGGAAGGAAGGAAGGAAGGAAGGAAGGAAGGAAGGAAGGAAGGAAGGAAGGAAGGAAGGAAGGAAGGAAGAGCCAGTCCCCTTGGCTCACCACTCTCATTTCATCCATTGCCGGCCCCCTGAAAATTCTCTTGCTTCTACTGACTTTTGGGCCCTGCATTTTAAAGAAATTGGCCAAGTTTGTTCAGGACTGCATAGATGCAGTATAGTTTTTGGTCTTTTTCTCTTTAGCTTTTGGTCTTAAGGCAGCAACGTCTCTAGTTAGATGCCAATAATGAAAGTGTGGTTTAAAGTGAGATTTTTAGTTTACAGAATTTTGTGCTACCAGGCTTGCAGAGGGACAGTTCCCCTTACCCGTACGGCCTCACTCAGGAACAACCCTGGAAACATCTTGGTTTGGTAATCATACCCCGGATGGGCCCTTAAAACAGCATGCCAAGAAACACTGCACGGTCTGAGGGCCAGGCTGAGCTGTGAGGTCAAGTCGATGAAAAGGGTGGTAAGACATTTCTTTACCATCAATTTTGCATTCCCTTTACTTAACAAAGGTGCTCACCCTTCCCCCTCACCCCCACCCCTTCGCAGATTCTCTGGTGGAGCCATGCTCTGTAGGCCATAACATAAAACGCTCCTAACATCTGCCAGAGAGACCCTGGAATACGACCCCAATTGGGCCCCTTAACTAGGTATTGTCGATTGCCAGTAGAAAACTCTCTAAGCCAGCTCTCAGCTTGGCACAGATGAGCCCAGAGATGGGCTCATTTGATGTGAAGCATACACGGTGGGCAATACTGGAAGCTTGAGCTCCTCTGTTAAGCAACCACTCATTGTCCCCATCCCAATTTTTTTTGTGTGTGTGTGTGTTTTTTTGGTCACACCCGGCAGTGCTCAGGGGTTACTTCTGGCTCCATGCTCAGAAATTGCTCCTGGCAGGCACAGGGGACCATATGGGACGCCGGGATTCGAACCGATGACCTCCTGCATGAAAGGCAAACGCCTTACCTCCATGCTATCTCTCCGGCCCCCATCCCAGTTTTTTGGGTAAATTCGTTTCTAGTCTCGCCATGGGAACACCAACTTTCTCCTGCCGTACAAAGATGCCACTGAA
Source organism: Suncus etruscus (assembly GCF_024139225.1). Lineage (NCBI taxonomy): Eukaryota > Metazoa > Chordata > Mammalia > Eulipotyphla > Soricidae > Suncus > Suncus etruscus. Next base: position 19,757,395 of record NC_064849.1, read on the forward strand.
TGGGGTTAACCCGAACCTGCAATGACTGCAACACATTCCATGATTGGAATAGTCCCTATAGAAAAAGGGGGGATATGCTAGATTGAAATTTCAGAATTAGTTTTGATTTAAGATGTCTTGATTTGAGTGGTGTGATATGCCCTATGAGGTTATGAGGGGGCAGGATTTGTGCCATTTCCTGAGATTTTTATTGGTGACTTTAAACCTACACAATCTGTAACACCTATGGAATGCTAATTATCATGTGAATTCCCTTAAATGCTTGTGTGCTTGAATGCTTGGGGTGTGACTACAGATCTCCCTGCTGCGCCTGGAGGTTGTGGTGGACCCCAGATGCTCTGAGAATCAATAAGTCTGCGTTGCTGTTTGCATCTCTAAAGGTTTGTGGTCTCAGGGGGCCAGAGTGATAGCACAGCTAAAAGGCGTTTGCCTTGCACAGGACCTGCCTGAAAGGACCAGGGTCCAATCCCATCTGGTTCCCTGAGCCTGCCTGAGCTAAGAGCCTGGAGTAAACCCTGAATGCCACCAGGTGTGGCCCCCAGAAAACAAACAAACAACAAAAACAACAAAAGGTTTGTGCTCTCTAATTTGGTAATGGGCTTCCCGACCCTGGACATCGAGCCCCTGGGTTCTACCTCGGGCCCTGGGCATCTTTCATATTGGGGCTCGAACTCTTTTTTTTTTTTTTCGGGCCACACCCATTTGATGCTCAGGGGTTACTCCTGGCTAAGCGCTCAAAAATTGCCCCTGGCTTGGAGGGACCATATGGGACGCTGGGGGATCGAACCGAGGTCACTATCTTTCCTTGGCTAGCGCTTGCAGGACAGACACCTTACCTCTAGTGTCACCTCACCGGCCCCTAGGGGCATGGACTCTTTTTTTTTTTATTTTTGTGGTTTTTGGGTCACACCCGGCAGTGGTCAGGGGTTATTCCTGGCTCCATGCTCAGAAATTGCTCCTGGCAAGCACGGGAGACCATATGGGACGCTTGGATTCAAACTGATGACCTTCTGCATGAAAGGCAAACACCTTACCTCCATGCTATCTCTCCGGCCTCATGGGCACGGACTCTTAAGGTCCATTTTACCAGGGGTTTGGATACTTGGGGGGCATATAAAGTTCTGAGGATTTTATTGGGGTCAGTCACATGCTATTACTCTGTCCCTTTTCCCCATTTTTTTCAATTGTCCTCATTGTTTATTCCCTCTATCCGTCCTCAGCCCTTCTGGAAGTACGACTGGTGTACTGATGATTGGTTCACATGTCAGGGTGTAATGCTTCTGCTCTGAGCCGCAGTGGTTACTGACATTTGCTCTCTTAGCTGGGATCCTGACTTGGTGGTCACATGAGTTGAGGAACATGGTTTACTCCTCCCTATGTAGGTCCCCCTCCTCTCCATGTCAGTTCCTCTCCTTCCATGTCTGTCTCCGTCCTCTCCATGTTTGCCTCCTCCCTGTGCAGGTCCTCCTCATCATGTCAATCCCCCTCCTCCTCACACTTCTTTAGTTGTGTAGCTTTTCTGGAACAAACATTACCTCCAGAGCTCCAGAAGGGCTGGCCAAGGGCACTTCAAGGGCAGGGCCCAGCACATTGAGGGGAAATCAGTGATGAGGGAGCTGGGAGTTAATATGATTGCTGCCTCTCGTTATTATCTTGGGCCTAAAGGGAAAGAAAAGTTCGGGGGCTGCTTCTATTTAGCAATCATCAAAGTCCCAAGGTGGTGACGGCAGAACAGTGAACCATATCCTAGTAAGTGCGGGTCACTGGCTCAGGAATGCCCGCTGCTACCTCAGAGTCTGGGTTCCCCAGAAAACAATGCTGGGATCTGGTGAAAGGCCTGGACCTCAGATCCCATAGATGGGGAGACTGGCCAGGAAGTACCTCAGCGCTGCCATCTGCTGGACGCCTCGGGCTACTGCACTCGCTGGGGATAAAGTTCTAGGGGGGCTGGGGTGCCTGGAGGGGTGTCCTGAGGGAAGTCACCTTGGCCATTGCACTGCTGTCCTGCTTGGAAGCTCTGCTCTCCCACACTCCCAGGAATTAGAGCGGATATCCCATAGAAATGAGGTAACCTGGGGCCAGAGAGATAGCATGGAGGTAGGGCATTTGCCTTGCATGCAGAAGGATGGTGGTTCGAATCCCAACATCCCATATGGTCCCCCGAGCCTTCCAGGAGCCATTTCTGAGCATAGAGCCAGGAGTAACCCCTGAACTCTGCCAAAAAACAATCAAAAACAAACAAAATACCCAAAAACTAAAAATAAACAAAAAGAAATTAGGTAATCCGAGGTAGTTGGAGCAATAATGGAGCAATAATACAGCAGGTAGGCCTTTTGCTTTGAATGAAGTCGACCCGGGTTTGGTCTCAGGAAGGGCCCCCAGAGGTAATACAGCAGGGAGGGCACTTGTCCTGCACACAGCCAATCCAGATTCGATCCTTGACACCTCATATGGTCCTCTGAGATCTGACAGAATGATTCCTGAGAGCAGAGAGCTAGGAGTAACCCCTAATCATTGCTCTGTGTGACCCCCTAAAAAACAAACAAACAAACAAGCAAACAACAGAACGAAATTAGAATCTAAGGTTCCAGGGGCTGTGAGGGCTTTCAATAAATCCTCTCAATTGTCCATGTACCAATTCCCCATTTTGAAGGATCCAAGGACATTCCCTGCCCTCCCCCCCATTCAAGGCCCCCTTAGGGACTGTGAGGCCTCTATGAGAAGAGTGGAAAATGGGGGGCAGAGAAGAGACAAGCTCTTAGCACTATCTCCCAGAGAATTCAAACAAGTTGGATGGTGCCTTATTTCCCCTTTCCACACTCTGAGTCCTCCTCTCTCTCTCCAGCTGTAGCTATTCTTGGCTCCCCACCTCAGTTCCTCCAAACTGTGGGTTCAGGGGTCGGAGAGATAGCATGGAGGTAGGGCGTTTGCCTTCCATGCAGAAGGATGGTGGTTCGAATCCTGGCATCCCCTATGGTCCCCTGAGCCTGCCAGGAGTGATTTCTGAACATAGAGCCAGGAGTAACAACCCCTGAGAGCTGCCGGGTGTGACCCCCCCCCCAAAAAAAAATCAAACTGTGGGTCCACTTTAAAGTCATTTCCTACAGCCTCTTGTTCAGTTCCTCCCAACAAGGTGAACTGAGCTCCTGCTGTGCTGGATCTCAGGGGAAATAAATCAAATGCTCTCTCTGTGTCCTCACTCCCTACACCTGGATTCTCCATGGATTCTGCTGCTTTTCTCTTTTTTCTGGGGCTGGGCATGGAGCCCAGAGCTCATGCATGTGAAATGGACTTACCTGCTGAGCCACATCCCTGCCCTTGGATGGACTGTCACCTTCTGATTCGTTTGGGCCAGCTTTTCTAGGTGGACAAACAATGTGATCCTGATCCTGGGTACTGGTTTGCCCAGAAGGTTAGTACAATTTTATTTGTCTGATTTTTTTTTTCTTGGATTTTGGGCCACACCTAGCAGTGCTCAGAAGTTACTCCTGGCTCTGTCAGATATTATTCCTGTTAAAAAAAAAGGGGGGGGGCAGTGAGGTGGCGCTAGAGGTAAGGTGTCTGCCTTGCAAGTGCTATCCAAGGAACGGACCGAGGTTCGATCCCCCGGCGTCCCATATGGTCCCTGCAAGCCAGGGGCAATTTCTGAGCGCTTAGCCAGGAGTAACCCCTGAGCATCAAACGGGTGTGGCCTCAAAAACAAAAACAAACAAACAAACAAACAAAAGAATGGGCCCGGAGTGATAGCACAGTGGCGTTTGCCTTGCAAGCAGCCGATCCAAGACCAAAGGTGGTTGGTTCGAATCCCAGTGTCCCATATGGTCCCCCGTGCCTGCCAGGAGCGATTTCTGAGCAGACAGCCAGGAGTAACCCCTGAGCAATGCCGGGTGTGGCCCCCCCAAACCCCCCCAAAAAAAAAAGAAAAAAGAAAAGAAAGAAATTACTCCTGACAGGCTTGGGGGACCACATGGTATGCTGGGGATCAAACCCGGGTTGGCCACATGCAAGGCAATGCCCTACTCGGTACTATGGTTCTGCCCCTTTTTATCTGATTGTTGTGTGTTTGTTTGGGGCCACACCTAATAGTGCTCAGGGCTTATTCCTGCATCTATGCTCAAGGATCACTCCTACAGGTTCTCAAGGAACCATAATGTGGTGCTGGGAAATCAGACCAGAGCTGCTGGGTTATGTGCAAGTAGCTTTGTTACATGCTCCCCTCTTGTCCTATCTCTCCAGCCTAATTAATGCATGTTTAATATGGGTTTCTTTTTGTGTGTGTGTGATATGATTTATATATCAGAGGTCAGGGATGTAATTGAATGGTAGAAGTGTGTGAGGGCCAGAATTGGATCCTCGGCACCATCCCAAACAAATAAAACTTCCCTTGGCTGAAATTGTAGCTAGGAGTAGGGTTAGCCTCCATGCTTGGTCACAGTGCTTGGCTAATCGGCCACAGGGCTAGCTACCTGTCACACTCTTGGTTGCTTTTTTTGTTGGATATAGAGCACATACACAGTGGTACCAGGAATGCCAAACAACACAACTGATGGAACCCAGTTCCATGCATAGGAGTTGTACCAGGGATCAAACTCTAGACCTCACACTTGTAATGTTGGCACTTTTGCTACCGATCTCCCCAGACCTTCTTCATCCTTTTAATCTATACAGTTTGGGCCAAAGAGTATATTGGGCCAAAGAGTATATTGGAGGTGAGATATTTGCCTTGCATGTAACTGGTATGGTTGACCCAGGTTCAATCCCTGGCACTGCCAAGGGTCACTCCTGAGTACAGAGTAAGGAGTAACCCCTAAGCACTGGTGGGTGTGACCTCCCCCCCCCAGAAGAAAATGAATGAGTGAAGTATAAAATTCAAGAGAAAGTGCCTGGGGCTTAAGATACATGCCTTGCATGCAGCTGTTGCTGGAAGCTTGGTGAAGTGGGGAGAAAGAGAGGAGGATTTGAGAAAAAATGTTTCTTCCTCTCTGCTTGACCCACCATGGCCACTGGGACTTGGGGAAATGGCCAGGTCAGGTCAGTCCTAACCTGGGTACAGGCTTTGAGGGTTTGTTGCTTTCCCTCATAGAAAAGTTTCAGAAAAAAAGAGGGGGGCGGAGAGATAGCAAGGAGGTAGAGCATTTGCCTTGCATGTAGAAGGACGGTGGTTCGAATCCCAGCATTCCATTTGGTCCCCCAAGCCTGCCAGGACCAATTTCTGAACGTAGAATCAAGAGTGGAACCCCTGAGGGCTGCCGGGTGTGACCCAAAAACCAAAAAAAAGGGGAAAAGAAAAGAGTTTCAGGAGGTGAAATAGTGAGGCAAGGTAGTTGTTTGTTTTGTTTGTTTTTGGGTCACACCCACTGGCTTTCAAGAATTACTCCTGTTTCTCAGGATCTCTTTTTTGTTTGTTTGTTTGTTTGTTTGTTTTTGGGCCACACTCAGCTGTGCTCAGGGGTTACTCCTGACTGTCTGCTCAGAAATAGCTCCTGGCAGGCACGGGGGACCATATGGGACACCGGGATTCGAACCAACCACCTTTGGTCCTGGATCAGCTGCTAGCAAGGCAAACACCGCTGTGCTATCTCTCCGAGCCCTAGGTTTTGAATTTTTTGTTTTGTTTTGGGGGGTCATACCCGGCAGTGCTCAGGGGTTACTCCTGGCTTTATGCTCAGAAATCGCTCCTGGCAAGCTCAGGGCACCATATGGGATGCCGGGATTCAAACCACCATCCTTCTGCATGCAAGGCAAATGCTCTACCTCTCTGGCCCCTGTTCTGTTTTATTGTGCTATCTCTCCGGGCCCCTTCTCAGGGTCTCTTAACTACTGAAACCTGACACCAGCAATCGTGATTGTGAAGGGCTTTTACTGGGAAAGACTGAGTTTAGTTAACTTAGCATGCATGGAGCTTGTAGTTTTCTTATACCAAGATTCTTCATGGGTAAGGTCTCTCTGTTTTTAGGCTAAAGGTTTTTCCTTTCTGTTTTCCCCAAATTTTGCTGTGCCTATGCAAAGAACAACATCTATTATACACTTTTAATGTATTTTTATCTCTTATCTTTAAAAAAAGAGAGCTTACTAAACCTTCTGCTATGATTTTAATTAATGATTTTATTGGAGATACAATAATGTCCACAAATATACTTGCTATTGAGCTTTCTCTTCCTTTTTCTTCTGTTCCATTTTATTTTATTTTATTTTTTTGTTTGTTTGTTTGTTTTGGGGAGTCACACCCGGCAGTGCTCAGGGGACACTCCTGGCTCCACGCTCAGAAATCGCTCCTGGCAGGCTGGGGGACCATATGGGATGCCGGGATTTGAACCAATGACCTTCTGCATGAAAGGCAAATGCCTTACTTTCATGCTATCTCTCCGGCTCCATTTTTTAGTTTTTTCTTTCTATTTTTTTTCCATTTTTCTCTATAACTTTGCTTTTCCTTATCTTGAAACAAATGGATTATGATCAGTTATGTCAACTATGTGATGCATTTTCTTTTTTTCTTTCTTTCTTTCTTTTTTTTTTTTTTTTTTTGTTTGTTTTTTGGGTCACACCCGACAGCACTCAGGGGTTCCTCCTGACTCCATGCTCAGAAACCGCCCCTGGCAGGCACAGGGGACCATATGGATGCCGGGATTCAAACCACCCTCCTTCTGCATGAAAGGCAAACGCCTGACCTCCATGCTATCTCTCCGCTCCGTGATGCATTTTCTTGAAATAAAAAAAATTAAAAATAATTAAATTAAAAAATATTAAATAAAAAAAATTACTCCTGGGGCCGGGCGGTGGCGCTAAAGGTAAGGTGCCTGCCTTGCCTGTGCTAGCCTCGGACGGACCGCGGTTCGATCCCCCAGCGTCCCATATGGTCCCCCAAGCCAGGAGCGACTTCTGAGCGCATAGCCAGTAGTAACCCCTGAGCGTCACCGGGTGTGGCCCAAAAAAAAAAAAAAATTACTCCTGGTTCTGTCTGTGCTTGGGATCATTCCTGGTGGTGCTGGAAGGACCATTTGGGATGCCAGGGATTAAATCTTGGTTGGCTGTGAACAGGGTAAGCACCTTCCTGCTGTACTATCATTCAAGTCCCTTCCAGTGATTCTTGACCATCCAGATCAGCATGTACTACGATGTGGTACTACGTGGACTGTGCTATGCTGTAGCCTTGGGGGCCTCCAGTACTACACAAAGATATTTGGGGAACTATGAAATACCAGTGATCAAACTATAACTGGCCACATGCAAGGCCTGAGCCTTAACCCTTGAACTGTCTCTATCCCTCTGGTTTTTTGTTTGTTTGTTTTTTGTTTTATTTTGCTTCATTTTTTGTTTTGGGGCCATACCAAGTGGCACACAGGGGTTACTTCTGGCTCTACACTCAAATTGCTCCTGGCAGGGGCCGGTTCAGTGGCGCTATAGGTAAGGTGTCTGCCTTACAAGCGCTAGCCTAGGACGGACCATGGTTCGGTCCCCCAATGTCCCATATGGTCCCCCAAGCCAGGAGCGACTTCTGAGTGCGCATAGCCAGGAATAACCCCTGAGCGTCACAAGTGTGGCCCAAAAACTAAAAAAAAAAAAAAATCGCTCCTGGCAGGCTTGGGGGACCATTTGGGATGCCGGGGTGTTGGGTTACTGATCCTACCCTAATCAATAATTGTGCCCTACCCTAGGGTGTGACCTGGTAATAGTATATTGGATTATTTCTTATTTGGCATTCTGCTCCCACCCTAGGGTGGTACCTGATTCTTGTGTATAAAAGCAAGGGTCTGTGGAAGGCTGGGGCTTTTTTGAGTGGGAATTCCACATCCCACTAGCCCCAGAAAAATATACTATATATATTTTTTCCTTCCTTCTTTCTTTCTTTCTTTCTTTCTTTCTTTCTTTCTTTCTTTCTTTCTTTCTTTCTTTCTTTCTTTCTTTCTTTCTTTCTTTCTATATATAGTATGTTCTAGGGCACAATTATTGATTTATTGATTAGGGTAGGATCAGTAAGATAATAATCTTATGGAAATGTTTTCATATATAACACCAGAACAAACCCAGGCAATTATTTTATCATTGTATTATCTCTTCGGCCCCTCCCTCTGTTTTTTTTGGGGGGGGGCACACCCAGTGATGCTCAGGGGTTACTCCTTGCTATTCACTCAGAAATCGCTCCTGGCTTGGGTGACCATGTGGGACGCCGGGGGATCAAACCATGGTCTTCCTAGGATAGCACGCGTAAGGCAGATGCTTTACACCTTGTGCCTCCTCTCCAGTCCTCCCTTTGTTATTTTTTTACTCTTTGTACAATATCATGTTATCAGCAGGTAAATAATTGTATTTTTTCATTCCAGACTGTATTTCTCCCCTGTTCTTGCCCCACTGAGATGGAACCTCCTGAGCAATTTAAAAGAGAGGTACAGGAACCAGAATGATAGCACAGTGGGTAGGGCACTTGCCTTGCACACTGCCGACCCAGGTTCAATCCTTAGCATTCCATAGAGTACCCCTAGCCTGCCAGGACTGATTCTTGAGAGCAAAGTTTCAGGAATAAACACTGGCCACTGCCAGGTGTGGCCCAAAAAATAAACAAACAAACAAAAAAAAATAAGGATGCAGATACCTCAGGGGCTAGAGAAATAGCACAGGGGCTAATGCACTTGTCTCGCATGCACTTGATCAGTTTGGTCCCCAACATCCTTGGGCATTGCTGGGAGTGACTCCTGAGCTCAGAGCTGAGAATAGCTCTCAAAGAAGACTGGATGTGGCCCACTTACCCCTCAAAAACAGAATGTTGGGGTCAGAGAGATATTACAGAGGGTAGGGCACTTGCCTTGCCCACAACTGACCCAGGTTCCATCCTGTTATACCATATGCTTCCCCTGCATCCCACCAAGAATACTTCCTGTGAGAAGAGTCAGGAGTAATCCCTGAGAATTGCTAGGTGTGGCCCCAAACCAAAAAATAAAACACAACCACAATAACACAATGGTTGATCAAACCCAAGGCTTCTGTGCTTTATTCACCTTTGAACATGAGTTGTACTTCTGCAGTGCTGTTACCTGACTGGGGAAGTTTCCCCCTTCTGCTACTGTGCTGAGGATTTGTGTAGTGGGGTGGGACACTTGGATTTGCCTCTCAGTTCTGGCCCTGAAACTCCTGTTATTCTAGAATGCATGGGCCTCATTCCTGAATGGGTATTTCCTTCCTTCCTTCCTTCCTTCCTCTTTCCTTCCTTCCTTCCTTCCTTCCTTCCTTCCTTCCTTCCTTCCTTCCTTCCTTCCTTCCTTCCTCTCTCTCTCTTTCCTTTCTCTTTCTTTCTTTCTCTTTCTTTCTTTCTTTCTTTCTTTCTTTCTTTCTTTCTTTCTTTCTTTCTTTCTTTCTTTCTTTCTTTCTTTCTTTCTTTCTTTCTTTCCTTCTTTCTTTCTTCTTTCTCCCTCCCTCCCTCCCTCCCTCCCTCCCTCCCTCCCTCCCTCCCTCCCTTCCTTCCTTCCTTCCTTCCTTCCTTCCTTCCTTCCTTCCTTCCTTCCTTCCTTCCTTCCTTCCTTCCTTCTTTTTTTTTGGTTTTTGGGTCACACCCAGCAGCACTCAGGGGTTCCTCCTGGCTCCATGCTCAGAAAATCGCTCCTGGCAGGCTCAGAGGACCATATGGGATGCTGGGATTCAAACCACCATTCTTCTGCATGAAAGGCAAACACCTTACTTCCATGCTATCTCTCCGGCCCCATGAATGGGCATTTCTTAGGCACCCACTGTTTACTAATATTGTGCAGTGATGAGGAGTATGAGTAGGAAAGCTGCTGCTGTGGGCACCTGAAAAGTGTGTCCTCATTCCAGGAGAATATCACAGCCAAGGGGAAGCATTACTATGGGTTTGAGACCCCATGAACTCCACTAAACAGTCTGTGTAAGAGCAGGAGTCAGCGGGCTGGAGAGATAGCATGGAGGTAAGGCATTTGCCTTTCATGCAGGAGGTCATTGGTTCAAATCCCGGCGTCCCATATGGTCCCCCATGCCTGCCAGGAGCCAGGAATAACCCCTGAGCACTGCCGGGTGTGACCCCCCCCCCAAAAAAAAAAGAGCAGGAGTCAGAGCTGCTCCTTGTGATACTTATGGGCCTATGGGTTCAGTGCTAAGGGCCACTGAGCCACATGGGCTATGCTCAGGGAATTGTGCTCTGCTGAGGACTGTACTGGGGGGGGGGGTTTGCACCTGTGGGGCATGTGCACTGTCACTTGAGCCACATTCCAGTTCTTCCTGTTTCAGGGACTGTAGGAGAGGAAGGATAGTGAGTGGACGGTGGAACTGAGGGATCGTGAGTGGTAGTTGAGGGATGGGGAATGGAGCTGAGGGATAGTGGAGCTGATGGATTGTGAACAGATGGTGGAGCTGAAGGATTGTGAGTGTGTGGTTGTGGGTGATGATCGTGAGTGGGTGGTGGAGCTGAAGGAGACTTGGAGCAGCTGCATGGAAAGACTGCTGCATTAGAGAGAGTCCCTGGCTGTCTGCAGGGGAAGGGCTAAGGGTGAGGATGGAGCAGAAGTGGAAGTGGGTGCCCTGTGAAATGAAAGATCGGGGAATTGTGGGGAGAGGTGGGAATTGGAAGGAAGTGAGGGAGCACCCTGAAGAGAAGGGAGGTATGTGAGAGCTTTCAGGGTGGAGGCTTGGGTGTCCTCAGAGCAGCTCCTCCTGCAGTGCTTCCCTTCCTGGATGATGGGCAGCAGAATCAAGGCTACCTGAGGAGGAGGCAGCTACCCAGAACTCAGAAACAACAACCCTGTGGCCCAGGCTCACAGGCACCTTGGTGTCTGCAGTCGGGGAGCTAAGTGGGGGGCCCTGAGCCTCTGAGGGGGCAACTGATGCCTCCAATGAACATGGGGCCTTAAGAAGATCAGGCAGGTGTTCTGAGCTTGGCCCCTGTGCCTGGAACCAGGGGCTCAGGCTCCCATGAGTTGGAGGGAAGGATCCCTCCTGTGGCTGAGTGACGCGGCCTCAAGGGACCCACTCAAGACAGAAATAGGCTGGCTGGCCATGGTTACATTTCTCAGGGCAGATATCCCAGACTTTAGGCTTAGCAGTCTTGGGGCACTTGGACAATTTGAGGCAGGGGGCTCCCCTGAAGGTTGGCCAGACCCCTGCTCTGCTCTAGAGCTTCCCATTGAGTTTTCTCATGGTTTTGGCCATCTTCCATCATGGTATGCCCTCCCTTATGGTCTGTCTCTCCTTCATGGTTAGTCCCTCCTTCATAGACTGTCCCTTCATCATGGCCCTTCCATTTCTCATGGCCTGTTCCTCCCTCAAGGCCCATCCCTTCATCATGACCTGTTCTTCTGTTATGGTCAGTTTCTTCCTCATAGCCAGTCCCTCCACCATGGCCAATCGTTTTCACATGGCTGGTCCCTCCCCCGTAACCAGTATCTACATGGTGGCCAGTCTGTCCCTCATGGTGCCCCTTTCTCATGCCACTGCATTCCATGGACAAGCCTGAGAGTGAGCACAGCCTGAGTGCTCTTGATCCTCTCTGGCATTCCAGCAAACCTTGCTGTGAGTAGCCAGGCTCTGCTGTGTTGGCCAGTGCTGGCTCTCCCAAGGAGCAGCCCATCCGTGTTAGGCTTCCATGGCTCCAAGTGCAGACAACTCCCCCCATAAAGCTGGGGCTGTGTGTGGCTCTGTTTCAAGGCAAAAGAGGTGGCAGTAATGGCCAGCCTGAGGTTCATAGCTGTGTCAAAGGGCCCATAAGTTCCTTGGTAGAGGAGAAAACACAGGGATTTGGGTTTTTGCCTTGAGTATGGCTGAGACAATTCAATCCCTTGCACTGCATGGGGTCCCTTGTACACTGCTGTTTTCCCCCATGCCCCTCAATATGAAAAATGGGGTTATAGGGGCCGGAGAGGTAGCATGGAGGTAAGGTGTTTGCCTTGCATGCAGGAGGATGGTGGTTCGAATCCTGTCATCCCATATGGTCCCCCAGCCTGCCAGGAGCTATTTCTGAGCATAAAGCCAGGAGTAACCCCTGAGTGCTGCCGGGTGTGACCCAAAAACAAAAACAAACAAAAAAATGGGGTTAATAGAGCAGGGTCCCAGTGACCAAAGGGGTGGAAGGAGTGACAAAGGACTTGTCCCTCCCTCCCACTAGCTCCTATTCTACCCTAAATTTCTCAGCTCTATAGCTCCAGGGGCCAAGGTGGGAGACTGGTCCAAGGGAAAGGTCTAAAACCCCATCCTGGTGCAGTGACTGCCAAGAAGGTGTCTGATAACAAAGTAGGAAACTACTCAAGGTCCAGCCCCAGGGCCAGATGATCAAATGAGCCTCCTAGGGACATTCTGTAGCTTCACACAGCCCTGAACACAGGAACAAAGAAGTCTGCGGGAATCTGGAGGTGCATTTATCAGAAATCACTCCTGACAGGCTCCAGGGACCATATGGAATGCTGGGATTTGAACCACTGTTCGTCCTGGGTCAGCTTCGTGCAAGGCAAATGCTACTGCTGTGCTGTCTCTCAGGCCCCAGTTTTTCAGTTTTTATAGTATTGGAAAAGTAGTTCAGATACACAAGCAAACATACTTTTAAGTCCTTTTCCTTTTTTTTTCCTTTTTCCCCTTGGGGTACCCTGGGCAGTGCCTAGAGGTATTTCCTGGTTCTGTGCTTAGGAGTTGCTCCTGGCTATTTAGGGGGACTGTGGGCTGTTCTCCCATGTTTTTGATCTTATTTATCTCTGGGGGGACCACACCCAGCTGGGTTCAATTTATTCCTGGCTCAGGAACTACTGCTGGTTTATTCAGGGTGGGGTGGTCTAAGGCAGTGCCTGATTCACTTGGGCCTAATTTAAAAAAAAAACAACTGGGAGCTGGAGCAATAGCACACCAGCATCCCATTGGTCCTCCAAGCCTGCAGAAGTGTTTTTCTTTCTCCTCTCTCCCTCCCTCCCTTCCTTCCTTCCTTTGTTCTTTAGGCCACACCCAGTGATACTCAGGGGTTACTCCTGGCTATGCGCTCAGAAATCGCTACTGGCTTGGGGAACCATATGGATGCTGGGGGATCAAACCGCGATCAGTCCTAGGTTAGCACATGCAAGGCAAACGCCCTACCGCTTGCACCACTGCTCTGGCCCCCAGAAGTGATTTCTGAGCACAGAGCCAGGAGTAACCCCTGAGCTCCACCAAGTGTGGCAAAAGAAAGAAAAGAAAAGAAAGATAGAAAGAAGAAAGAAAGAGAGAAAGAAAGAAGAAAGAAAGGGAAGGAAGGAAGGAAGGAAGGAAAGAAGGAAGGAAGGAAGGAAGAAGGAAGGAAGGAAGGAAGGAAGGAAGGAAGGAAGAAGGAAGGAAGGAAGGAAGGAAGAAAGAAAGAAAGAAAGAAAGAAAGAAAGAAAGAAAGAAAGAAAGAAAGAAAGAAAGAAAGAAAGAAAGAAAGAAAGAAAGGAAGGAAGGAAGGAAGGAAGGGGCCCGGAGAGATAGCACAGCGGTGTTTGCCTTGCAAGCAGCTGATCCAGGACCAAAGGTGGTTGGTTCGAATCCCGGTGTCCCATATGGTCCCCCGTGCCTGCCAGGAGCTATTTCTGAGTACAGAGCCAGGAATAACCCCTGAGCACCGCCGGGTGTGGTCCAAAAACAAAACAAAACAAAAACCAAAAAAAAAAAAAAAGAAAGAAAGAGGGGCCGGCGAGGTGGCGCTAGAGGTAAGGTGTCTGCCTTGCAAGCGCTAGCCAACCGACGTTCGATCCCCCGGCGTCCCATATGGTCACCCCAAGCCAGGGGCAATTTCTAAGTGCTTAGCCAGGAGTAACCCCTAAGCATCAAATGGGTGTGGCCGGAAAAACGAAAGGAAGGAAGGAAGGAAGGAAGGAAGGAAGGAAGGAAGGAAGGAAGGAAGGAAGGAAGGAAGGAAAAAGAAAAGTGCCACTATCACACCTTTACTATATTTTTTACTCTTATCCTTTAAGGAAAAAATACTACTTACTGAACTTAAAAACAAACAAAAAAAGAAAGAAGAAAAGAAAGGGAAGGAAGGAAGGGAAGGGGGATGAAGGAAGGAAGGAAACAAGGAAGGAAGCAAGGAAGGAAGGAAGGAAGGAAGGGAGGAACCTGGTGAGGGCAGAGAGGTAGTACAGTCATTTGTCTTGCATGGACTGACTGGGTTCAGTAACGGGCATCCCAGAGGGTCTGCTGAGGACCACCAGGAGTAATTCCCGAGTGTAGAGCTAGGAGTAAGCCAGGTGTAGCCCAAAAACTAAAAAACTTTTTTTTTGGGGGGGTGTTTGGGTCACACCCAGCAGCACTCAGGGGTTACTCCTGGCTCTGTACTCAGAAATAGCTCCTGGCAGGCTCGGGGACCATAAGGGATGCCAGGAATTGAACCGGGGTCCATCCTGGATCGGCTACATGCAAGGCAAATGCCCTACCACTGTGCTATTGCTCTGGCCCCTCAAGTTACTTTTGAGTCACCCTAGCAGACTTGAGACCATATGGGACTTCAGGGATTGAACCTGGGTCAGCCTTGTGTGATGTAAGTACCTTACCTGCACTATACTATACTATTCCTCAGTCCCATTGCTCTTTTTTCATTGACAATTATTTCCTCCCTTCGCTGTTCTGATGGGAGGGGGCTACCCATTGGGTTGGGTTGTTCTGACAATTTAGGTCAGTGCCAGGGATCAGATTTAATAGCGGGTCACATGCTGGGACTCCACAGCTTACTACTTTTCTATCCCAGATGCCTTCGATGGAAAGCCTTTGAGCAGCAAGCTGTATTGGTGCTGCCCTCTGCTCCTTCCACGGTCAGTCATTCCTCTTTTTGTGGTTACTATGACCAGGAATAGTATCCTTGGCTGCAGTGTGCTGTGGCACTAGGATCCCCACAGAACAGAGCTGTTGCAGTGGCACACTGGCGTGTGGTGTGTGCAGGGATCAGGCTCCCGATCCTTGTGTACTAGGCAGTCCTTTACCACTGATCTTTCCCTGGGCATTTGTTTATTTAACAGGCATCAATTCATCCACTTCACAAAAAATTTTCAACACTACTGACCCCAGGCCATGCAGGAGGCACTAGGAACAGAGCAGAGCTGTTTTCAGGCCTCTGGGATGGCCCCCTCCTTGGGCAATAAACTACCTAAAAACACGGGAGTAGGATTGGGGGGAGGAGTGTAAAGATTCAGGGTGATGTGAGATGGGGAGTCTTTGAGTGTACCTTTTGTGGGAGGGTTGGGGATGGACATGACAAAGAGCCAGGCATGTCTGTGTGTCTAGTACTCATCCCTGTCACTAGGTTGTGCCCAAAGTCGCAGAAACATGCCCTGTGCCACATGGCTAAGAAACAGGAATCTTGTTCCACCATGCCCTGGCTCATACAATCCGTTTTGTCTCTTGCCACCAAGGGTCCTCATAGTTCTCCATCTCACGGCTAAACATGTGCATCTCTCCAGGGGTTTTCTATAGATGGACCCCCAGTCTTGCCTCTGGTCAGAGTCCCTGGGGCAGGCAGGTGGTGGGCTTCCTACTCCCTCTGTCCCAGGCGTATCCTACTAACAATTGCAAAATAACTCGATGGCTCACAAGAATCCCCATGAGCTCTTGTTAAAATACCAAGCCCGGGGTCCCCAAAGCAGAGCTCTTTAATTAGAATCTCCAGAGACGACTGGAACAGGATCTCTTTAGTGGAATAACGTCATTGCAGAAAGACTTTCTTGTGCGTGTGACAACAATTGGGTAAAGGTGCCAGAGTAACCCGGACCATTTTCGTTTGGGCCTGGTCCCCACAAAGTTCTGTCCACAGTGACACATCTGAGCACGAGGCGAAATCTGGGCACCAAGGAGGGAACTTTCCTTTGGTTCTGCACCATGAGGCGATACTACCTTCAATCCTAAGTAAAAAAAAGGGGAGCTTCTGACGGTCGCTTAACCAAATTCCTCTCCCTAGTGCAGTTATGCCGGCCTGTAGCGTCCAAAAAGTCCCCCTTCCCAGCAGCCAGCTCACCGTGTGGATAAGCCCCCCAAAGCCCAAGTTTTCTGGACAGTTAACACTTGTGCAATGTTCAGCGAGATCGGAAATAAACTTGACTGTCTATTTAAACAGCCTTAGGGCTCTAGGTAAAGTGCTCAGGAGGACCACGACTTCCATGCAGCCTGCGGGGATTTTTTGGGCTCCAGGTTCGCCTACACGTGGGCTAAAGGGGGGGAAATCCCTGAGGTGAGGAGGAGAAACTACTGGTGCCAGCACTTCCGGAGAGCTCAGGTGGGGAGGAAATGGAGGTGCATTCCTCTACTCAAGGCGCCCCCCGGGGAGTCGTAGCGTGGAGATCGGGCCTGGGGAAGCACATGCCAGGTGAGACCACCCAGGTCCGCTGCACCAGGTCCAAGCGTCCAAAAGTCACCAATTCCCGGGACTGGGAGCGCTCGCGGCGCGCCAAAACGCCTTCGCCTCACTGCGCACGCGCCGCCTGTGAGCTACAGGGTGGGGAAGAGGTGAGGGTCGCGCGCCGACGGTCCAATCAGCGCTGGCTTCGCACAAAGCTAGTCCCGCCCTCCCGGGGTGGAGGTGGCTCCGCCGCCGAGCGGAGCCGAGCACTTCCGCTCCTCCCCGCCGGCGGAGCCCGCCCACTCCCACCGTGCCCCGCCCCGCGACGCTCCGAGGCAGCGCGGCTTCTGATTGGCTCCCGGGCCAGGCTGTAAACCCTGATTGGTCAAGGCGGGGTCACGTGGGCGCGCGCGTCGCCTTTCCACAGGCGCTTAGTGGGCAGGCTCGGTCTTTCGCCACTAGTCTCGAGCTCGCGCTGGTAGTCGAGCGTACGGCTCCGAGCTCCTCTTCTCCTTCCAGTCCCCAGCGGCCGCCATCGACTTCGCTCGCGGGGGTGTTCCTGTGAGGGCTCCGCTCGTCTCTGCGTCCGCCATTCCCAGCCGCCATTATGGTGAAGCTCGCGAAGGTAAAGAGAGGCTTTTGAGCCGCGCCAGCACGACGTTAAGGTTGAGGCCTGCTGCTCTTTTTTTTTTTTTTTTTTGAGGGGCGCGCGCACGCCGCCGCGAGGTGGAGAAGGAGGAGGAGCGGGGCCTGCGCGCCGTCCCGGGCGCGTTCGGGGGCGCCATGCTGGAGGGGAAATCTCGCGCGAGTGTGCGTGGAAAGTCTCGCGAGATTTGGCTTGAGGATGGCGCGGCGCTGGAAAAGGCCCGGCCCGGCCCGGGCAGGTGCCGCGCGTCTGGGGGGACTGAGCGGAGTGGAGTGGCGAGACTGAGGCCCGCGCGCTCGACCCGGAGGCCCCGCCCCCCACGCATGCGGCCCGCCACGTGCGCCGCCGCGTGTGCCCCGGAGATCCCCCCCACCCGACGGGGGTGGGCTGCGGAGGCCGCGCTGAGGGTCCCGGACTGCCCGGACACGTGGTGGGCCCCGGAAGAAGCAAGCAGGCAGGGCCACGTGCCACGTGCGGCCCCGCGCGCACACGTGGTAGCCGCGAGGTGACTGAGACTGACGGCCTGACTCCACGTGGCCCGCCGGGTCTGGGAGGGGCGGAGCGGAGCGTGGTGCCCGGGGCCTGCGGGGTCTCCCTGCCCTGCCCCTGCTGTGGCTTCTGAGGACAGATCAGGGAACGCAAGAAAGACGTCGGGCTTTTTTTTCAGGCCGCGACCCCATCCCATGCCATCAGCCTCGTTTGAAGAGTTATCATGGCCGCACATCTCCTTTGTAGGTTTATTACTTGCAGGACAAACCTGCTCGACCGTTGCAGGTTCTGGAGGTGTGCTACCCCCCAGAATTTGCCACTATTTGCCACCTTTTTTTTCCCTCCTCTTGGGGAGGGCTTTTCTTTTTCTTTTCTTTTTTTTTTCTTTGGCTTCAGGGGGAAAGAAAAAAAGGACCAGGAGGTGGCTAGCTATGATCCATCTCAAACTATAAGGCGCCCCACCACCTCAGTTTGTTCATGGGAAGTTGAAGTAGGGCAAGTGTTCCCGTAGTTGGCTTGAGTGTGTGCCCTGTCCGAAATGAAATGTTGGGTGTAACTGGAGAAATCTAATTTTCCCCCCCTTTCAGGCCAGTAAAGGGGACACCAAGAAAATGGCTCCTCCCCCCAAGGAGGTGGAAGAAGATAGTGATGAGGAAATGTCCGAAGATGAAGACGATGAGAGCAGTGAAGAAGAGGAGGAGGAGGAGGAGGTAATTGTATATATATAATTGGATGCCCTTTAATGTGGAAAGGTGTGAAGTTGCAAAATGGAGCTTCAGTTCAGATTCTGGGAACTTGGACATACTGGCTGTCCGGTAAACAGGACCAGGCATCGAGATGTGTATCATGAGGAAGATATGGATTGTGGAGACCTGGAGTCTTTCACTGTACTCTTTGGCCAATATAGGACTGGGTAGTATTAACTTGGCTTTTTGTTTGTAGTGAGGCACACCTAGAGGGACTCAGAGGGTGTTGAGGATCATAAGGGATACTGAGGAATGAACCCAGATTGGGTGTGTGCAAGACACAACGTCCTTAACCCTTGTACTATTGATACCACCTCTGCCCCAAGATTTGACAACGTTTTTGTTTGGTGTTTCGGGTTACACTTGTATCACTCAACAGTTTCTGGGATCATATGGGATGTCCAGGATTGGAGTCAGGTCAACCGCCTACCTGTAAGGCAAACATCTTTACCTTTTTTTGGGTGGGTTAGGGCCACACACAGGGATGCTCAATTATTCCTGGCTATGCACTCCTGGCTTGGGGGAACCATATGGGATGCCGAGAATCAAACTAGGTCTGTCCTGGATCAGCTGCATGCAAGGCAAATGCCCCTACCGCTGTGCTATTGCTCCAGCCCCAAGCCAGCAGTATGTAGGGCTTTCTGTCTCTGCTTAGGGGTTACTCTACATTTTTCAGGGAACATGAAGTACTGGGAATTTGGAATGGAATTTGCTGGATACAATGCAAGCATCTTCTTAATCCTTAGGACTCTTATACACTTAGGTTTTTTTTCTGTTGAATAATTTGTGTTGAATTTTATCTCATGCTTGTTTTCTTCCACATAATGGGAAGATGAGGGAGACACCCTGCTGTGCTAATGTCTAAAGCTCATGGTTTGGTTTTTGGGCCACACCCGGTAACGCTCTGGGGTTACTCCTGGCTATGCGCTCAGAAGTTGCTCCTGGCTTGGGGGACCATATGGGACACCTGAGGATCGAACCGCGGTCCGTCCAAGGCTAGCGCAGGCTAGGCAGGCACCTTACCTTTAGCGCTACCGCCCGGCCCCAAGCTCATGGTTTTGATCTGAGGTAGTGTGGATTTAGCACTTGGCACATAGGACATCTTGAGTTTGAGATGATAAAACCTTTTTTTTTTTTAATTATTTATCCTGAAGATTATCATCCCTCAGAAGAAAGGCAAGAAGGCTGTGGCAACTCCAGCAAAGAAGATGATGGTTTCCCCAGCTAAAAAAGGTGCAATGGTCACACCAGCTAAAAAAGCAGTTGTTACCCCTGGGAAAAAAGGGGCAGCTCCTCCATCATCCAAGAAAGCAATTACACCAGCCAAGGCTGTAGCGACACCTGGCAAGAAAGGTGGTGGCATGCCAGGTAAAGCACAAGTACCAGTATCTGGTAAGAAGGGGGCAGTCCCCCCTGCCAAGGGCGCAAAAAATGGCAAGAATGCCAAGAAGGAAGACAGCGATGAGGACGATGAGGATGATGAGGATGACAGTGAAGAAGATGAGGACGATGAGGACGATGATGAATTTGCGCCAGCAATGATAAAAGCAGCAGCTGCTGTTGCCCATGCTTCAGATGACGAAGATGACGATGATGAGGATGAAGATGAAGACGAGGATGATGAGGATGAAGAGGGTAAAGAATTCTTTTGCTATTTATGAAGTGGTAAATTTTTTTATTTTGGAGCCGCACCGAGTCGTGCTCAGGGGTTAATTTTTGTTTCTACACTTAGGCTCAGTGGGTTTGGGTGCCATACAGTATGCGAGGGGTCAGACCCCTCAGGTCTGGTGCCAAGGTAAATGGCCTACTTGTTGTATACTAATCTGATTCCATGAGTTCGCAAGCAACATGCCCAGCAGGTATACTTACAGTATTTCTGGCTCTGCTCAGTCATTTTTGTCGCGGAGGGGGGGGGAGCACGTGTACTTGCCATTATTAAATCAGACTTTGTCAAAGCAAGTGATTTAATCCCATTATTTGTTTCTTCATACTTTATAACTTAGTGTTGGTTTGGTCTAAGAATTCTCAAGTTTTGACGAGGTGGTTTCTGTTCCTTTTAGAATCTGAAGAAGAACCTATGGATACTGCCCCAGCGAAAGGAAAGAAAACTCCCGCAAAAGCTGCTCCTGTGAAGGCTAAGAATATGGCTGAGGAGGATGACGATGATGAGGATGAAGATGATGAAGAGGACGATGACGACGACGATGATGAGGATGAGGAGGATGATGAGGAAGAGGACGAGGAGGAAGGTAATTTGATTAGCATGACTTATTAGACTGAGGCACTTAAGTATGTGGTTACTTGTGGGTAATACTTGTTCAAATCTTGTCCAGAGCCTGTCAAAGAAGCACCTGTAAAAAGAAAGAAGGAAATGGCCAAACAGAAAGCTGCTCCAGAAGCCAAGAAACAGAAAGTGGAAGGTAAGGATGCTAGTAGCAGAAGAGGGGTCTGCTGCTTAATGACAGTGACAATAGCACAATGATGAATGACAAAGGGACTTAATGCTGAGACTTTTGATGTTACATTCTTGATGTCCTGATGTGCTGGATTTAGAAAAATTATTAACTTATTTCATACTCTCTGGCTCCACTAATTTAAATATTTTGGCATAGGCAATGAACCAACTACATCTTTCAATCTCTTTGTTGGGAACCTGAACTTCAACAAATCTGCCCCCGAGTTAAAAACGGGTATCAGCGATCTTTTTGCTAAAAATGACCTTGCTGTTGTAGATGTCAGAATTGGTGTGTCTAGGTAAGTATGGGGAGTCATTTGGCCTTTTATTCTATTAGAATCATAATTGTGCACTAGTATGTACAACCTCCAAGTCTTATTTAACTTTCAAAAGTAGCTCACAGTTTTAATCCTGAAATTCTCTAAAAAAGTTTCCAAATTGACATTTTTCATTATTTAATTTGGGATAGTTCACAATTTTAAATTATGAGCTTTTGGTGCTTGATTTAGTGAAATATATAAAGCTGCTAGCCCTGAATAGTGGTGATAAGCATACTTTTAGCCAGATGGAACTTGACTCTTCATGTCTTGGTCAGTTTTTTATTTGCCTTTGCCTGAGGCCATCTTCAACCCATATAGTTCCCCAAACACCTCCAGAATTAATTCCTGAATGGAGGCAAACAGGAGTAGCCCTTGGGCAGAGCATTGGCAGGTGGCCCAAAAGCAAAAACTTTTGATCTGCTATTGTGAATTGCGGGAGTGTGGGCTAAAGAGCTAATGCAGCAGGTAGGGCACTTGCCTTGCATTTTGCTGACCTGAGTGAACCTGGCAGCCCAGCCAAGAATGATTCATGAGCTCAGTGCCAATAATAAGTCCTGAGCAGAGCATATAGCCCAGGAACAACTTGCCAATTAGCAATTGAACAGCTAATAGAACGGAGAATAACACGGGTCTTCGTACTTAAAGGGTTAAAACTTCCTCAGAGAGACCCAGTTTTGGCTTTGTTTTGTAAATGCTGTTGCTATTTTAATTTAAATTTTACACTATCATAGTATTTTATAATTGTCCAGGAATATAGGTGCCTTGTATGAACTAATTTTCCTCTTACTGCTATAAAGGAAGTTCGGTTATGTGGATTTTGAATCTGCTGAAGACTTGGAAAAAGCCTTGGAACTTACTGGTTTAAAAATGTTTGGCAATGAAATTAAATTAGAAAAACCAAAAGGGAAAGACAGTAAGAAAGGTATGTAAGATTTAAGGTAATTGTATTAATAAGTGATTTCCAGTTAATTTGGGTGGTTTCATACCCTTTTTTTCTTTTTTTTTTTTCCTAAAGGATAAGGTGTTTTAATATATTTAAGTATATTAGAGGTCTGGTTCTGTCCCTCAAAGGAGCTAGACCTAAATCAGTAATCGTTTTACCTTTTATTCTGCACACTTTTTTTTTGGTTTTTGGGTCACACCTGGCAGTGCTCAGGGGTTACTCCTTGCTCTGTGATCAGAAATTGCTCCTGGCAGGCAAAGGCCTTACCTCCATGCTCTCTCCAGCCCCTCTGCACAACTTTTGTATTAAAATTTGTTTGAAACTGGAGATCAAAGGCTTAGTATTAGCACATTTTTAGATGGGGACACCACACTTTAATCATCTCCACACTGTCCCCTAGAACTGCCATGTTTGCCATGCCTGAACTTCCACATTCCCAAATATATCAATGGCCTGATGGTTTGAAATTTAAGTATTCAGGGACTGGAGAGATAGCACAGCGGCCTTTGTCTTGCAAGCAGCCCACCCAGGACCTAAGGTGGTTGGTTCGAATCCTGGTGTCCCATATGGTCCCCCATGCCTTCCAGGAACTTTCTGAGCAGATAGCCAGGAGTAACCCCTGAGCGCCGCCAGGTGTGGCCCAAAAACCAAAAAAAATTTTTAAGTATTCAGGAGCCAGAGAGATAGCATGGAAGTAAGGCTTTTGCCTTGCATGCAGGACAGTGATTTGAATCCTGGCATCCCATATGGTCCTCTGAGCCTGCCAGGAGCAATTTCTGAGCATAGAGCCAGGAGTAACCCCTGAGTGCTGCTGGGTGTGGCCCAAAAACCAAAATATTTTTTTTTTTTTGGCTTTTTGGGCCACACCTGGCGGTGCTCAGGGGTTACTCCTGGCTGTCTGCTCAGAAATAGCTCCTGGCAGGCACGGGGGACCATGTGGGACACCGGGATTCGAACCAACCACCTTTGGTCCTGGATCGGCTGCTTGCAAGGCAAACGCCGCTATGCTATCTCTCCGGGCCCCCCAATTTTTTTTTTAAAGTATTTAGGGCATTTGCCTTGCCACACAGCTGACTTGGCTTCAGTCCTAGCATCCCATATGGTCCCCCCACCCCACCCCAAGCCAGGAGTAACTGCTGAATTCTGCCAGGTGTGATCCAAAAACCAAAAAGGTTTGATAACCTGACACTAAACTTGTTCCATTCCCCTGGCATGTATACCCTATGGTCATCTGAATACTGCCAAGTATACCACATATAGTTGAGTGCCTTTAGCAAAGCAGTGGAGGATCATGACTTGATATCTAATTTTCAGAGCTACGTTAGCTTTGTGTTGGTAGAAGAGTGCTTTTAGCAGTGCTCTAAGGGAAGCATACCACGACACTGAATTGAGCCTAGGCCTCCTGCAAAACCAATGTGATTCCTCTGTAGGAATCAATTGCTCTTTTGGGAGGGTCTTTAAATCATTTTTGTTTCCTACAGAAAGAGATGCAAGAACACTTCTGGCTAAAAACCTGCCTTACAAAGTTACTCAGGATGAATTAAAGGAAGTATTTGATGATGCAATGGAGATCAGATTAGTCAGCAAGGATGGGAAGAGTAGAGGGTATGTTAATGTGTCTATTGAAATGTTGACTTATTCAAAAATGATAATGATGCTGTTTTTGTTTTTGGACAAATTTCTATTTGAACATTTTCTTCAATTCTGTATTACGTAGCATTTTTATTTGTGGAATGATTTTTGAAATATGAGCTATTCTGTATATAGAACTGGAATGTAGCTTATTTACAATGTAAATTCAAAGGCTGTCTAATTATTCTTATCCCGAACAAAGTTTCATTGTAAGATAGCATTTTTGTGTGTAAAAGGATTTATAAGGTTTTAGAAATCACAACTTCCCCTTTTTCCTGTTGCAGGATTGCTTACATTGAATTTAAAACAGAAGCTGATGCAGAGAAAACATTTGAGGAGAAGCAGGGAACAGAGATAGATGGACGATCCATTTCCTTGTACTACACTGGAGAGAAAGGTCAAAATCAGGACTACAGAGGTGGAAAGAATAGCACCTGGAGTGGTAAGTATTTAACATAATACCTATAACATTGTCAGTTGGTGGACAGAAGTCCCTTTAGGCATGTGCCCTATTTGCTGTGCCCTCACTTCAGTACTGTTATGGTAAGCACGCAGTAAGGCATCACAAGGCATCACGCATCGCCTTCCCCACGCTAGCCTAGGACGGACCACAGTTCAATTCCCCTGGTGAGCGTATTTCTGAGCGCATAGCCAGGAGTAACTCCCGAATGTCACCGGATGTGGTCCTAAGATTAAAAGGGGGGGGGGAACAAGATGTGGTATGAATAAGTCCATCATTACAGTCTCAATGTTTTCTTTTTATAGGTGAATCAAAAACTCTGGTTTTAAGCAATCTTTCCTATAGTGCAACAGAAGAAACTCTTCAGGAAGTATTTGAGAAAGCAACTTTAATCAAAGTGCCCCAAAACCAAAATGGCAAATCTAAAGGGTAAAGGATCAGCCTTTATATTGACATTTAAGGGTTGTGTATGTGTATAGATTAAAAGACTAAAAGTCCTTTTCAAGTGTTGGTGTAATCGGAGTTGTTCCCTACCATACACATATCAATATAAAATAAAACATAGTTTTCTTGCTCTTGAGACATAGCTGCATGTGCTTGCTAACATTGTTAACTGTTGGTTTCATTCGCAGGTATGCATTTATAGAATTTGCCTCATTTGAAGATGCTAAGGAAGCTTTAAATTCATGTAATAAAAGGGAAATTGAGGGCAGAGCAATTAGGCTGGAGTTGCAAGGACCCAGGGGATCGCCTAATGCAAGAAGCCGTAAGTTACTGTTGCAGGGTATTGGGATGTTCCTGATCTAGATAGATATGACCGTTTTCCCCGTGTTGTGAGGAAATCACACTGGACATGATGACTGATTATCTGAGAAATAACTGATGAAACATCAAGAAAATTCCTCTAGATAGTCAAGTTCTGATCCAGTTGTCTGGTCCCTGGCTGCAGTCACAGGAATTTGGACTGTTTATTCCTGCTTTTTGGAATTTGCTTTATTGGTTGGTTAGTAGCAGCTAAGTTGCTTTTACCTTTTTTACTCTTGGTGAGGGAAGGCCATTCCTGGTTGTACTTAGGTCTTGCTTCTGGCAGGACTCAGAAGTTTTGGGTTTTGGGGCCACACCTGGTATGTTCAGGAGTTACTCCTGGTGGGCATGGAGACCATATGGGATGTCAGGGATCAAATCTGGGCTAGCTATATGCAAATGTCTTGGGTAAATGCCCTATTTACTGTGCTATCTCCTGCCCTGGGACCTAAATTTAGCATAGTGCTTGTAGTGTCTCAGTGAGTGCTTGGTGTCACCATTTTTAAGTCACAGGCTGGCTTTTTGTCAGTGGTTGTGATGTCTATGCAAATTAAGCATTGGGTCATTACAATCCATGATTATAAATAAAAGACTAATTTTTCTCTTCTAGAACCATCCAAAACATTGTTTGTCAAAGGTTTGTCTGAGGAAACCACGGAAGAGACGTTAAAAGAGTCCTTTGATGGCTCTCTCCGTGCAAGGATAGTCACTGACCGTGAGACCGGGTCCTCCAAAGGGTAAGAGGAAGAAACTTCTGGGAATGAGAGTTCTACAGGATCAGAATGTCTTCTCATTGAGCTCCTTTCTGTCCACCAGTGGCAGTTTATGGATTCGCACGAGAAGAAGAGACAATTCACAAAGCTAGCATGCATTTGCCTTCTGTCTTGGGGCACATTTTGCTGTTTTGTGAGACATGGCACCTCAAGTGATTAATAAATCATATTGGTTACTTGGGTCTTTGTGCATCACTAAACTATGAAACTGCTTGGTTTAAGTGGGTTTTTTTTTTCTTTTAAAGGTTTGGTTTTGTAGATTTCAGCAGTGAAGAAGATGCCAAAGCTGCCAAGGAGGCCATGGAAGATGGAGAAATTGATGGAAACAAAGTTATTTTGGACTGGGCCAAGCCTAAGGGTGATGGTGGTTTCGGTGGTCGTGGTGGAGGCCGTGGTGGCTTTGGCGGCAGAGGTGGTGGCAGAGGAGGTCGAGGCGGCTTTGGTGGCCGAGGTCGGGGAGGCTTTGGAGGTAAGGAGGGGTCACCTCATACATGCATGTGTGTGTCTTGTGCTAGGCCCACAGTGACCTAGGAGGGGAAGATTTAGGGCAACTTCTCAGTCCTTCTTAAATGGTTTCTTTTTTACAGGACGAGGTGGCTTCCGAGGAGGCAGAGGAGGTGGAGATCACAAGCCACAAGGGAAGAAGACGAAATTTGAATAGTTGATTATATCCCTCGAGTTTTTCTTCTTCCGTTTGAAAGGACTCTGAGGTTTTTATTCTGTTACCTGATCAATGGCAGAGCCTTCTGAGGACATTCCAAGACAGTATACAGTCCTGTGGTCTACTTGGAAATCATATAGATAACATTTCAAGGGAGAATACTGTTGGTTTTGACTGGATATTCGTATAAACTTTTTAAAGAGATGAGTGATAGAGCTAACCCTTATCTGTAAGTTTTGAATTTATATTGTTTCTTCCTATGTACAAAACCATTTTTTCCTACAAATAGTTGTTTGTTTTGTGTTTGGGGGTGTAAAGGAAAGCAGAATGTTTTATGTTTTTTTGCTTCAGCTAATTTGGGACAAATTAAAAGTCCTGAACTCTGGTGCCAGACTTGTACTTACTAGTGTTTCTTCTAGAATGTTGATGGCACGTTGGCAAAACCAGCTCTACCACACCAGGTCCACCCTACCCTATTTCTAACAAAGATGCTTTGAGTTCACATGGCCTGGCCTTAAGATTTGGTGAAATAATTGATGGGCTGAACCACTTGATTTGTACTGTTGTGTCATGTATTGGAGTGTCCCTACTTGGTTAATTTTCCATAGTAATAGAGCTGCTGAGGGCATGGAGCTGGAGTTGACAAGAGTGGTGAGTGGTGAAGAGCTTTCAAGCTGGTGGTGGAAGGGAACCAGTGGAAGCTGTGTTCTGTGAAGTTTTTCAACTTAGCTTGCCTTGATCCAAAGGCCTTAAGGTTGCCACTGAATAGTGCTTAGTCTGGTGAAAAACATTCTCCACTGACCCATCTCTGACCAACAGGGTAAAGTCTGATATGAGAAGTCTAAGGTAAGACTTTTTCACTGTAAGTAACACCCTCAATTGGTGCAAAGATAGTTTGTGGGGTTATTTTCATCCCGTCCCCTATGTTCTGGTGTGGCTACAGAGATGGATTTCAGAGACTATCTGGCAAATATGATTATCAACCCTTGGAGCTACCTATCTTATGTGCCTGTTAGAATTAAAGGTTGTATCACTTTGGGGGGGGGTGTCACACTTGGCTCAGGGATTACTTCTGGCTCTGCACTCAGAAATCTCTCCTGGGAGGCACAGGATGCTGGGATTCAAACCACTGTCATCCTGGATTGGCTGCATGCAAGGCAAACACCCTACTGCTGTGCTTTTTTAATGAAACCATTGTGATCTATAAAGTCCTGCATAGTTGCATTTTCGATAAACAGTGAATCAGGGTCATTCCCATCACCAGTGTTAACCTCCCTCCGTTAATGAACCCAGAGTGCATCCTATACCACCATCCTTTGGACGACACACACACACACACACACACACACACACACACACACACACACACACACACACACCAGCCTGCCAGTGTAACAGGGCCCATTTAAAATTAGATTGTTAAAAGTTTAGGCATCTTGGGGGGCTGGAGAGATAGCACAGTGGCGTTTGCCTTGCCAAGCAGCCAACCCAGGACTTGAGGTGGTTGGTTCGAATCCTAGTGTCCCATATGGTCCCTTGTGCCTGCCAGGAGCGATTTCTGAGCAGGTACACACCCCTGAGTGCCACCAGGTGTGGCCCAACCCATTCCCCCCCAAAAAAAGTTTAGGTGTCTTGAGGCTGAAGCAGTGGTAGGGCATTTGCCGTGCACACAGCTGACCTAGGATGGACTGCGGTTCGATCCCTGTCTCTTGGTCCCCAAGCCAGGAGTAACTCCTGAGCCTCACTGGATATGGCCCAAAAAAAAAAAGTTGAGGTCTCCTGTTCTTTCTTCCCTTTTTTTTTTTTTTTTTTTTTTTTTTTTTGGTGCTCTGGTTACTCCTGGCTTTATGCACAGAAATCGCTCCTGGGGACCATATAGGATGCTGGGATTTGAACCATCGACCTTCTGCATGAAAGACAAATGCCTTACCTCTATGCTATCTCTTGGGGCCCTGAGGTCTCGATTCTATTGTCATTAATTTTGGCTGGTACATTTAGTTATTATATTTTCTCCACAAATGTATCTGAGACCCCTTGGCCCACACCCTTCTTATTTTTGTAAGAAATGGGGCCAGCGTGGTGGCGCTAGGGGTAAGCACCTTGCCAGCACTAGCCTTGGACAGACTGTGGTTCCGTCCCCAGCCAGGAGTGACTTGAGCGCGTAGCCAGGAGTGACTTGAGCGCGTAGCCAGGAGTAACGCCTGAGCCTCACCGGGTGTGGCCCAAAAACCAAAAAAAGAAAAAGAAAAATGCAGAAATATGTGGTAAAACTAACCTCTGTATCCCAAGGTTCTATGAAAAAGGTAGGAGACCAAGATTGTAAGGATTCAAACCCCATGTGTATTATTCAGGGACCAGAGTGGCTGACAAGGTCCCCTAAGCCAGGAGCAGTTTCTGAGTGCATAGCTAGGAGTATAACGTCTGAGTGTCACCGGCCCTTCCCCAAAGAACAAAAAAGTACAAAAAGTACATATATTACTCAGAAATGAGGTGACCCGGTCTGAATTTAGGCAGTATGTGAGACCTGCCAGAGGTAGGTAGAATCCCTGTTGGTTAATATTACTACTTTTGTAAAGATGAGTGGAATTGGTGTTGAACTTGGAGCATTTCGCTTTGAGAGGCAGAGATTTTGTTTGGTTTTTGGGTCACACTCAGCAGCGCTCAGGGGTTATTCCTGGCTATATGCTCAGAAATCACTCCTGGCAGGCCCAGGGGACCATATGGGATACCGGGATTTGAAACGATGACCTTCTGCGTGAAAAGCAAACACCTTACCTCCATGCTATCTCTGGCCCCAAGAGGCAGAGATTTTGAAGGACTTGTCTTTTGAAGTTCATTCCAGAACCTTTAGCCAAGTATTGGTACCTACATTGCCTGGAGTCCTGTAATCGCCTTTCTAGAAGCATGAGTTGGGAATGCTAATCTAGTGGATTTTGTTTCTGGGCAATACCTGAAGATGCTTAACATTACTCATTCCTTGCTCTGCACTTGGGGACCATATGAGATGCTTGGAATCAACCAGGGTCAGCCATGCACAAGACTAGTGCCCCATCTACCTGTATTGTGTCTCCATTTCCTGGTGCTCCAGTTGGAGTTTTTTGGGCCACACCCAGCATTGCTCAGGGGTTACTCCTGGCTGTCTGCTCAGAAATAGCTCCTGGCAGGCACGGGGGACCATATGGGACACCGGGATTCGAACCAACCACCTTTGGTCCTGGATCGGCTGCTTGCAAGGCAAACACTGCTGTGCTATCTCTCCGGGCCCATCCAGTTGGAGTTTTTGACCTGAGGAGCTTGTGAGTGATTCCTTAGTCAAGAGGAGACTTAATTTTTATCTAGTTGATTTAGTGACCTACTCAGAGGAATTAATTTGGGCTTTGTAGGAAGGATGCAAGTCAGTACTCACCCTTGTACCCCCACAGTATAGCAGATGTACCACAGCCAATGTAGAATCCTGCAGAGCAGTTCTTTGCTTTCTGTGAGGAAAGGTAGCAGTAATTCTTAGTGCTGGTTTATTCTGATTCCTTGTGCAATGAGTGACTAGGAGGTTGGGTGGTGGTCATACGGTGCTGCTATGCCAGAGGGGCTCTAGGGACTAGTTATGCACCAATTCTGCATGCATTTTTTTTTTTCAATTTTGGGTCACACCCTGTGGCACCCAGAGGTTACTCCTGGCTCTATGCCCAGAAATCGCTCCTAGCAGGCTCTGGACCTTATGGGATGCTGGGATTCAAACCACTGTCCTGCATGCAAGGCAAAATACTTACATCCATGCTATCTTTCCGGCCCCAATTCTGCATGCATCTTGTGTGCTTGCTGCCTCTGCTTCCTATACCTGATTGTGAATTTGATTTTGGTGAGGATTTTGCAGCCATTTTAGAAAAGAATTCTCTTAGCCAATGGTACTGTTTCGATTGTCCAGCAGGTGGCAGCACATCTGTAAGGATGTGGAAATGTGCTAGGTGTGCAGAGGGAAGCTTTATAATCTTTGGCTCCTATCTCCCCTTAGCTAAGAGTGCCAAACAATCTCTTTGATAAAGATGCTGACACTTTACCCCAGCTTGCTGAGGGCCTCATGCCTACCTTCTACCTTGGAATCCACATGGTGACACTTGTTAACCATCATGTAAGTTCAGCTGTCAATCATCAGTTCCTTTGTAGCTGATAAGAATCCCTCAAATTTCAACCTTATGGAACTGGGCAGACTTCAGTGTGGGGGCAAGCTTTAGAACTTGGCTTAGATAAGTAAGACATTTGTGTTCAGTCCCTGTTAGGTGTAACTTTAAACACCATCAAGAAAAGGCTTTGGTAATAGACGCATCTAACGTGATGTCTGGGGCTGGAGAGATAGCATGGAGGTAAAGTGCGCAGAAGGACAGGGTTTCAAATCCCGGCACCCAATATTGTCCCCTGAATGCTGCCAGGTGTGACACCCCCACCCCCAAAATGATGGCTTCTTGTGGTTACCCAATGCTATGAGATCTGAAGGCCCTGGTAATGCCACCTAGGTCTCAGTTAAGACCATGAGGAGACTGGTACTAGCAGGAGGTAAGTCAGGACAAGGAGTTGGAGTTTTAACAGTGCAAAGAATATTATTTCTTGGCAATGCTTACGGACCATGTGTGGTGCTACATAAGCAGAGCAAGTGCCCTATCCTGATATATGGAAATATTCGGAGAAAGGTTCAGAAGGCCTCATTAGATTTCCCAAGAGAATTCCTACCAGCCTCAGAACACTGGAAACTTCATTTGCTGGGTAGGGGAGTGACAGACAGTATTGAGCTATACTGCATTGCTTAGGCAATAATAAACCTATAGTCACTACAAAAAGTAGTTTAAACCCTGTTGTAGCATCAGAGCCCTTTGTCCTCCAGCTCAGGACTACGTGGCTGCATCCCCCTCCAACCGGCGGGTCATCAGATTCAGGTAGTGGCGAGTAAATCATCCACACAGGTTCCAAGAAATATCAGAAATATTCATGCCTGGGCCCGGAGAGATAGCACAGCGCCATTTGCCTTGCAAGCAGCTGATCCAGGACCTAAGGTGGTTGGTTCGAATCCCGGTGTCCCATATGGTCCCCGTGCCTGCCAGGAGCTATCTGAGCAGACAGCCAGGAGTAACCCCTGAGCACTGCCGGGTGTGGCCCAAAAACCAAAAAAAAAAAACAAATATTCATGCCATAGCCCCACCACGGGTGTGTGGCCTATTATAACCATTTATGCTGGATCCTTATTCAGCCCTGCATTGTACCTTATTTCTCAGCCATCTGCTTTCTCCATGCTGCATCCAGGCAAAATCCCCTTTTGCCCCTCAGGCAAAACATTTTATAACCTTCTGAGACCAGAAATGGGAAGTAAGGTTACACCCGAGGAAATGGTGTGTGTGGTTACACCTGTAACTAAGTTCAAATCTTTTTTTTGTTTGTTTTCTTGGGTCACACCCATTTGATGCTCGGGTTACTCCTGGCTCTGTACTCAAATCACCCTGCCTCCATGCTATCTCTCCAGCCCTGATAAGTTCAAATCTTACTGGGTTTTAAGGAAATGATAGCTGAATTACTAAAATGCACAATTTAGGGCCTGGAGCAGTAGAGCAATAGTGTCTTGTACATGGCTAACCCAGGTTCAAAAGATGTGTGCATATGGGGCCGGTGAGGTGGCGCTAGAGGTAAGGTGTCTGCCTTGCAAGCGCTATCCAATGAAGGACCGCGGTTCGATTCCCCAGCATCCCATATGGTCCCCCCAAGCCAGGGGTAGTTTCTGACCCCTTAGCCAGGAGTAACCCGAGGATCAAATGGGTGTGGCCCCCCCAAAAAAAAACAAAAAGATGTATACATATAAGTGTTTAAAATAGTTCCGTTAGGGCTAGACAGATAGCATGGAGGTAGGATGTTTGCCTTGCATGCAAGAAGACAGTGATTTGAATCCTGGCATTCCATATGGCCCCCTCGAGGCTGCCAGGTGTGACCCAAAAAAGAATCTATTAGGTCTAACTAAAATAGGTGCTGAGAGAGGCTTGTTGCTCTTGACATGATGCCCTAGATGCCAGTAGGTGTAGCCCCAAAGTTTTTTTTTTTTTTTTTTGCTCAGGGGTTATCCTGGCTGTCTGCTCAGAAACAGCTTCTGGCAGGCATGGGACACCGGGATTCGAACCAACCACCTTAGGTCCTGGATCGGCTGCTTGCAAGGCAAACACCGCTGTGCCCCCCAAAGTTTTTTTGTTTTGTTTTTTGTTTTTTTGGACCACACCCGCTGATCCTCAGGCTTATCCTGGCTTGGAGAACCATATGGGACACTGGGGGATTGAACCTTGGTCCATTCTCTGTATCATTCCAATTTTAGTATGTGCTGCCCAAGCGAGCACAGCCTCAAAAAATTTTTTTTGTTGTTTTTGGAGCCACACCCAGTGACGCTCAGGGGTTACTCCTGGCTATGGGCTCAGGAGTCGTTCCTGGCTTGGGGGACCATATGGGACACGGGGATTGAACTGTGGTCCGTCCTAGGCTAGCACTGGCAAGGCAGACACCTTACTGCTTGTGCCACTGCTCCGGCCCCTGACTGCAAGGGCAGCCAGAGATAGTGAAGGAGTGAAGTACTTAATAGTTTGGTCCCTGGTACCACATATGGTCCTTCTAGCATTTCCAGAAATAAACTTGAGCATGGGGTGTGTCTACCCCCCCGAGAAGGGGAAAAAACCGTCAGGCAAGAAGGCTTCCCAGACACTCAGTGATAGCTAACTTTTTTTTTTTTTTTTTTTTTTTTTTTTGGTTTTTGGGTCACACCCGAAGTGCTCAGGGGTTACTCCTGGCTCTATGCTCAGAAATCGCTCCTGGCAGGCACGGGGGACCATATGGGATGCCGGGATTTGAACCACGGACCTTCTGCATGAAAGGCAAACACCTTACCTCCATGCTATCTCTCTGGCCCCAATAGCTAACCTTTTTAAGCCCGAGTACCAAAACTGCTGCATAAAACTGCACAAAATTTCCTCAAAGTGCCAGCACTCCAATTAAACCTTAATAACAAGATTTTACTGCATATCTTAATTAGGAACCTTCTTGTGTGCCAGCTGCAAGGCCTTCTCGTGCTACCGCTGACACTCATGCCATAGGTTTGCCATTGCTGCCCTAGAACAACTCAACTCATCTGCTCAGAGCATTGATAACCTCAGGCATTTCTCAACACAGTGTATTCCATCAGTCAGTTTTAGGCTGAACTAAAATGCCCTACTACTCAAAAAGACAAATGCTAGGACAAAATTCAGGAGTGGTGCTTTAACCATCACAATGCAATAGAAAAGTCATTTGAGGGGCCGTAGCCATAGCACAGCAGTAAAACATTTGCCTTGCATACGCCAACACAGGACGTACCCCTCGTTTGAATCAGTCTATGAGCCTGCCAGGAGCGACTTCTGAGCACAGAGCCTGGAGTAATTCCTGAATACCACTGGATGTGACACCTCCCAAAAAACATTTGACATCAGCCTGGAAAGGAAAATAGCTTAAAAGGTTGGAGTAGGTCTGTTGTGTGAGCATAAGGGTATCCTGGTACTGCATGGGCTATCAAGTACTACCAGGAGCAACTTTCAAATTGCCTGGTGGGATCTGGAGTGATAGCACGGCTTGGCACATGGCCTGCCTGTGTTAAATCCTAGCATGTATATGGTCCCCCAAGCCTGCCAGGAGTAGCTCCCCTGATGTTGGATTTTTGCCCAAAAACAAAAACACAACTACCAGGTATAAGGCCAAAAAAATCTAAAAAGAGGGACAGAAAAGGGGCCGGGCGGTGGCGCTGGAGGTAAGGTGCCTGCCTTACCTGCGCTAGCCTAGGAGACGGACCGCGGTTCGATCCCCCGGCGTCCCATATGGTCCCCCAAGCCAGGAGCGACTTCTGAGCGCATAGCCAGGAGTAACCCCTGAGCGTTACCGGGTGTGGCCCAAAAACCAAAAAAAAAAAAAGAGGGACAGAAAAATAAAAATTAGGGGCCAGAGGGATAACATACCGGTAAGGCGTTTGCCTTGCATGAAGGACAGTGGTTCGAATCTCAGCATCCCATATGGTCCTCTGAGCCTGCCGGGGGTGATTTCTGGAGCCAGGAGTAACCCCTGAGCACTGCTGGGTGTGACCCTCCCCCCCAAAAAAAATTAAAATTAAAAAACAGGCCGGAGTGATTGTACATCCTTGCATGCAGCTGACCTGGGTTTATTCCCTCATACCTCATATGGTCCCCTGAGCACTGCAGGTATGGCCCAAAACATTAAAAAATAAAATAGACATACAATCAAGTATGGAAATGTCAATTGAGAAAAGTTAAGCATATTAAAATTTGCATGTACAGATAATGTGTATGGGGAGGAAAGTTTGTTTTATGTTACTCCCTCCCCCAACTTATTTTGCTCACCTTTAGAAGCAGACTTGCCCACATGGGAGAGGTCGTTGGCTTCATGTTTTGCTGACCTTGAGGGGCTAAGGAGGGTCAGGGGCAAGAGGATAGATTGGGAGAGATTCTGGAGGAGAGAGGATTTAGCAAGAGTGGGCTGGTAGAGACATGGTTGAATGCAGGGCTACTTAAAAGGTTAAGAACTTAGGAGCCACACATGATGGCTAGTGCCTTAATAAAGTTGATGTCTCCTGAAACCTGACTTACTGTGGATCATTTCCTTGTGGGCTATCCTGAAGCTTCAGACATGCTGGCTGGAGGAAGTTGCAGGCGCATGGCCCGGGCTGGAGGAGAAATGCCTCTCTCCATCCCTCCATCTCACCATCCAGGACTCTAATATGTTTATCTACAGTTTTGTATTGTTGGGATCACACCAAGCGGCCCTCAGGGGTTAAGCACTCAAAAATCCGCTTCTGGCAGGCTCGGGACCATAAGGGATGCCGGGATTCGAACCACCATCTGTCCTGGGTTGGCTGCGTGCAAGGCACTACCACTATGCTATCTCTTTTTTTTTTTTTTTTTTTTTTTTTGGTTTTTGGGCCACACCCTGTGACGCTCAGGGGTTACTCCTGGCTATGTGCTCAGAAGTTGCTCCTGGCTTGGGGGACCATATGGGACACCGGGGGATCGAACCGCGGTCCGTCCAAGGTTAGCGCAGGCAAGGCAGGCACCTTACCTTTAGCGCCACCGCCCGGCCCTCACTATGCTATCTCTGACCCGTTTATTTTTGTACCACATCTGACAATGCACTGAGTTTTTGGTTCAAGGGGATAGGATGCTGGGAATTGAACCTGGGTTGGTTGTGTGCAAGGCAAGCACCCTATCTGCTGTATTATCAACTTCAGTCTCAGGAGGAGGAATAGTGATTAAAATACAGAGGATTTCTAAAGAGAGACCCAAGGAAAGAACCAAATAAAAATTCTAAGATTGGGGGCGGGAGTGGGGCCACAAGCGGTAAAGCCTTGCCCGCGCTAGCCTAGGACAGCCTAGGACTGATCGTAGTTTGATCCCCTGGCATCCCATGTGGTTCCCCAAGCCTGGAGCGATTTCTGAGCGTGTAGCCAGGAGAAACCCCTGAGTGTCACTGGGTATGTCCCCAAAACAAAAAATTCCTAGGATTGAGTTGAAATACTACAAGAGTTAAGACACTTGCCTTGCAAATAACTATATAAATAGTCATTATATATATTTTATATATATATATATCTGGCCCCGCAAATGACTATTTTAACACATTATTTTAAAATACCTTTTTTAGCCAGTCCTAGGGATAATTCCTGCTTCTGTACTTAGTCATTTATCATTGGTGTGTGCTTGAGGATGCCAGGGATCCCTGAGTCAGCCAAGTGCAAGACAAATACAATGCCTCCTGTCCCAAACCTTTAAAAATATTTCAGAGTACATTACAAAAAATAAGGGACTTTCATTTATTATCTATATACTACCTTAACGGTTCTTTGAGGGGCCATAGAGGTAGCATGGAGGTAGGGAGTTTGCCTTGCATGCATAAGGACATTGGTTCAAATCCCGGCATCCCATATGTTCCCAGGAGCAATTTCTGAGCATAGAGCCAGGAGTAAACCCTCAGCACTGCTGGGTGTGACCCCAAAACAAAACAAAAAATGGTTCTCGAGTGCAGTGGTGTTTGCAATTAATTGATCACAGCCAGCTACAGATTTCTTTGTTCCTTCTCCACTCCCACTGCTTCACTGGACTAGAAAATGGTTCTTTGAGCTGGAGAGGTGATGGTACAGTGGGAATTGCTCCTGACCAACTCAGCTTCAATTCTTGGTACCCATATGGTCTCCCAAGTCCCACCAAGTATGATCCCTGAGAGGCTAGAACTTGGAGGGTGATTGCCTTGTATGTGGCTAAGCCAGGTTTGATCTTCTGTATCTCATATGTCCCTTGAGCATTGCCAGAAGTAATTCCTGAGTGCAGAGTCAGGAGTAGTCCTGAGTACTGCCAGTGAACCCCCAAAATAGTGATTTCTGAGCACCTCTAGATGTGACTTATTCCTCTCCCCTGTACTCCAAAACCTAGAACCTGGGGCCAGAGATAGTACAGCAGGTATGGTATTTGCCTTGCATATACAAAGGGTCCTTACCTTGGATGCAGCTGACTCAGATCCAATCCTCTGTCATCCTACAGGGTGATCCCCTGAGCACCACCAGGAGTAATGCCAGGAGTAAGCCCTCAGCACTTCCACAGGTGGCCCGAAGTCAAAAGTCCTATAACTGAAAAATATACAGGGATGTCATTTTATTGTTCTTCACTTTATTGCACTGTATAAATTGGCATTTTGCAATACAGTTAGCAGGTTGGTGCTTTTGTTTTGTTTTGTGATAATGCTGTTCTGACTGTGCTCAAGTGTCATTCCCAAAGCTGTGGATCAAGGTGAGGCTGGGGAGTGAAACCAGGCTTCTT
Organism: Suncus etruscus; assembly: GCF_024139225.1. Taxonomy (NCBI): domain Eukaryota; kingdom Metazoa; phylum Chordata; class Mammalia; order Eulipotyphla; family Soricidae; genus Suncus; species Suncus etruscus. Next base: position 19,794,447 of record NC_064849.1, read on the forward strand.
TGCATGCAAACTATGTATTTAGTCCTTTTTGGAGCAATGAATGTTTCTTTTTTCTTTTTTTTTTTTTTTTTGTGGTTTTTGGGTCACACCCAGCAGTGCTCAGGGGTTACTCCTGGCTCCATGCTCAGAAATTGCTCCTGGCAGGCATGGGGGACCATATGGGATGCTGGGATTTGAACCGATGACCTTCTGCATGAAAGGCAAATGCCTTACCTCCATGCTATCTCTCCGGCCCCAATAGCTCCTGGCAGGCACGGGGGACCATATGGGACACCGGGATTTGAACCAACCACCTTTGGTCCTGAGTCGGCTGCTTGCAAGGCAAACGCTGCTGTGCTATCTGAATTTTTCAAATCGAAGCATGTACATTGATTTTTCAAAGAATGTTATTGCTCATAACTTACATGTCCCCCTGGTAAGCCAAAAAAAAAAAAAATACTTGGGCTTGGAGAGAGAGCACAGCGGCAGCACAGCGGCGTTTGCCTTGCAAGCAGCCGATCCAGGACCTAAGGTGGTTGGTTCGAATCCCGGTGTCCCATATGGTCCCCCGTGCCTGCCAGGAGCTATTTCTGAGCAGACAGCCAGGAGTAACCCCTGAGCACCGCTGGGTGTGGCCCAAAAACAAACAAACAAACAAAAAACCTCAATTTGCCTCACTTGCATGTGGGGCCAGAAGGGTGGTGCAAGTGGTAGGGTACTCAGCCTTGCACAGGGCTGAACCAGGACGGACCTTGATTGGATCCCCAGCGACCCATGTGGTCCCCCAAGCCAGGAACAATTTCTGAGTGCATTATTCAGGAGTCACCCCTGAGTGTCATTGGGTGTGGCCCAAAAACAAACAAACAAAAATAAGTTAGGATAGAACAAAAGTTAGAACACTAAAGCCCTATAATAGATCCACACTTAGTCTCAGCAGTACTTAGTGAAAATGGACCACACAATTAGAAAAGGGGGGGGGGTGGAACATGGCGCTAGAGATAAGGCATCTGCCTTGCTAGCACTAGCCAAGGACGGGACCGCGGTTCTATCCCCCGGCGTTCCATATGGTCCCCCCCAAGCCAGGAGTGATTTCTGAGTGCTTGGATGGCAAGGATCAAACCCTGGTCTGGGACCGGAGAGAGAGCACAGCAGTAAGGCACTTGCCTTGCATGCAGCTGACCGAGGATGGACAGTGGTTTGAATCCAGGCATTTCGTATGGTCCCACATGCCTGCCAGGAGCGATTTCTGAGTGCAGAGCCAGGAGTAACCAGGAGTGACCCAAAAACCAGGGGGAAAAAACCAGGGTCCATCCTGGGTCATCCGAGTGTAAGGCAAACACCCTACTGCTGTGCTATCACTCCAGCCCTCTAAGGCTATTTAGAGAGAATCACCTTGAATATAAAGACAGGTAAAAAAGAATTCAGAAACATAGGCTGTAAGGTGCTTACCTTGACCTAAGCCAACAGAAGTTCAAACACCTGAAGTCACTTTCTTTTTCTTTTTTTTTTTTTTGGTTTTTAGATCACACCCAGCAGTGCAGGGATCTCTGAAATCTGTGCTCAGAAATTGCTCCTGGTAGGCATGGGACCAAATGGGATGCTGGAATTCGAACCACCATCAGTCCTGGAACTGGCTGCGTGAAAGGCAAATGCCCTACTGCTGTGGTATCTCTCTGGCCCTGAAGTCACTTTTTTTTCTTGTTTGGTTTTTTTTTTTTTTTTTTTGGTGGGGGGGGTCACACTTGGCAGTGCTTAGGGGTTACTCCTGGCTCTATGCTCAGAAATCGCCCCCGGCAGGCTCGGGGGACCACATAGGATACTGGGATTCGAACCACCGTCCTTCTGCATGCCAGGCAAACTTCCTATCTCCATGCTATCTCTCCAGCCCCCTGAAGTCACTTTTGAACACAGCTAAATAGCCTCTGAGCAAGGTGCAGATACAGCCAGATGCAGCCCCCCTCAATATAAAACAAATGAGGAGATGCACCGTATTTGTGGATTGGAAGACTTATCTGATAGTCTCCACATTTGTATAGATTGAAAGTGATCATCTAGAAAACCCCTGAGGTGGGAGAGGGGTCACATGGGATTCAGGGTCCAGCCCAGTGCCTTGCATTCCAGACTTGTATTCTACCACTTAAGCCAAGCCTCTGGCCTTCAGGACATTTTTTCCCCTAATATCTTTAAGCACCATGTTATAAACAAGTTTGTAGTTGAGTTTCAGTCATAGAAAGTACATCCCCCTTTACCAGTGCAACTTTCCCTCTGCCCCCCCCACCATCCTCCCCCACAGGACACTTTTAAAATTATTTAAAATTTATAGTCGATGGGTCCAGAGAGATGGCATGGAGGTAGGGTGTTTGCCTTGCATGCAGAAGGATGGTGGCTTGAATCCCAGCATCCCATATGGTCCCTGAGTCTGCCAGGAGTGATTTCTGAGCATAGAGCCAGGAGTAACCCCTGAGCGCTGCTGGGTGTGACCCCCCCAAAAAAAATTATAGCTGGGCCAGAGCAAATATATAGTGGCAGATTTTGTGCCTTTGTGCCTTGCATGCAACCAACACGGGACCAACCCTGGTTCAATTCCTGGCATCCCATATGATCCCTCCCTCACCCCAACTTTCCAGGAGTTTTGGGGCCAGGTTGATGGCTCAGTGGGCTTGTGTAACCCCTCCCACAACTTCCACCTGTCTTACCTGGATGGAAGGGGTCTGTGTTTGTGAATAAAGGGGTTTCTTGAGGGGTAATAGGGGGTTCAGGGAGAGATTCAGCAAGAGATTCAGGAAGAAGCTTCAAGAGGAAGAAGCAGCATGGAGAGATAAGAGACAGGTTGGGTGCAAAGAGGCTGTTTAGCTTAAAAGCCACACATGGTGGCTAGGGCCTATTTATAATAAAGCTTCATGTCTCCTGAAATCTGACTGCTGTGGGTAATTTCTTCACTGTTACCCTGGACCCTCAAATCCACCAGGCCAAAGAAGCTGCAGGCGCCTGGCCTGACTGAGAAAGGCCTCACCATCCATCCACCATCATCCAGCACCATCAAGGAGTTATATTAAATTATTTAATTCTGGGGCTGGAGAGATAGCATGGAGGTAAAGCATTTGCCTTGCATGCAGAAGGTCAGTGGTTCAATCTCGTATGGTCCCCTGAGCCTCCCAAGAACGATTTCTGAACATAGAGCCAGGAGTAACCCCTGAGCGCTGCCAGGTGTGACCCCCCCCCAAAAAATTTAATTCTACAGGCCTGATCTCAGGCTTTGCATGCAGGAGTTCTAAGTTATTTATTCATGTTATTGGGGGTGGGGGGGGAATCATACCCAGCAGTGCTCAGGGCTTACTCCTGGCTTTGCACTCTGGAATTACTCCTGGCAGTGTTCAGGGGACCATATAGAATGCCAGGGATCTGCCATGTGATAACACAGCAATAGGGCATTTGCTTTGTGCAGTGCTGACCCAAGATGGCCCGGGTTCAATCCCTAGAATCCTAAACCTGAGCACAGACCCAAGAGTAATCCCTTGAGCACCTCCCTGTGGCCCAAAAACCACAAAAGAAAGAAAGGAAGGGAAGGGGAAGGGGGGGATGGAAGGAAGAAGGAAGGAAGGAAGGAAGGAAGGAAGGAAGGAAGGAAGGAAGGAAGGAAGAAGGAAGGAAGAAGGAAGGAAGGAAAGGGGGGCCGGAGCGATAGCACAGCAGGCACAGCAGTAGGCGGCTGACCCAGGATGGACGTGGTCCCATATGGTCCCCTGAGCCAGGAGCGATTTCTTTTCTTTTCTTTTTTTTTTTTTTTTTTTTTTTTTTTTTTTTGTGGTTTTTGGGTCACACCCGGCAGTGCTCGGGTTATTCCTGGCTCCAGGCTCAGAAACTGCTCCTGGCAGGCACGGGGGACCATATGGGGTGCCGGGATTCGAACGGATGACCTCCTGCATGAAGGGCAAACGCCTTACCTCCATGCTATCTCTCTGGCCTCCAGGAGCAATTTCTTGAGTGCAGAGCCAGGAGTAATCCCTGAGCGCCTCCAGGTTTTTCCCAAAAATAAAGGAAGGAAGAAGGGAGGGAGGGAAGGAAGGAAGGAAGGGAGGAAGGGAGGGAAGGGAGGAAGGGAAGGAGGGAGGGAGGGTAAGAAAAGAATGCCAGAGATCAAACCCAGGTTGGCTGCTCAGCACCTCCCTCATATGAGTTCCCCAGGAATGATCCCTGAACACTGTCAGGTGTGGTGGCCCCTAATCCTTAATCCTCATCCCCTCAAGAAAGACAGAACAGTGATGATCTCTGTTGGAAGAACTCAAGAGAATTTGTGTTGATGGAAAGTGTCTAGATAACAGCTGGGGTCTTGCATACTCAGATGTAAGTATGAAGTTGCCAAAATACACAAAAGTAAACCATATGATTTTGTGCGCGAGCGTGTGTGTTTTGTTTGCTTTGAGCCACAACCAGTGGTGTTCGGGTTCAAAGCCAGGAGACTGTCTGTAGTAGTGAAATCAAGTATATGAACATCCTATGTGTGACCTCTGATCACAGCCACAACAAAAGGGATGGGAAGGGAAATAAATGCAAAGGGGGCAGAATGACAGTATGGTGGGAAGGACATTTGCCTTCCACATAGCCGGCCAGGGTTTAATCCCCAGTATCCTGAACCCAACAGGAATGAATTCTGAGTGCAGTTAAGAGTAACCCCTGGGGGCCGGGCGGTGGCGCTGGAGGTAAGGTGCCTGCCTTGCCTGCGCTAGCCTAGGACGGACCGAGGTTCGATCCCCCGGCGTCCCATATGGTCCCCCAAGAAGCCAGGAGCAACTTCTGAGCGCATAGCCAGGAGTAACCCTGAGCGTCACAGGTGTGGCCCAAAAACCAAAAAAAAAAAAAAAAAAAAAAAAGAGTAACCCCTGGATGGGGCCGGAGAGATAGCAAGGAGGTAAGGCGTTTACCTTTCATGCAGAAAGTCATCGGTTCGAATCCCGGCATCCCATATGGTTCCCTGTGCCTGCCAGGATCAATTTCTGAGCATGAAGCCAAGAGTAACCCCTGAGCACTGCCGGGTGTGACCCAAAAACCACACACACACACACACATACACACACACACACACACACACACACAAAGAGTAACCCCTGGGCCGGAGAGATAGCACAAAGGCAGGGTGTTTGCCTTGCATGCAGAAGGTCGGTGGTTCGAATCCCGGCATCCCATATGGCCCCCCACGCCTGCCAGGAGCGATTTTTGAGCCTAGAGCTAGGAGTAACTCCTGAGCGCTGCTAGGTGTGACCCAAAAACCAAAAAAAAAAAAAAAAAAAAAAGAGTAACCCCTGAGGGACTGGAGTGATTGCCTTGCATGCAGCTGTCCTAGGATAGATGCAGGTTGGATCCCTGGCATCCCATATGGTCCCCTGAGCCAGGAGTGATTTCTGAATACATCTGGTTGTGGCCCAAAATACAACAACAAAAAAGAGTAATCCCTGAGCACCACCAGTGGTTTGTTTTGGCCCAAAAACAAACAAAAAGGAAAAAATTGCTATAGAGTGATCTTTGATACTTATAAGTCTGTACATCTAATTGTTTCATTTTTCTTTGATAGAGTATTAGAGAGATGGTACAAGAATTAAGGTGTTTGCCTTACACACTGCCCAACTGAATTTTATTTGCTTTGGGGTCACACTGAGTGATGCTCAAGGGTTTCTCCTGAATCTGCACTCATAGATCACTTTTGGTAGCTTGGGGTACCATATGGGTTACTAGAGATTGAACCTGGTTGGCTGTGCCTTGCACACTGTATCACTTTTGTCCTGTGTAGTGATTTGGGGGGGGGGGTGGGGGCAACACCTGGTGGTTCTCAGATTTACTCCTGGCTCTGTGCTCAGAAATCACTCCTGGAAGGCTCAGGGGACCATATGAGATACCAAGGATCAAACTTGGGTCCATCCTGGGTCAGCTGCATGCAAGGCAAACACCCTACTGGTATGCTATTGCCCTGGCTTTGTGATATTTTTGTTGTTGTTTTGGGGCCACATCAGGCAGCACTCAGGGATTATTCCTGGCTCTGTGCTCAGAAATTACTCCTGGCAGGCTCAGGGGACCATATGGAATGACAATGGAACTCGGGTTGACCGCATGCAAGGCTAATGCCCTACTCACTGTGCTATTGCCCCCTTTTATTTTTTGCTGTTGTTGTTGTTTCATGGGCCATATCCAGCAATTCTCAAGGCTTACTCCTGGCTCAGCATTCAGAAATTATTTCTGGAGCCGGAGAAATAGCATGAAGGTAGGGTGCTTGCCTTGCATGCAGAAGGATGGTGGTTCGAATCTCGGCATCTCATATGGTCCTCCGAGCCTGCTAGGAGCGATTTCTGAGCGTAGAGCTAGGAGGAACCCCTGAGCGCTGCCGGGTGTGACCCAAAAACCAAAAACAAAAAATTATTTCTGGCGATGCTGGGGGACCATATGGGTTGCCAAGGATTGAACCCAGGTTGGTTGCATACAATGCAAGCACCTTAATGTGCTATTGCTTTGGCCCCATGTGGTGATTCTTTAAGTTCCAAACCACATTTTAAATTGCATAAAACAAATGGAGATAGAAAGCTTGTCTAGGTCTTTCAGGAAAGAAGAAAATCTACCAGGTCAAATATGTCTTTGACAAAAGATTATTTTCCTGGATAGGGCGTGCAGATACTGAGGAGAGGCCCTCAGAGAGATCTAGATCTGTACAGGGGGCTTCTATGAGTGTTTCTCTTGTGAAAAACCAGCAGGGAGGAGGCAAGACCTCAGTTGGTTTCCTGTACTTTTTGGGAGTTACCTCCATCTCTTTCTCCTCCTCCAGGCCCCCTGCATCAGCTCAGCTATTTAAGGGGGCATCTAAGAACCAGTGTGAGGGACTCAGCTTTTCCTAGTCTCCCCCATGTGTACAATTCACAAATCAATTTCTCCTTACTTTCCCTTTCTTTGGATGACAGTTGGGCCTACACTCACTTAGTGTTGCTCAGGGCTTACTCCTGGCTCTTCGCTCAGAGATCACTCCTGGTGGTGCTCAGGAGATTATACATGGTGCCTGGGATAGAATCCAGATTGGTTGCAAATAAGTCAAGTGCCCTACCCACTGTCCAGTCTCTCTGGCCCTCCTACATTTCCTTTTATCAGTCTGCCTGATGCTTATTTGATGGATTGTCCAACCAGATGATTCATTTGCAGCCAGACTATCTGGATGTACCACCTAACTGGAGTCTGGCCTCCTGGCCAGCATCTGGTTTGAGCTGAGTAGTGAAGCTATGGTGAGTGGCCAGCTGTACCTCAACCTCCCTACAGGTCTTCTGGGTAATATGCCTGAGTTTAGAACAGTGGCCTAGCTGCCTATGCAGATCCTACCTACCACCTGGTGCCCAGGTGGTTTTTGTTTTTGGTTTTTGGGCCATACCCAGTGACACTCAGGGATTACTCCTGGCTATGGGCTCAGAAATGGTTCCTGGCTTGGGGGACCATATAGGACACTGGGGGATCCTAAACACTGCAAGAAGCTCACAGAGCTTCGCAGAGCCCTCACAGAGCCAGAAGTCCCCAGTCTCCACCCAAAAACTACAGGATATGGCCCCAAATCCTCCTCCAACTCTCAGTTAAGCCAGAAAGAAAAGAATAAAATAGGGGCCAGAGAGATAGTAAAATGTGGAGGGCACTTCACCACTGCAAAAAAAAAAAGAAAAGAATAAAATAAAAGGGTTCAATCCTACTGGAACCCCGTTTCCATAAAACAGATCCTGATGAACAGTCTGCTGTGGAACATTCCAGTTGTTTTCTTTCTTTTTGGGGGGGGGGTCACACCCGGCAGCGCTCAGGGGTTACTCCTGGGTCTATGCTCAGAAATCGCTTCTGGCAGGCTCGGGGACCATATGGGATGCCAGGATTCGAACCATTGTCCTTCTGCATGCAAGGCAAATGTACTACCTCCATGCTATCTCTCCGGCCCTCCAGTTGTTTTTTTTTTGGGGGGGGGGATGTACTGTGAGGGATGTTGTATGCATGCGTGTGTGTGTATGTGTGTGTGTGAGTGTGTGTGTGTGCACACAAGCAACACTCCCAGCTGTCCTTGAGGACTATTTGCGGTGCCTGGGATCCATCCTGGGTGGGCTGTATGCATGCAAGGCAAATAATACCTCTCTAGCCTTTTCCAACCTGTTTTTGTTTGTTTGTTTGTTTGTTTTTGGGTCACACCTGATGGCGCTCCTGTCAGGCTCAGTGGACCATATGGTATGCGGGGATTCGAAACACCTTCTATCCTGGGTCGACTGCGTGCAAGGTAAATGCCCTACCACTGTGCTATGTCTCCGGCCCCTTCCAACCTGTTTTGAGGCACACCTGTCCCTAGAGAACGTGAAAGACCCAAACTTCCATCAGTGACTAGAATCTGAGCTCCTTAGGGGCACCATGCTCTCGTGGCCAGCTGGGGGCGCTCTTGTCCATCCCTGTGTAACACCAAGCGCAGACTGCCAGTCCTTGCCCTGTCTCAGGCTGGTGCTTGTGAGGGAGAATCTGGTTAATGCCCCAAATCCTGAGAGCCCTGATTCCAATACAGTGGAGACCACTTTCACCCCAGCACAGTGCGATTAACCCTAGTGCCTGCTAGAGGAGTATGATGTGGGGGTGGGAGAACCTGGAAATATCCACTATAAAAATTGACCCTGGGGCATCCAAGGCAGAACTGGGGACCTTGCACCTGAGAGTAAAGGACTTTCTTAGAGAACTTTCACTGATAAGCTGCCATCCAACTCCAGGGCTGACTTGGGGAGAACAGAATTGCATGTGTGTAGAGGAAAACTGCAAAGGATTAAATCAAAGATAGCTTTCTCTCACCCCCTTCCTGAGCCCTGGTGAACAGCTTCTCTTGAGGCTCCAACTCCCCCATTGCTAGGGGTCCCCTACTGACAAGGTGCCTGGCCGCTTCAGGAGAGCCTGGCAGACACTCTTGGGGGAGAAGCATGGCAGGTGCTAGAGACAGGCCTGCAGTGACCTCTGGAAGACCCTGTCCCTGATGCCAGCACCCTCTATCTGCCTGGGATTCCAGGCTGGGGGTGAGGCACAGGAATTCCTGGCATTCCTGCAGCCTTCACCACACCTGAGTAAAACTGTGAGAAAAACAGCATAAAGATTGTATCTGAACCTCAGTCCTGGCCAGGAAGTCCTAGTGGGGTGTCTGCCTAGAGAGTTACACAGACTGTACCCTAGGCTGCTTGCATTCTCAAGTCCAGTGCTATGCAAGCAGCTCTGCACTTCTGAAGAATCAAGTAATTTTTCAAAGCTTACTCAAGGGGAGGGTTTGCTTTTTTTTTTTTTTTTTTTTTTTTAATTTCAGGTGGAGCTCCTAGGGGGAAGGTCACAGCTCTGTTCAGCTCACTGTCAAGAGAGAATGCATGCTTTGAAGGAGAAACCTGCATCCTCTGCATTTCTCCTGCATGACTACCGTTCTACCTCCGCCAGCAGCTGGGGAAAGGTGCTTTGTGGGGAAAGGCAAATAAAGAGCTTTCATACAGAGTACAAAAATACCCAAGCTTAATTTTACTTTCCTATGAGGGCAGACACTCAGCCAGTCTTCACAGACTGTCAAAGAGCCCAAACTGACATGGTGGGAAGGAATTGAATTGCCAGCTAAGGAAAACTGGTTTTTCCAGCAGATGAAAGTCAGGGGGAAGCCTCTGGACAAGATAAGCCTATGCCCAGGGCAGTAATGCCTGCGACTACACTGGGGTTGGTACCCAAGGGCAAAGTGGTTCAAATTGGAAGATGAAGGCATTGTCTAAGGCCCTGCAATGGCGAACCTATGGCATGCGTGCCAACTGTGGCACGCGAAGGCCTTGCAGCTGGCATGCAGGAAGGTCCGCAATTAATAAATTTATAAAATTTACAAAGAGTTTTTAGATACTAAAATCTTATTATTAAGGTTTAATTGACGTGCTGGCACTTTGAGAAAATTCTTTGGTTTTGTGCAGCAGTTTGGACACTCGGGCTCAAAAAGGTTAGCCATCACTGGAAGCCAACCAATACATATAGGGCTTCAGAAGGACACAAAGCTTATTTCCAGGCTCTTTGCTGTTTCCCAAAAGACTCACATGTTTGCACATTGGCTATGAAGCTTATGAAGTCAGTGTAGTCGCTGGGGACTACTCTATTTGTGGTGCTAATTTGTTTATTTTTTTGTTTTGTCAAGGGCCACACCTGGCGGCGGCTGCAGCGGTGGCGGCAATGGTAGTGGCGGCAGTGGGTTATCCTGGCTCTGCTCTCAGAAATCACTCCTGGTAGGCTCAGGGGACCATGTGGAATGCTGGGAATTGAATTGGGGTCATCCTGTGTTGGCCAAGTGCAAGACAAACACCCTGCCATTGTGCTATCTCTCAGGCCCCAGGACTTGTTTGTTTGGAGGGCCACACCTGGTGGTGCTCAAGGCTTACTTCTGGCTCTGCACTCTGGAATCACTCCTGGTTCAAGGTAGTATGGAGACCTTACCCATTGTCCTATCTGCCCACCCCTTTTAAAATAATAATAGTGCTTGGGGCTACTGTTTTGCTTTGTTTTGATGCCTAGGGTTTATTTCTGGCTCTCTGCTCAGGAATTACTCCTGGTGGTGCTTTGAGAGATTATATGGGATGCCTGATTAAACTTGGTCAGTCATGTGCATGGTAAACTGCAAGGCAAAAATCCTATCTGTTTTTACTGTCACGCCCTAGGGCTACACACTCTCTCTCTCTTTTTTGGTTTTTGGGTCACACCGGTGGCGCTCAGGGCTTACTCCTGGCTATGCACTCAGAAATTGCTCCTGGCTTGGGGGACCATATGGGATGTCGGGGGATTGAACCATGGTCCATACTAGGTCAGCTGCGTGTAAGGCAAATGCTCTACCACTGTGCTATCACTCATGGGGCTACTCTTGACTTAGTGCTTGGAGGTCATTCCTGGAGGTGCAAAGGAGCCTTGCTGTACTAAGGATAGGACCCTGGTCATCCATCTTTGAAATCTGCCCTCCAGTCCAGTGATCTATCTCTCTAGCCCCAGCTCACACACCTTTTGTCAGGCAGGGGGGTGTTTGTATGTGTGTTCTTATAGCAGTACTCACATATATCCGCTGTTTGTGGAGTTGACATGGTGACATGGGGGATCTCAAAGCATAGAGCTTCTGGGACTATATGTGGGAACTGCTTGTCAGGGCAGCCCTGGGAATCAAATCTGACCCTTGAGGCCAACTCTGTGACCATTGGGCTGTCCTCTGGCCTCTTTACAATACTTGAAATAATGGCCTAACATTTTGTTTGTTTTGTTTCGTGGCTACACCTGTGTTAAGAGATCTCTACTGGGGGCCGGGCGGTGGCACTAGAGGTAAGGTGCCTGCCTTGCCTGCGCTAGCCTTGGACGGACCGTGGTTCGATCCCCTGGCGTCCCATATGGTCCCCCAAGCCAGGAGCAACTTCTGAGTACATAGCCAGGAGTAACCCCTGAGCGTTACTGGGTGTGGCCCAAAAACCAAAAAAAAAAAAAAAGAGAAGTGGGGAATAAAAGGTAAAATAAATAAAATCATTTAAAAAAAAAAAAGAGATCTCTACTGGCAAGGCTTGAGGAAGTACGTGTGGTGCTAGAGGTCTAACTCAGGCTGGCTTTGTTCAAGGCAAGCACTCTGAATCCCTGTACTGTCTCATTTGCCCCTTAAGTAATAATCATCTGAGGAAGAAATTCTCATACTGCAGGCTTCCTCAAACACCCAAACCCCATACTTCCAGTAATACACATAAATTTTTCTAGGAGTTTTGGGTAACATTCCTACCCCACCTCAGATGCATGCAGCTATTCCTGAGGAAAAGGAGGCGGTGGAATCTCCCTGGCTGGAGGGAGCAGAGACCTGAGTTTCGTCTCCTGTCACAGTCATGCAGTCACAGTGGGACTCTTCTCCGGGGGCCTCCATGTCTTCACCGGAAGTGGTATTCTAATGGGGTTTTAGAAGCTTCCGTGGGGCCTTTCTCAGTTATACAAATATGGGCACCCTTCAGCATTGGAAGGGAAAACAGACCTTTTTTGTTTGTTTTTGTTTTAGGGCCATTTTGGAGAGACTCAGGGGTTATTTCTGGCTCTGGAATTACTTAAGGCTGTGTTTAGGGGACCATATGGGATGCCAGGGATCAAATAAGGGTCAGCTGTATGCAATCAATTGCCCTACCCTCTGTCCTATCTCTCCAGCCACAGAAAAGGACCTTTTGACAAAGGTCTGTCAAAGAACCCCTGTAGGGACCCCCCTGGAACACTAGGAAGAGGGGGGTGAGCTGGGCATATGTGTTATGGGGAGCCAGAACAGCCCCACAGTCAGCTCCCCAAGATCAGGTTAGAGGTTCTTTAAAATGGATACTTTAGAGAGTATAAATTTGCAGAGACTCCTAGGCAACCCAGAGCCATAGAGCCCTGCACCCCTCCATAGAACCCTATTCTCCACAAAATTTAGCATCCTCCATAGAACCCTACACCCCTCTACACAACTCTGCACACTTCTATAGAACCCTGAACTCTCCTAGAACCCAGAAACCTTCCATAAAACCCAGAAACCTTTCATAGAACCCTGTACCCCTCACAGAACCCTGCAACCTCCACAGAACCTTACACACCTACATAGAATCTTGCACCCCTAAATAGAACCCCACACTACTCCACGAAACCCTATACTCCTCCACAGAATACAGTGCATTCCTCAGAACTATATTTGTGCATGTAACCCTGCACCCTCCAGAGAACCTGCACACACCCCTCACAGAACCTTACACCCATCTGCTGAGTGCTGTACTCTTCCACAGGACCCTGCGTCCCCCACAGAACCTTGAACTCCCCCACAGAACCAAGGCCCCTTCCACAGAATTCTGCACCCTTCATAGAATCCTGCGCCCTCACTCTAGCTGTCTTTTGGGGAGTCTGACTTGGGGAGGATGATAGAGTTTGGGGTCCTTAGTGTTGACTTTTTTGCCTTTGTGTGTCCCAAGGGAGTCCCAAGAGTCCCCAAAACTGTATTGGAAGCTGCTGCTGCCCCTCAACTTTGCAGAAAACATGCCCTGAGGACAATTCCACAGTGTGGGGTGACAGTTGCTAGGAGGTAAAATTAGAGTTTTTACTTAGTGTGAATAATAAGCGGCTCCCCATCCTTTGCCAAATCATAATTCTTTTTGTTTGTTTTGTTTTGGGGTCACACCCAGTGCTCATTAGGGGTTACTCCTGGCTCTATGCTCAGAAGTCACTCCTGGTAGGCTCAAGGGACCATATGGGATTCAGGGAATCAAACCACCGACCTTCTGCATGCAAGGCAAATGCCTTACCTCCATGCTATCTCTCCAGCACCTCATTTTTTATTTTTATGTTTTATTTCATTTTGTTTGGTTTTTGGGCCACACCCGGTGATGCTCAGGGGTTACTCCTGGCTCTGTGCTCAGAAATCGCTCCTGGTAGATTTGGGAATCATATGGGATGCTGGAGATTGAACCCAGGTCTGTCTTGAGGCAAATGCCCTTCTGCTGAGAGCACCTTAACTTGACTAAAGCCCAGCTCTGACAGAGTGCCCTAATTTTTTTGGGGGGGAGAGGGGCCACACCTTGTCCTCCTCAGGGCTGAATCCTACTCTGCTTTCTTTGCAGAATTCAGTCTTATATGGAGACCATATGGGATGACCAAAATCAAACCCAGGTTGGCCACATACTAGTTGTCTGCCCCACTGTTCTATGGCCCTGGTTGAGCACCCTAATCCTGCATGAAGTGAGCCTTTCTTATAAGGCCCCCTTTTCCAGCGCTGCCCCTGGCACTGATCTGGCCCCGTGGTTGAAGCCTAGCCCATCTTCAGCCCTGGGGGAGACAAAGATAGGAAATTCAGCTATTGGACAACCCCCTACACCCATGCCAATCTCAGGCAGGGGCTCCTGGATTCACAATGGGGACCCAGGGACTCTTCCTGAGTGCTGCCCACTCCACCCTGGAGGTCGGTGGCTCGGGGTTTCCCCATAATGGGCTCCATTGAGTTTTCAGTCTCCTGTCTTCTTACTAATGCTTCCTTCCAGACTGGCTGGGCAGTTATGGGTAGTCCGGTGGGCTTGAGCACTGGCTTGGGAGCCTCCAGACATGCCCTCCTGCCCTAGCAGCTCCAGATTTGCACACTTCCACTCTTCCCTTTCTAGATTGAGCCCAGTGATCCTCACCTTGGTTCTAGTCCTCTCTTCCCTCTGAACCCAAGGTGTCCTGGGTGTCCCAGCCAGGAATGAGGAACAGGTCTTCACCCTGATGGGTCCACAGGCAGCATGACTCCCAAACTCACACCAAGGAAACCAGTCTTTTATTTATTGATTTATTTTGGGGGAACCATACCCAGCAGCGCTCAGAAATCACTCCTGACACTGCTCAGTTATCACTCCTGGTGTGCTCAGCGCTTACTCCTGAGTCTGCTTTCAGGAATTATTCCTCAAAGTGCTTGGGGGCCAGATGGAGTGTTGGGGGATTGAATCCAGGTTGGCTATGTGCAAGGCAAATGCCCTACCCACTGTACTTTGGCTCAGGTTCCAAAAGCAGCCTCTTATTGAGAAGAGGTGACCTACCCATCAGTTCCTATGTCAAAGGCTGTATAATGAGGTGTCAGCCACACTCCTCAACCCTGTTGTAGGGCCCCTGAATCAGGGTCTTGCGCCCCTCTACGGGGCAAAATGCTGATCAGTGGGGAGGCCTTGGAGAACCAGGGTATGGGCTGGGCTCTGAAGGGGGATGCCGGGTTTTGGGGGGTATTCAGTAGTGGCTGAGAAGGTGGTTTGTTGAAACGAGGGACAGGAGGACGCCTAGCACCTTCCCTCCTCTTGGTTCTTCATAAATAACACTTCACAGTTGGAGAAACATCCAGATTCTGGGCTGGGGTCAGAGAGGCTGCAGGAGGTCCTGACCACACTTTGTAAGGGGTTGGGGGGGGCAGAGCACTGCTCTTCTGCCTGTGGGTGGGTGGGGCAGCCGCCCACACTCTCTGGAGGTTCTGAGGGTCACTGAGGTAGTTGGGGTGGCCATCGAGGCTGTGGGACATCCAGGACGGAGCCAGTGGGTGCCAAGGCACCATGGGGAGACTTGGGTAGGAGCACCTGTGAGCCAGCACAGGCTTGAGCATCTGGGGAGAGGACCACTGGGTGAGGGAACCCCTTATCTCTCAAGAAGAGAGGAATGTCCGCAGATCCAGCCCCTGTAACAGGCAGGCAGGCAGCCAGCCCTCCCCTACTTCCAGCTCAAACCTTTCCTTCCTGGGTCTGGCCACTTCTCTGGAGGATCTGGGGCCTCAACTCTCCTTCACTGGAGAAAACCTTCGTGGGAGACCCCTCTCTGGCGTTCTCTGCACCTCCCTCCCCAAGGGGGCTCCCTGGGGAGCTCAGAACACCTGCAGCTGGCGGGCACACGTGAGGTTACCATGTACCAGCCTCCACATGGTCAGCAGCTCAGCGGGCAGCAGCTTATGTACCACCAACATGGAGCGGAAAAAGCAGGGCTCCGAGTTCATGCGGCTGTGGCGGTTGCGGGAGATGCCGAAGGTCTTAAAACCCTCGTGGGCACGGGGCTGTACACCCAGTACCTGCAGGCACATGCCCAGGAAGACGTCGTCGATGGGGTAAAGCTCCAGCGTGGAGCAGGCCCGGTGCAAGCGGTGGGCCAGGCCGCCGGCCATCAAGAAGCCCCCTCCACCCGCATAAGGCGGGTAGCTGGCCTTGGGGTACAAGCTGACTGGGATATAGTATTTGTTGTCTTTGCGGCGAATGGGCCTAGCATGCTGCAGTACATCCCCCACAAACAGGTCCTCGTGGGGCTGCCGGTCCAGCAGAAACTCCAGCAGGTTGTCAGGGTGGACGAAGACGTCATCGTCCCCCTTGAAGACAAAGTGCACATCGGGGCAGTAGATGTGCAGCCACTTGAGAAAGTGGGTCTCTTTGAGGGTCAGGTTGAAGAAGCTGTCCAGAAAGTCCCACTGCAGGATGTCGCCGTACAGGCGGTCCTCGTAGGTCAGCAGCTGTTGGTAGTGGGCCCGCTCCTCACGCTTGGATGCGGTGCCCAGCAGAAAGAGGGTACGCACTGCGCCCAGCCCTGGCCCGGCTGATGCCCGTTCTGTGCCCCAAGTGCGCCGGATGGCCTCCCGCCGATCATGCTGTGTGATCACAGACTTCACCACCACGAGCAGGTGCACGGGGCCTTGGCACTTTTCAGGGTGATTCAGGAGCATGGGGAAGAAGCGGCAGTGGCGGTACAGGAGGAACTGCTGGAAATGAGGTTCCAAGCCCTGGAACCACGGCTGCTGCGTCAGGTTCACGTTGGCCGTGCAGTTGACACTGGTCACATCCCAGGCCTGCGGCCCCCGAGAGGCTGTCTCCACTGTGGGCGTGGAGGGGACCGCATCTTGGGGGGTCTTCCAGAAGTCCTGGGGTTGCGATGAGGCCCCACTGGGTTTTTGCAGCCTGAACTGGAGAGCCGGGGAACCCTGGAGGAACTGGCTGGGGGTGAGGCTGCGCTGGAACACGGTGACAACCACCAGCAGGGCTAGTGCCAGGAAGACACTCTTGGAGATGGTTTTCTTCCTGCAGAGGAGGGCAGGGTAAGACACCCCGGATTCTCACAGACAGGAGGGAAGAGGGTCCTGCTCTCCCCATTCCAACCCCTGGGAACTAACTCAGGGACCCTCCATGGCCCCCCAATCTTGCTTCTTTCTTCCGAGAAAGAAGGGTAACGGGGTCTGCCACCAGTTGAGGGTCTGGGGTGATCTCAAAATGCTGCTCCTGCCCTGTACCCCTTCTGTTGGCCCTTTCTGGTGCCAGCACAGCAAACTGCAGAGGTGACCACCAGGAGGGTCTCGTCTGCTGTCTGGGAGTCCTAGAATATAGGGGGAGAGGTAGAGACGGGTGAAAACTCTAGCCTGAGGTGGGCCCCTTTTCTCTGACCCAGGCTGCCCCGGGGAAGGCGACAGGGACAGCTTTGAGCAGGACGCCCTGCTCTTTTCACTGTCCTTCAACATCTGGCACCCTCCTCGGAGAAATAAAGCCCCCCAGCTCCTCTATCTTGGAAGGGGAACACACAGGAGAGAATCCCTCCCAATTCTTCTAGAAACCTTCTAGACCAAAAAAAAAACAGCTAGCAAGATACGAGTTTTCGAAAAGTGTCAGCCATGCTCGCTCGATCTTTCCTCAGTTCACACTGCTGTGGGGACAGCAAGCAGAGCAGCAAAGAGGCCCTGGGGGAACCCAGAAAGATGCCCGGGGCCCGGAGAGATAGCACAGCAGCGTTTGCCTTGCAAGCAGCCGATCCAGGACCAAAGGTGGTTGGTTCGAATCCCGGTGTCCCATATGGTCCCCCGTGCCTGCCAGGAGCTATTTCTGAGCAGACAGCCAGGAGTAACCCCTGAGCACCGCCGGGTGTGGCCCAAAAACCAAAAACCAAAAAAAAAAAAAAGAAAGATGCCCCGCAGATGGGGGAAAGGCAGGGCTCGCAGAGGAACTGGGGGTACCGCATCAGGTGGTTTCCTGGCACCACTGGGGAAAAGTTAGGTCCCACCACACCACCCATGGTTTCCCAGGAGACCCTAACATTCACCCCTGGGGCCAGTTTGGCTGTTTTGTGCATGAGCTGGGGTGATGGCCGGTGACCCAAGCAAGTCCTCCCCTGCCAGTCTCCCTCTCACAGTCCAGTTACCCTGGGGGTTACCCCAGGAGAAAGAAAGAGGCCGACCCCAACTCCACCTACGCTCCTCCGGCCAGCAGTTGGCAAGATCCTGCAAGGGCATCTGCGGGGATGGAGGTGGTAGAGGACGGGGGAAGTGGGAGTCCACTCGGAGATACCCACAGATGCCCAGAGTGGCCCAGCACCAAGGTCCAAAAAGTGGGGGGCCCAGGGGTCCCCGGAGTGTCCGAGATGGACGGTTGTGGGAGCGACGGGCCCTGCCCTCCCGGGGAAACTGAGGCCGGCTGCGGGACGCCTTGCACCGCAGTGCCCATCCCTGCGCCCCGGCACCCCGGATCCGCCCGGGCCCCACGGAGCCCCCCACTCACCACTGAGACATGGCGGCCCCGGCGGAGCGGGCGCGCGGCTCAGCTCTGGCCGCGGGACGGGGCGGGCGGACCGGGCAGGCGGGGAGGGACCGAGGGCGGCGGCCCAGGTGCCTTAACCCCTTCGCGCCTGCAGCCTCGAGCTGCGCTGGTCCTCTCGGGCCGGACACTCTCACCCCGTACCCCCTGTTTCCGTATGGGGGCTGCCTGCAGCGTTCAGGATCCAGGCTGGTCTGATGGGGAGAGGAACTGGGCCCCCAAGCAGCCGGCCCTCTCCACCTCCGGTCCTCTCTTGCAGCGCTCAGTTGTCCCCAGCCTCCTGACCTCTTTCCTCCACAGCCCACATTTTATGAAACGGAGATGTGCCAGACCCAGCTCCTTATTTATGTGTGTATGTATTTGTTTGTTTTGGGGGGTACCCACAAGCAGCGGTGCTCAGGGGCTCTTCCTGGCTCTGCATGCAAGAGACCATAGTGGGTGCTGGGGTTCAAACCCAGGTCAGCACATGCAAGTGCAAATGTCCTACCTCCTATGCTCTTGTTTCTCATTTACTTACTCAAGTTATTTCTAACTCTGGGGGCCTCATCCAGAGGTGCCCGAGTTTTCCCTGGGGGCCTGGAGGTTGCCTCTGGGGGATCTGGGGCCTCCGACAGGTAAAACATGTTTTAGCCCTTCCAGGATCTGTGCCCAGCCAGGTGACTTTGAGGCTCTGACATCTCACCCTCCCAGCCACTTCTCTCCCACCCCCCCCCACCCCTGGTCTGATCGTCCATCCTGCTGTTTCCAAATGTCGGCTCTTATCTCGTCCCTCTCCCAGGGCAGAGTAGGACATCAGGATATCAGGAAGGGCTGCAGAACAGAAGGGGAAGCTCTTTATGCTCCAATAGTTGTCTTTGCCAACTGTGCAATTGCAAATGGATGGCTCACCTGATCCCAGGGTCATGAATTATTTTTAATTTTTAAATTTTTTTTTTTTTTTGTGTGTGTGTGGTTTTTGGGTCACACCCGGCAGTGCTCAGGGGTTATTCCTGGCTCCAGGCTCAGAAATTGCTCCTGGCAGGCACGGGGGACCATATGGGATGCCAGGATTCGAACCGATGACCTCCTGCAAATGCCTTACCTCCATGCTATCTCTCCGGTCCAATTTTTAATTTTTTTCTTTTTTTTTTTTTTTTTTTTGGTTTTTGGGCCACACCCGGTGACGCTCAGGGGTTACTCCTGGCTAAGCGCTCAGAAGTCGCTCCTGGCTTGGGGGACCATATGGGCCGCCGGGGGATCGAACCGCGGTCCATCCTAGGCTAGCACAGGCAAGGCAGGCACCTTACCTCTTGCGCCACTGCCCGGCCCCATAATTTTTAAATTTTTTTAGGATTTTTTTTTTTTTTTTTTTGGCCACACCTAGTGAAAACCAGGAGTTACTCCTGGCTGGGGCTGGAGCAATAGCACAGCAACTCCAGCGTTTGCCTTGTATGTAGCCGACCTGGGCTTGATCCCCGGCATCCTACATGGTCTCCCGAGCCTGCTAGGAGTAATTTCTGAGTGCAGAGCCAGAAGTGACCCCTGAGTACCATTTGGTATGGTCCATAAACAAAAACAAAAAAATCACTTCTGGCAGGCTTGGGGGACCATATAGGAGGCTGGGAATCAAACCTGGGGATCAAATCTGGGTTGGCCACGAGCAAGGAAAACACCCTGCCCGCTTGGCTATCACTCCACCCCCTCACAAATCATTATTCTCTCCACAAGAAGAAGGTGTAAGTGGTAGAGGTAAGTCCATGTGAGATTTCCTAGTGAGCATGTAAACCCAGGAGGCCTGCCTGGTGGTAGAAGTGGGTGACAAGCTTTTCACAAGGGGAGAATGGTGTCCTGAAGATACTTAGCTGCCAGCATTCCCCCAGGAGCAGTCAAGTGTCTAAAGAGTCTCTTTAGGGGCCCGGAGAAATAGCACAGCGGCCTTTGCCTTGCAAGCAGCTGATCCAGAACCAAAGGTGGTTGGTTTGAATCCCAGTGTCCCATATGGTCCCCCGTGCCTGCCAGGAGCTATTTCTGAGCAGAAGGCCAGGAGTAACCCCTGAGCACCGCCGGGTGTGGCCCAAAAAACCAAAAAAAAAAAAAAAAAAAAAGAGTCTCTTTAGGGGTGGGAGAGATAGCATGGAGGTAAGGCGTTTGCCTTTCATGCAGAAGGTTATTGGTTCAAATCCTGGCATCCCATATGATCCCTGGTGCCTGCCAGGAGCGATTTCTGAGCGTGGAGCCAGGAGTAATTTCTGAACACTGCCGGGTGTGACCCAAAAACCAAAAAAAAAAAAAAAAAAAAAGAAGAGTCTCTTTATATCAAGTAGGGCTCCACATCCTCAAAGTGGAGAACAAGGAAACATTCACCCTTTTTCTCAAGGGTTTTTTTTTTTTTAGGAACAAGAAAAAAAACAAGGAACAAGGTGGGGCCAGAACCATAGAACAGAAAAACCCAAGGTAGGGCCAGATCCATAGCACAGCGGGTATGGTATTTGCCTAGCACACGACTAACTTGGGTTCAGTCCCTGGCATACTAATTGGTCCTGGAGCACTGCCAGAAGTGGTTGCTGAGGGCAGAATCAGGAGTAAGATCTGAGCACCGCCCAATGAGACCAAAAGATAAAAAAAAAAAAAAAAAAAAAAAAAAGACTCAAAGTGCAGAAGAACTTTGTGGGGGACAGTGACGCTAGTCTTGTCCCCAAGATAGCTCCACCTTTCAGTGGGATAAAGCTGGATTTGCCCTGGGTGCTAGCCACCCCCAGCCACCAGCTCCTCCTTCTTCCCAGCTTGACCTGGCCATTTTGCTCTAGTGTCCCTGCCTCTGGGGTTCCTGGTCCCTGCTGCCCTTTAGGAGCTGCCCCCTAAACCACCTCCCCCATGTGGACAAACACCCAGATCAACATGCAGGCCAGGTCAGGGGCTCAGAGCACAGTTGGGGACTGGATGATGGGTTCAGTTTCCGGCTCTGAGCTTCCTGACAGTCACTAGGGAGACCTCAGCTTCCTGCCAGCCCTGGGTGGCCGTGGTGTCGCCTGTAAACCAACAAATGTGTCATAGGATCAGTGACATCAGGAGGGGGGGGGGCTGCCTCTCAGAGAGGTTCAGACTGGTCAATGATGGGGTTGTGGGTGGGAGGATCCAGCCAGGAACCTGGTCCCTAAAAGGAAGTGCCTGCTGTCACACCCCCCTAGCCTATGCCTAGCCCCAGATGGTGATGTGGGGACTCGACACACCTTCCTGGGGGTAGGTGGACTCCAGGCCAGGCTGGGAGGGATAGTTTTCTTGGTGCTGCCAGCAGGCTCCTGAGAGTGACCACGGCTAGGATCCCCTTTTGCCCCTCACTGGAGAGTGGAACCAGCCCTGGGCCACATGGGGGAGGGAGGAACTTTCAAGAGGGGCTGAAGTCATAGACAGGGGTGTCCAGGAGTCTTAGAGTTCCTTGTGTCTACTCCAGCAGAGGGGGAGAGGGTGATACTGAGCGGGAACTTCAAAAAGTTCTTCTGGCGGTCGGAGAGATGATATAATAGGTAGGGCATTTGCCTTGCACACAGCAGACATGGGTTCGATCCTCTGCAACCCATATGGTGAGTACCACCAGGGGTGATCCCTGAGTGCAGAATCAGAAATGACCCCTGAGCACTGCTGGGTCTGGCCCAGTAAGAACAAAAATAACAGCACAAAAAAGGAGGATCCAGACCCCCCTACAGGCAGCAGACCAGGCACCCCCGTATCAGTAGAGGGGTCACATCCTGTGGGGGGGGGCTGCCTTTGAGGGGTTGGGTTCAAAAGAAGCAGGTAGGATGAGACTGGAGAGATAGCATGGAGGTAGGGCATTTGCCTTGCATGCAGAAGGATGGTGGTTCGAATCCCGGCGTCCCATATGGTTCCCCGAGCCTGCCTGGAGTGATTTCTGAGCATGGAGCCAGAAGGAACCCCTGAGCGCTGCTGGGTACGACCCAAAAACAAAACAAACAAACAAACAAACAAAAAAAGAAGCAGTCAGGGAGGTAGGGGCTGCACAGGGAAGAGAGAGGGCCCTCAAAGGGCAGGGTGTTTTGTGGGGGTTTAGGGTCACATCCAACATGGCCAGGGGTCACTCAGAGAGGTGTTCGGGACCTTAGAGGGTGCTATGGTTGCAACCTAGGTGGGCGGCATGCAAGGGAAGGGCTCTCTCTACCAGCATATGTCTCCAGCCCCAGGCAGGCCTGGCTTCTACAATCATGGTGGAAGTTTGGGAAATCCGGGCCCAAGAGCAATTCTGGCCCACAGGGAGTGAGAGATAATAGAAGTTTACAGGAGGTCCTGGCAGGGGCAATCCAACAGGCTGCCCCAAGATGCCCTTGGATGGACAAATCCTAACAGATACAGGAGCAGCTCTGCTCCAAGCAAGGGCCATCCTAAAGCTTTTTCAGGATTTTTTTTTGTTTTGTTTTGGAGTCACACCTGGCAGTGCTCAGGGCTTACACCTGAGTTCGAACTCAGGAGTTGCTACTGGTAGGGTTCCAGGACCTTATGGGATGCGGAGATGATATCAAACCCAGGTCAGCTGCGGGGCAAGGCTTGCACTCTCCCCCTGTACTATAGCTCTGGGGCCCAGCTTCAGGGTCTGAATTCCAGAGCTGCCTGTAGGAAATCTGATGGAGCTTGGAGCTTATTTTCCCAGAGACCTCCAAGCAAGCTTTTCCCAGGACCTCCAAGCCCAGCTGAGATTTCTTACTCCTGTGAGCATGGGGAAAAGAGAAATGATAGTAGGTAGGGGAGGCAGCTCTCAGGGACCCCAAGACCAGAAAGCAGACAGTGGGTGAGGGGTGAGGGTGGAGTTTGAGAAGGTGGGAAGGTCAGGGAATAAAGCCAGGAGAGTGAGAGTCAGGTAAAACAGCTTGAATACCCTGGCCACAGCTGAGCACTTTTGGAAAGGCGGAAACTAGGGGTTGAGGGAAGTCCCAGTTCCAGCTATGCCAGACCGCCCACTAGGGTCTGTTGGGAGCTGAATTCTGAATAATGTGTTACCACTTTGTAAAAGCCACATGGCAGGCTTCTTAGGTTCTAAGCAGGGAGAAACACCATTTTGTAAGGACCACATGGTGTGAGCTACATGCTGGGGCTTCAGAAGCCTATTTCCATAGACCCCGCCTCAGTCTACCTGGCTATACTAGGTAGCCTATCAGGGAAGGACCAGGGAGTAGTAGGAAGGTACCCCTAGACAAGGGCCAATTATTTTAAAGATCATCAGAAAGCTAGAACCTCCCTATATCCCTATCCTATATAATTCTATTCATGACCTTGGGCGGGGTTCTTTCATCCCTCATGGGAGAGAATCCTGACCGGTCAGTTAGGAGCTGTTGGCAGGCGGAATAAAGTTTAAACTTTACTCCAATTTGTGTGGTCTTGCCCTTCATCCTTCGATATCTAGACCCTAACAGGGTCCCTAGCTCAAGGGAAAGGCTGCTTGCCTCATTTATTCCCCCCCATGTCTTTGCACCTGGGAGGCAAGGGAAGTTTTCCTTCTAAAGATTCCAGGGAAGGGCTCTTATTGGCCTGGCTTTGCTCACATGCCCAGCCCTGGGCCAATGGGTAAGTGGGGAGGTGGGACCTGTGATTGTCAGGCTAGGTCTGTGACTTCCTCAATGACTTGGGCAAGCCCCTGGTATTAGCAGCCCCCCAGGACAGCTTGAGTCACTTGAGGAAGTCGCTTTGACCCAAGAAATAGGTACAGATGCCTGGCCATTCTCCCATGGGATCACGCAGAGCCCCCATGGGATCTCAATAATGAACGCCCCCCACCCCCACAAAGCTCCAACGTGTAAGAGAGGCAGGTGAAATTCTGTACTCACCATGGCCACTGGGAGTACCACAGCTTCCCCTCCCCTGGGCCTGACTGGTGAGTCAGAGCCTAGAATCTGGGCCTGGGGACCTTGAAGCAGATGGATTTGGGGGACTGGGTGGGAGAAGAGCACTGACTCCTAAGTCTGCTCCCTGTAGATGATGTAGAGTGGTGCAAGATGGAGACACACAATTCCAGTCAGACCACACAGACAATGCACACAGAGTCTCACAAACACACAGAGACATGAACACACAGCCACACAAAACCACATACAGTTACATAGCAGGAACATGCAAGCACAGTTACATATGCACACCCAGAGACACACGCATAGCCACATAGCCATGCAGACCCCCAGGATCACACATACACATTTGCCCACATAGTCACCTGCACCCAGACATGCACCCAGCACAATGGGAGCACTCCACATATAGCATACAGATGAGTCCTTCTAGAGTTTCTGTGCAGGGGGTTCTGACACCATGTTCACATGCATGCCAATCCACACATGAGAGACCCTCATTTGTGTGCCCAAAGACTTCCTTGGGCAGGAGGGGTCTCCACAACCTTGTCTTCTACTTTCATGAAACTCCTGAACTCTGTCCTCTATTCCAGTAAGACCCCAACTCTGTCCTTTGCTCTTGTGAGGTTCCCAACCCTGTCATTTTCCCTGTGAAACCTGCTGAGCCCTCACGCCTTCAGGAACAGGGTAAGGAGCAGGGTAAGGAACAAGCAGGCCTTGAACATGTCTCTCTCCTCGCAGCAAATGATGTTCCACCATAGGCCTTCAGAACACCTGCATCTGTCCCTGGCCCACCTCTCCAGTCCCCAAGCTCCCAGCTTCTTTTTTTATTTTTTTTTATTTGGGGGGAGGGTCATGCCCAGCAGTGCTCAGGGGTTTCTCCTGGCTCCACCCTTAGAAATCACTCTTGGCAGGCTCCAGGGACCATATGAAATGCCAGGATTCAAACAACTGTCCATTCTAGATTGGCCTCATGCAACGCAAATGCCCTATCGCTGTGCTATCTCTCTCCTCCACCCACAGGTTCTTTTTACTTCAACATACTCCTCACTTTTTTTTCTTTCTTTTTAATATTTTTTATTTATTTATTTTTTTTTTTTTTAGAAGATGGAAGGGAAAAAAGAAAAAGGTAACAAAAGGACAAAAACAAAACCAAAAAAAAAACAACAACAAAGCAATAACAAGAAAAATACAAAAAATCACAAACAAAAAACAAAGCCAACAAGCAAAAAGAACAAATAAACAAACCCGAAGGTGCTTTTTAAACAGTCCTAGGAAAGTGTTCTGTGTCTAATATCTGAATTTCAATGGTAATTTTCTTCATTCCACATGAGCCCTTTTTTTTTTTTTTTTTTGGGGGGGGCACATTTTTTTCTACACACCTGATATATTTTTCTAATACCTCATGGTGGACTTTATAAAATTGAAAGAATATTTTCTATTATATATTATGACAATTTCTTTTTTTTTTCCAGTTAATCCTAAATTGTAGTGCATCTTTTATACTTTTTCTTTTTTTCTTTTTTTTTTTAACACCACCCATCACCAGTGCAACATTCCCATCACCAATGTCCCAAGTCTCCCTCCTCCCCACCCGACCCCCGCCTGTACTCTAAACAGGTTCTCAATTTCCCTCATACATTCTCATTATTAGGACAGTTCAAAATGTAGTTATTTATCCAACTAAACTCATCACTCTTTGTGATGAGCTTCCTGAGGTGAGCTGGAACTTCCAGCTCTTTTCTCTTTTGTGTCTGAAAGTTATTATTGCAAGAATGTCTTTCATTTTTCTTAAAACCCATAAATGTGTGAGACCATTCTGCGTTTTTCTCTCTCTCTCTCTGACTTATTTCACTCAGCATAATAGATTCCGTGTACATCCATGTATAGGAAAATTTCATGACTTCATCTCTCCTGACAGCTGCATAATATTCCATTGTGTATATGTACCACAGTTTCTTTAGCCATTTGTCTGTTGAAGGGCATCTTGGTTGTTTCCAGAGTCTTGCTATGGTAAATAGTGCTGCAATGAATATAGGTGTAAGGAAGGGGTTTTTGTATTGTATTTTTGTGTTCCTAGGGTATATTCCTAGGAGTGGGATAGCTGGATCGTATGGGAGCTCGATTTCCAGTTTTTGGAGGAATCTCCATATCGCTTTCCATAAAGGTTGAACTAGACGGCATTCCCACCAGCAGTGGATAAGAGTTCCTTTCTCCCCACATCCCCGCCAACACTGTTTATTCTCATTCTTTGTGATGTGTGCCATTCTCTGTGGTGTGAGGTGGTATCTCATCGTTGTTTTGATTTGCATCTCCCTGATGATTAGTGATGTGGAGCACTTTTTCATGTGTCTTTTGGCCATCTGTATTTCTTCTTTGTCAAAGTGTCTGTTCATTTCTTCTCCCCATTTTTTGATGGGATTAGATGTTTTTTTCTTGTAAAGTTCTGTCAGTGCCTTGTATATTTTGGAGATTAGCCCCTTATCTGATGGGTATTGGGTGAATAGTTTCTCCCACTCAGTGGGTGGCTCTTGTATCTTGGGCACTATTTCCTTTGAGGTGCAGAAGCTTCTCAGCTTAATATATTCCCATCTGTTAATTTCTGCTTTCACTTGCTTGGAGAGTGCAGTTTCTTCCTTGAAGATGCCTTTAGCCTCAATGTCCTGGAGTGTTTTACCTACGTATTGTTCTATATATCTTATGGTTTTGGGGCTGATATCGAGGTCTTTAATCCATTTGGATTTTACCTTCGTACATGATGTTAGCTGGGGGTCTAAGTTCAATTTTTTGCAAGTGGCTACCCAGTTTTGCCAACACCACTTGTTGAAGAGGCTTTCTTTGTTCCATTTAGGATTTTTTGCTCCTTTATCAAAAATTAGATGATTGTATGTCTGGGGAACATTCTCTGAGTATTCAAGCTTATTCCACTGATCTGAGGGCCTGTCTTTATTCCAATACCATGCTGTTTTGATAACTATTGCTTTGTAGTAAAGTTTAAAGTTGGGGAAAGTAATTCCTCCCATATTCTTTTTCCCAATGATTGCTTTAGCTATTCGAGGGTGTTTATTGTTCCAAATAAATTTCAAAAGTGCCTGGTCCACTTCTTTGAAGAATGTCATGGGTATCTTTAGGGGGATCACATTAAATCTGTACAGTGCTTTGGGGAGTATTGCCATTTTAATGATGTTAATCCTGCCAATCCATGAGCAGGGTATATGCTTCCATTTCCTCGTGTCCTCTCTTATTTCTTGGAGCAGAGTTTTATAGTTTTCCTTGTATAGGTCCTTCACATTTTTAGTCAAGTTGATTCCAAGATATTTGAGTTTGTGTGACACTATAGTGAATGGAGTTGTTTTCTTAATGTCCATTTCTTCCTTATTAGCATTGGTGTATAGGAAGGCCATTGATTTTTGTGTGTTAATTTTGTAGCCTGCCACCTTGCTATATGAGTCTATTGTTTCTAGAAGCTTTTTGATAGAGTCTTTGGGGTTTTCTAAGTAGAGTATCATGTCATCTGCAAACAGTGAGAGCTTGACTTCTTCCTTTCCTATCTGGATTCCCTTGATATCCTTTTCTTGCCTAATCGCTATAGCGAGTACTTCCAGTGCTATGTTGAATAGGAGTGGTGAGAGAGGACAGCCTTGTCTTGTGCCAGAATTTAGAGGAAAGGCTTTCAGTTTTTCTCCATTGAGGACAATATTTAAACACCTTGGTAACCAACATGATTGTGATTGGGTTTCAGTCATGTAAGATGACCCCCCCATCACCAGTGTAACATTCCCATCACCAATGTCCCAAATATCCCTCCTCCACTCCCCACCCCCACCTGTACTCAGGCTTTCTATTTCCCTCATATATTCTCATTGTTAGGATAGTTCTCAATGTAGTTATTTCTCTAACTAAACTCATCACTCTTTGTGGTGAGGTCCATGAGGTGGGCTGTATCGTCCAGCCCTCCTCTCTTTTGTCTCGGAAAATTGTTGAGAAATGTCTTTCATTTTTCTTAAAACCCATAGATGAGTGAGACCATTCTCCATCTTTCTCTCTCTCTGACTTATTTCACTCAGAAAAAATAGATTCCATGTACATCCATGTATAGGAAAATTTCATGACTTCATCTCTCCTGATGGCTGCATATTCCATTGTGTATATGTTCCACAGTTTCTTTTCTTTTCTTTTCTTTTCTTTTTTTTTTTTTTTGGGTCACACCCGGCGGTGCTCAGGGGTTGCTCCTGGCTGTCTGCTCAGAAATAGCTCCTGGCAGGCACAGGGGACCATATGGGACACCAGGATTCAAACCAACCACCTTTGGTCCTGGATCGGCTGCTTACAAGGCAAACGCCACTGTGCTATCTCTCCGGGCTCATTCCACAGTTTCCTTAGCCATTCATCTGTTGAAGGGCATCTTGGTTGTTTCCAGAATCTTGCTATGGTAAATAGTGCTGCAATAAATATAGGTGTAAGGGAGGGTTTTTTGTATTGTATTTTTATGTTCCTAGGAGTGATATAACTGGATCGTATGGGAGCTCAATTTCCAGTTTTTGGAGGAATCTCCATATTGCTCTCCAGAAAGGTTGAACTAGTCGGCATTCCCACCAGCAGTGGATAAGAGTTCCTTTCTCACCACATCCCCGCCAACACTGCTTGTTCTCATTCTTTGTGATGTGTGCCAATCTCTGTGGTGTGAGGTGGTACCTCATAGTTGTTTTGATTTGCATCTCCCTGATTATTAGTGATGTGGAGCATTTTTTCATGTGCCTTTTGGATACTCCCTACTTCTGAATGGAGAAAGCTCCTGCACATCTCTCAAAGCCCACCTCAGGGCCTGGAGAGATAGCACAGCGGCGCTTGCCTTGCAAGCAGCCGATTCAGGACCAAAGGTGGTTGGTTCGAATCCCGGTGTCCCATATGGTCCCCTGTGCCTGCCAGGAGCTATTTCTGAGCAGACAGCCAGGAGTAACCCCTGAGCACCGCTGGGTGTGGCCCAATAACCGAAAAAAAAAAAAAAAAGCCCACCTCAGATGTTCCCTCCTGGACACAGATTGGCTGGCATCCCATTGGCTCTCCTCTGTTTCCCCCTTTCCAGCCTGGTGGTGCTGAGCCCAGGAACCCAGCTGCCTGCCTTGGCTGTCTAGAGACAGCTTGATCCGGAAACAGACGCTGAGCTGGCCTGGGGGGACACGGTCCCCTCAAACCCCTGCCCAGCACTAGGTTCAGCTCACACTGACAGGCATTCACGCACGTGGGCACTGTGCCCTGCGCCTGCACAGCTGGACAGGCCCTTCCCTGGCCACCAGTGACTCACTGCCCTGCCAGGCAGCCAGCACGGGCACACACAGTGGCCTTTCAGGACCCAACCACAAACACTAGCTCAGTCTTCCTCCTCTGGCCGCCAGCTCCCCACCGGGGCCTCCCCCAGGCCTCTTCCTCTCCCAAGCACAGGCCCTCCTGTCTCTCATCACTTTGCTCCTGTCCAAGCTCCAATGAATGGCCTAAGCCTGGCCAGGTGCGTCCGGCTGCCCTTCTTGTTCCTCTAACTTTGGGGCTGAAACGCGGAAGCCTCCCTAGATCCTACCTCATCTCTTTACACCACAGGGATATGAGGCCCTGAAAAGAGAAGAAGGGTGGAGAAGGGGGGCCCCATTGTGGGCTGAGGGTAGGGGATGAAGAATAGGGGGCTGACACAGATGCCCAGAAGATTCCACAAATGGGGCCCAGATACTGCTGCTCCAAACCCAGTTCTGGGTTGGAGGCCCCCCTCCATCTTCGGGTGGGCTCTGGCCAGTTTGGGTGTTTCATCAGCCCCCACCCTCTGACATCTGGAGCTCATGATCTGTGTTTCTCTAGGGAAGTTTGAGAGTGGACCCTGGGGATCGGCCCTTTTTTTTCCTACAGACAGTCTTCATAGGGGGGCGGGGAGTTTGTGGTAGGGCACCCAGAACAGGAGGGGTGGTCAGGCTGCATAGATCTGGGGACAGGGAAGGGCAAGGGTCAGACAGGCCCTCAGCCACAGAGCCCTGGAAGGCTGAAGAGGTTCCGTACATGAGTGGCCCAGGGCAGGGAGCCCACCTCAGAGCCCCAATATGAGAGGGGGGTTTGTGGTGAGAAAAGCATCAAAGGATAGGTATGATGGCTTCAACCCAAGGTGGTGACTTATGGGGTACTGAGCTCACCCCATGCATGGAAATATCCCTCTGAGAGAAATCCATGATCTGATTGAGCACTGAGGGCCATCAGAGAAGTAAGCAAAGCACCCCATTTTTCCCCAAGGAGTGAAGAATTCCTGGGAGCCAGAGAGATTACAACTGGGAAAAAAAGAATGAAGGATTTGAAGTACCTTAACTTTTGTTTTTGTTTTTGGGCAACAACCAACAATGCTCAGGGCTTACTCATAGCTCTGCACTCAAGAATCAGTCCTGGCGATGCGTGGGGGACCATATGGATGCTGGGGATCAAACTCAGGTCAACCTTGTGCAAGGCAAGAGCCTTATGCGCTATGCTATAGCTCTGGCCCCAGCACTCCAATTGTTAAGATTTCTACTTTATTTATTTATTTATTTATTTTGCACCTGTCCTTACCCCTAAGATTTCTACTTTAGAGAAGAATTCCTCTGTGTCTGCTAGCTAGCTGCTTATCTTCCCTTAGTTCTCCTATCAAAATTCCCTATCCATTGAAGTGAAAGGACAAGCATGTGTGTCTGGAACCTCAGAGAAAACCAGAATCCAGAGCAGTCTCTAGAGAAAATACAGGGGGGAGCAGCATGTGGGCTGTTTTTGAAGGCTGTGACAGTGCAGTGATAAAACAATACAGCCCTGACATATACACTGATACACAGATCGATGGAGCAGAATAAAGAGCCCAGAAATAAACCTTTGTACAGTGTTCAATGCCAGTAGGATTAAAGGAGCCAGCCAAGCACAGGTAATGGGGAAAATCGGTCTTTTATAAATGGCAATGGAAAAATGAGAGATACATACAAAAGAATAAAAATAGAACCTTTGTCCTATACCTTATCCCAAGTTAACACAAAATGGGCTCAAGATATGAATACAATAGGATCTGAAACAAAAGTTTTTTGTTTTTTTTTTTGTTTTTGGGCCACACCCGGTGACGCTCAGGGGTTACTCCTGGCTATGCGCTCAGAAGTCGCTCCTGGCTTGGGGGACCATATGGGACGCCGGGGGATCGAACCGTGGTCCGTCCGAGGCTAGCGCAGGCAAGGCAGGCACCTTACCTTTAGCGCCACCGCCCGGCCCCTGAAACAAAAGTTCTAAGAAAACACATAGGGGTCAGTTTTGGTCTTGGTAATTATTATTATTATTATTTTTGTTTGTTTGGGGGGCACATCCAGCTATGTTCAGGGTTTAGGAGTCACCCTTGGCAGTGCTTGGGGAACTGGATGAGATGGTAGGGACCACACCTGTGTCTGCCCTATGTAAGGCAAGTGCCCTGCTCTTTACTTTCTAGCCCCAATTTTTATTATTTTAGGGTGGGGCCACAGCCGATGAGAGTCAGAGCTTATTCCTTCCTGGCTCTGCACTCCTGAATTACTCCTACATTCCAGTGCTCAGGAAGACCCAGTTAAAAATTTTTTAATCTAACACCAAAAGTAAGGTAACAAAACTAATATTAAACAATTGGACTGTGGGGCTGGAGCCATAGCACAGGGCGTTTGCCTTGAATGCAGCTGACCTGGGTTCAATTCCTGGCATCCCCCAAGCCCAAGTGTGCCAGGAGTGATTTCTGAGCATAGAGTCAGGAGTAACCCCTGAATGCTGCTGGATGTAACCCAAAAACAAAACACACAAAACTGGACTATACAGGTATATTAGTACAGATCGCTCTTTAGATAAATTCTGGGACATTATTTATTTAATCTTTTATTTAATTATTAATTTATTAATTATTTAATTATTTAATTATTTATTATTTAATCTTAAAAAGGACATTTGGGGCTAGAGAGATAGTATCGCAGGTAAAGTACTTGCCTTATGTGTGCCTGATTAGAGTTCAATTCTTAGCATTCTTTTTTCCTTGGTTTTGGGTCACACTTGGTGGTGCTTAGGGGTTACTCCTGGTTCTACACTCAGAAATCGCTCCGGGCAGGCTTGGGGGACCATAGAGATGGCAGAATCGAACCCGTGCCTGGCCATCCTAGTCAGTCACATACAAGGCAAATGCCATACTGCCATACTTCAGCCCAGTTCTTGGCATTCTATGTGGTCCCCAGGCCCCTACAAGGTGTGATTCCTGAGTACTGAGCCTGTAGTAAGCCCTGAGCACCACCAAGTGTGGCCCGAAACAAACAAACAAACAAAAACAACAACAACAAAAACCAATAAAAAATGAAAGGTCAATTAGTAGAAAAACTGATTATAGGGTAGGTGAAACAGGGAGAGGTTGATGAAAGCAGAGAATTCCAGTTCTAAAATGAGAAATATTCACACTATTCTGTTGTCCTGACTGCAATGATTTACAATTTAAATGCCCTACTATTTTATATCAATTGCACCTTACAAACAAAACATAGGCATGGAGAACCCGAGTAACAGTACAGCAAGTAAGGTGCTTGCCTTGCATGTGGCTGACCCCAGCTAGTCTCTGTCACCTTCAGGAGTGAAGAGAGCCAGGAGAAAGCTCTGAGCACAACTGTGTCACCCCCCCACCCCCCCAAAAAAATAGACATGGAAAATGATAATTGAGAGGAAGATTTTCAGAAAGGAATAGAAAAGGTGAGATTTTGTTCCCTGTAGAGATCACCTATGTGGGAAAAACAAGAAGAGCTCAGGAAAGAAATGGGGTGTAAGAGTTCCCCAAAGAGATGAAAAGCTGACCAACAACTGAATGGAAAGAGACAAAGGAGACAGAGGAGAAAGGAAGGAAAGAGGGTGAGAAGGAAGAAAGGAGAGGAGAGGGGCCGGAGCGATGGCGCAGTGGTAGGGCATTTGCCTTGTACATGGCTAACCCAGGATGGACTTTGGTTCGATCCCTGGCATTCCATATGGTACCCCAAGCTAGAAGCGATTTCTGAGCACAGAGCCAGGAATAACCCCTGTGTGTCACCGGGGGTGGCCCAAAAACCAAAACCAAAAACAAAAAAATAGGAGAGGAGAGCTGGAGGGGAGGAAGAAGTGAAGGAGAGAAGAATAAATGAATGGGAGGAGGGAGTGATTGCCATTGTTCACCAAGGGCAGGAAACAAGTATTCCCCTGACCCCGCCCGTCTCCTCTCTCCTCACAGGAGCTCTTCACACTCCCATTTCCTCTGGGAATCAACTTTCCCCCACAAAGTTCATCTGACACTCCCTAGAGCCAAGTCCACCCCTGATCCCCCTGTCCACATCTGGAGCCTCAGACCCAGCCCTCTGTATCCTCCCTCACAAGCACAGCAGGAGGTTCAAGGCCCACTGGCCCAGCCCTTCATCTCTCAGAGATATACCACTAGCCTGATTCGTAGAGACAAACTCTCCAGTTCACTGGTCTGTGTAAAGCCCCAGAGCCCTTTCATTTCTTTTTTTAAAATTTTTATTTTGGGAACCACGTCCAAAATAAAACACAAAAAAGATTGTTCCTGGCAGGGCTAGGGGATCATATGGGGTGTGGGTGTGGGTGTGGAGGGATTGGGGGATTAAAACCTGGTTCAATTGAGTCCACTCTCTGCTGTGCTACTTGCTCTGGCCCTGATGAGTTTAACTGTAGTTATGGGGGCTGGAGAGATAGCACAGTGGTGGGGCGTTTGCCTTGCATGTGGCAGGAGAGACCTGGTTTTATTCCCGGCAGTCATCCCATATGGTTCCCCAGTCTGCCAAGGGTGATTTCTGAGTGTAGAGCCAGAAGTAACCCCTAAATGCCTCTAGGTGAGGCCCCCAAAACCAATCAATCAATCAATAAAGTTTAGGGGCCGAAGAGATAGCATGGAGGTGTAGGGTATTTGCCTTGCATGCAGAAGGACGGCAGTTCAAATCCCGGTATCCTATATGGTCCCCCAAGCCTGCCAGGAGCGATTTCTGAGCGTAGAGCCAGGAGTAACCCCTGAGCGCTGCCAGGTGTGACCCAAAAACCAAAACTAAAATAAATAAATAAAATAAAGTTTAAAACATTAAAAAAATAACTGTACTTATGACTTTGATCTTGGACCAGGTTGCTTGATCCCCTGGCCTGAGAACCCTCACAAGGACACACCCAGGATGTGACTATAGTGAGTAAGTCCACAGACCTATTATCAGAAGGAAGGACAAGGGAGAGGTTCTGCATCGGGCACCCAAGAAGCGATGGTTTCCAGGAAGCTCATGCGCGTGTGTGTGTGTGTGTGTGTGTGTGTGTGTGTGTGTGTCTCGGGGAGGGAAGCTGCTCAGGGTGGGTTTCCAGAAATCTTTTCCCAAGGAGGCTTGGAAGGAAAATGGGACCCACTCTGGGGATTCAAATTTTTGTTTCCTGAGGTTGGAGCAATTGAACAATGTGTAAGGGGCTTGCCTTGCACATGGCCAACTCAAGTTTGATCTCCGGCATCCCTTGATGTGCCAGACTGATCCTTGAGTACAACTGACTGTGCCTTAGAAAACAAGAGAGGGGCCTGAGCAATAGCAATAGCACAGCGAGTAGGTCCTCTGCCTTGCACACCAGTGTGACTCATCTGACTCCATGCCCGGCATGCCATATGGTCTCCTGAGCCCACCAGGAGTGATCCCAGAGCACTGCTGGTGTCACTCCCAAGCCTAAAACAAATACTACACCAAGACTCCATAAAAAAAAGTGTTCCCTTTCTGGAAAATGAGAGGCCGGGTAGGGCTTTATGAGGGTGGAGGTGGGAAGTGGCATTCAGCGGCCAAAGGTCAAGACTCCAGCCAAACAGGCAAGCATGGACCGGATCTGAGCCCAGAGGCAATCTGTGGGGGAGACAGAGTGTGTGTGTGGGGGCTGGGTGCAGATTTGCTCAGATCTCATGGCAGTACCTGGGAGTCCTGGGCATAGAACTCAGCCCATGTGTAGGGCCAGAGACCTCCAATAACCTGTCTCCAGCTGAACCACACCCATTCTTGCTCCTCTTAAAAGATGCGTGGTTGGGGAGATAGTATGGAGATAGCATGGTGTTTGCCTTTCATGCAGAAGGACGGGTTGTTCCAATTTCCCAGCATCCCATATGGTCCCCTGTGCCTGCCAGGGGCAATTTCTGAGCATAGAGCCAGGAGTAACCCCTGAGCGCTGCCGGGTGTGACCCCCCCCAAAAAAAAATGCGTGATCTGTTTTTTTTGGGGGGGGGGCGGGTTGGGCCACACCTGGCAGTGTTCAATGGCTACTCCTGACTCTGTACTCAGAAATCGCTCCTGGCAGGCTCCCAAGACTGTCTAGGAGGGAGTTCCCCGGTCAGATGGGCATTGGGGGAATAGAGCAGCACCAGGAGTGATCCCTGAGTACAGG
This sequence comes from Suncus etruscus, assembly GCF_024139225.1. NCBI lineage: Eukaryota > Metazoa > Chordata > Mammalia > Eulipotyphla > Soricidae > Suncus > Suncus etruscus. The sequence goes on from NC_064849.1 coordinate 19,829,749, forward strand.
GCTAGGTATTAGCCTTGAGCAACATTGGTTGTGGCCATAAAAAAGTAAATTGGCAATAAATAAATAAATAAATAAACAAACAAATAAAAGTAAATTGGCAGAGGGACCAGAGAGACAGATAGGAATAGGGTGCTTGTCTTGGATGTGGCAGACCCAGATCGATCTTCATAAGCACAGAGCCCACCTAGGAGTGGCCCCTGAGCACAGTCAGGTATAGACCACCCAGGCCAAGCAATTTAGTTAAATTGGAAACAAGGAAATGGCAGCCACTCCAGACCAGCCTTCCACCATCCTCGGCTCCCAGCCCCAAAGATAGCCCTGGTGTGTATGCCTGGGAGTACAACAGAATGTTGGGCCCCCAAGAAACGGGGTCAAGGAAAGTTGGGTGATTCAGAGTCGCATCTGTGCCCTGGAAGGAAAGACCTGTTGGTGTCTATTCCTGCAGTGCCTGAGTACTCCAGCCCTGCCCCTGAACCAACACAGGGCTGCCTTGCCTCCACCTTTTTAATCACCAGAGGTGGATAGCCTGGGAGCTGCTAAACCCCACAAAGACAGGTCTGTAAACAAGAGTTTGTGGATGCCTCTATGGACACCCCACAGATTACAGAAGAATTGATTGGCAGGACAGAGCTGATCTCCGGAAATCACACCTGGGGTCCCGCCCTCCTCATATGTATCATTGGGGACACATCCAGCAGTTCTCTCAGCAGTGCTTGGGGGACCATGTGTCAGGGATTGAATTTAAGACTCCCACAAACCTGTTCTTTTTGGGGAATAAAGGGTGGGGTTAGTCCATCCTGGCTGTGCTCAGGGCTTATTCCTGGCTCTGTGCTCAGGGATCACTCCTGGCAGAGCTCAGGATGTTGCTGAGGATCAAACCTGACTCAGCTGTGTGCCAGGCAAGCAAGAACGCTACCTACTGTACTATCTCTCCCACCCCAATAAATTCCTGTTTTCTCAGACCACCCCTGCGTCTTCCAGTAATGGGCTTTGACTGGCAGCTCTTCTGTATAACTCAACCACAGTCAAGAGTCAGAGGTGCTGGGTGCTAGAGCAATAGCATAGCGGTAGGATGTTTGCCTTGCACACGACCAACCCTGGAAGGAGTCCAGTTCAATTCCCAGCATCCCATATGGTTCCCGGAGCCTGACAGGAGCGAGTTCTGAGAGCCAGGAGTAGTAACCCCTGAGCATCACAGAGTATGGCCCGAAACCCCAAAAGCAAACAAAAAAAGCCAGAGGTGCTGGGCCCAACTGGTAGGCCAAAATTTGTACCACTGGCTCATGGAGAGGTCAGGAGAGGCCCCCCAACTCCCGATCCAGAAGAAAGAAGAGTGAAGAATGTGGAACACCTGCACGCAATATGTATTGATTTGGGGTTTGGGCCACACCTAGTGGTGCTCAGGGAACCATATGTGGTGCCAGAGGTCAGCTGCATGGAAGGAAAGTGCTCTATTCACTGTGCTATGGCTTTAACCTAGGCCAGGCCAGCCATAGGGAGCTGAGAAATTGGTGGGTGGGTGGAAGGGGTAGGTAGGAGGAAGGGGAGATTGTTTGAAGTGACTTGACTCCTTTTTGGGGGCTGTGGCATGCTGGGCCTTGTCTAGGTTTCCAAGGGACTGATACGTCAAGGCACCTCAGCCTCTGCTTTGCTGTCGACATGGCCCACAATCTCAGAAAATACAGGGTCAAGTTTAGGAACCCTCATGCAGATGGTGCTATGGTCTTGGGGCCACCAGGACCGTACCTGGGGGACCGGAGTGATTAGGACAGTGGAGAGGGCATTTGCCTCACATATGGCAAATACAGCACTAAATATGGTCCCCTGAGCACTATCAGGAGTGATCGATAAGCACTGAGCCAGCAGAAAGCCCTAAGCACCACTGGGTGTGGCCCCTAAACCCAAAACCAAACAAATGGGGTAAGAAAATCAACAAAACCAAAGTGGATCTTATCTCAAAGTCTTTATTTTAGTGGAGTCCAGATGCCACTGGGAAACTGGGGTTCCTGGCTTTGCAGGACATAAGAATCTTCTTCCTGGGGTCCAAGACTTAAGGTCCCAGTAGGGCCCCACCTTGTGGGGGCCAAGGGGACTATTTGCAGCCACAGCCTCATAGTGGAAGGGGCTGAGGGTCAAGCCCAGTCTTGGAGGGCTCGAACTGCAGGACGGGACCCTGCTGTGAGCACATCTGTGAGGGACAAGGACGTCAGCAGGCTCAGGCCCGTGGCTGGAGGTGCTGCTCTGAGTCTCCAGTTGGCTCAAGGTTGCTCCGAGTCTCTTGTCCACTTGAGGTCAGTGGGCTGGAGGGTCTAGGATGGCGGGAGGGCCCATGGAGGCGTAGAGTGCTCAGTGCCGCATCAGCTGCCATGAGATGGGCCTCACTTTCTGTAGGGGGGGCTGCCTGCAAAGAAAGTGGGGAGTGGGTAACAGAACAGAACTTGGGGACAGACCACGTCTGTCCCACACATTTTGCTGGGTGCTGTCAAGTGTGTGTGTGTGTGTGTGTGTGTGTGTGTGTGTGTGTGTGTGTGTGTGTCTGCAAAGAAAGTGGGGAGTGGGTAACAGAACAGAACTCGGGAACAGACCACGTCTGTCCCACACATTTTGCTGGGTGCTGTCATGTGTGTGTTCAGGGTGAGAGCTGGGTGAGAATGGGGGGTGGCACTGGCTAATCTATACTGCATGCAGCCTATGCAGCCTAAGGGTGCCCAGCTAGACACAGTAATAATGGGGTGCAGACCCCTGGCTGCTACTGCTATGTGGGAACTAGGGGTGGATGAGGGCAGACAAGGGAGGCCTGTTCCCTGGCTCTTGGCTTGGCCTCATTCTGGGCCTGACCCAGCCTTGACACTGACCTTGGCCCTCGGGTAATAAGAGGGGCAGGTCCCTACATTTCTGTGTCACACCTACTTGCTCTTTGGGGCCAGGAGTGAAGGGCAGCCCAGCAGGAAGGGGCTCAGGGTGACTCAGATTCCTGCCAGTCCCTTTTGTTCTGCAGCTCTTTTGTATTTGCCTGAAACCTTTTAGAAAGACCTGGAGAGGGATTGTTGGGGCTGATGACCACAGAGGGGGCCCCAGCCACTCCCCATCCACCTGCAGCCTGGGCACCTGCTACAGCCCATCTCCAGACCCCTGAGCATCTGCTGAGTCTTGGGGGCCCCTAAGCAACCTTCACCCCCAACAGAATCCCTGAAGTGGTACAGCCTGGGGATGGGCAGTCAATAGGCCCCCTGGGCAGGGCAAGGGTGGGCCCGACTGATTCAACATCATTCTGGGGCCAAGGATCCCTCACTTACTGTGCAGCCCCCTCAGGGAGGATGGGGTAGAGTTGGGGCGGCTGGCCTGCTGGGGGCCCCACGGGGAGAACTGAGGGGCAGGAGCTGATGCCTTGGCATTGGGTGGGTTCAGCTCCAGAATCTCTGGAGTCCGGGGTGTCCGGGGCTTGCAGATGAAGGTAGATGTCAAGTCCCTGGAGGTAAAGGTGGACCAGAAAGTCACAATGATGACCCGGCGGGGTGAACCAAGGCACAACACACTGCCCACTGCCCCAGAGCTCACTCTCTGCAGAGCCCAGCATAGGATCCAAGCTCTGGAGCTAAGTGTTGTACGCAGGATCCAGTGTTCTATCCCTCGCATGGCACGGTCCACTGGACACTACCAGAAGTGAGCCCTGAGTATGGATAGATGTGCAGAAAAATAAAAGGAAGGAAAGAAGGCAGAAAGGGAGGGAAAGAGGGTGGAAGGAAGGAAAGAAAAGAGGAGGGCTAGAGAGATAGCATGGAGGTAAGGGGTTTGCCTTGCAATGTAGAAGGATGGTGGTTCAAATCCCAGCATCCCATATGGTCCCCTGAGCCTGCCAGGAGCGATTTTTGAGCATAGAGCCAGGAGTAACCCCTGAGTGCTGCTGGGTGACCCCAAAAAATAGAGGAAAGGGGAAGAAAGTGAGAGAAAGGAAGAAATGAAGGAAGAGAAAGAGAATAATAAGGGAGGGAAGGAGGGAGGAGAAAGAAAGAAGAAAAGAGAAGGGGCCAGAGTGATGTACAGTGGGGAGGACACTTAGCTTCAACATGGTAGACCCGGCTTTGATCCCTGATATCTCGTGACCCACCTCAGCCCTACAGGGTGATGATCCCTAAACATCACCACCACCATTCCAACAAAATAAAGAAAAACTTAACAAGTCAGGGGAAAAGATGGTCAGGGGAGCTTGGGGAGAACCCCTGAGACACTGTGCCCCGCAGCCTGACCTTGGAGCCTAGCGGGTCTGTCAGGGCTACCGGCATGATGGAGGAGGCTGAACTGTGACCTCCAGGAGGGATGATCCTAGATCTCACTTTGCTTGGAGGTTTGCACTGCAATTACTTACTGTGTAATTACTTACAAGACATTCCTGGAACAGTCTCTGCCTTTGGTAACACAGACCCTAAGTGACACCCTGTTGGCTCAGTGTTGCTGAGGGGTGTGGGAATCAGGCTAACACACCTTGAAAGCAGTGTCCAGGATGGAGAGATCTCACAGCTGAACCAGGTTTGGTTTACAATTCTATATGGTCCCCTGGGTTCTATCAGGAGTGGTCCCTTGAGCACAGAGTCAGTAGTAAGCCCTGAACACTGCCAGGTTTGGCTCAAATATCCAACCAAACCAAACCAATCACTAATAAAAGGTAATGTGTCCTACCCTGGTCTCTGGCTCGGAATTTTGTGATCAATGGAAGGGCCTCTGCCATCAGGGACTCCCTTCTTTGGGCTGGAGAATGGGATCCTGGAAATTCTCCAAAATAGCATGGGCTTGGGGCCTGAGAGATGGCACGGAGGTGACGCATTTGCCTTGCATGCAGAAGGCTGGTTGTTCGAATCCTGGCATCTCATATGGTCCCCTGAGCCTGCCAAGAGTGATTTCTGAGCATAGAGCCAGAAGTAACCCCTGAGCACTGCCGGGTGTGACCCAAAACAAAATAAAACAAAACAAAAAATAGCATGGGCTTACTTACTCCTGGCTCTGTGCTCAAAGATTATCCCTAGTGGTACTCAGGGAAACCTACGTACTGCTGGGATTACACTTGGCTCAAGCACCCTGGCTGATGAACTCTCTGCGCCCCCTTTTAGGGTTCTTAGCTCTTTCTCTCTCTCTCTCTCTTAGCTCTTTCTCTCTCTCTTTCTCTTAGCTCTTTCTCTCTTCTCTCTTTCCTTCCTTCCTTCCTTCCTTCCTTCCTTCCTTCCTTCCTTCCTTCCTTCCTCCCTCCCTCCCTCCCTCCCTCCCTCCCTCCCTCCTTCCTTCCTTCCTTCCTTCCTTCCTTCCTTCCTTCCTTCCTTCCTTCCTTCCTTCCTTCCTTCCTTCCTTCCTTCCTTTCCTTTCTCTCTCTCTCTGTCCTTCCTTCCTCCTTTCCTTTCCCTCCCTCCCTCCCTCCTTTCCTTTCCCTCCCTCCCTCCCTTCCTCCCTCCCTCCCTCCCTCCCTCCCTCCCTTCCTTCCTTCCTTCCTTCCTTCCTTCCTTCCTTCCTTCCTTCCTTCCTTCCTTCCTTCCTTCCTTCCCTCCCCCGCCCTCTCTTTCTTTTTTTTTTTTTGGACCACACCCAGCTGTGCTCAGGGGTTACTCCTGGCTATCTGCTCAGAAATAGCTCCTGGCCGGCATGGGGGACCATATGGGACACTGGGATTCGAACCAACCACCTTAGGTCCTGGATCGGCTGCTTGCAAGGCAAATGCTGTGGAGCTATCTCTCCAGGCCCATTAGCTCCTTCTTTCATGTTAGGGGGAGGGAGGCCTCCTAAGGGGCCCTTGCAACCATGCCTGGGGATACTCAGCCTTGTGCTGTTTGAGCTGGTTCATGCTGGGAGTCACCAACCTATCCTAGGGGTGCTTGGAGAATCAGGTGAGGCCAGAAATGAAACACCAGAACCCCCACACGCTATGCAAATGCTCCGGCTCTGAGGTTATTTTCTACTGCATTGTGTTTTGGGGCTTGGGGCTACTCCTGCTGGTGCTCAAGGGCCCATATGAGATGCTGGGGATTAAACCCAAGTCGGCCACATGCAAGGCAAATGCCACTGTGCAATATTCCTCTGATGTTTGCAAAAGTCCTTCCTGCCTGTGATGGCAGGGACAAGTTTCTGTAGGCCTGGGTCCTCCCCATCCAACTCTGAGAGAGTCTGTACCAGTTCCCTACAAAGAGGCAGAGGGAGAAGAGGAGAAGGGGGAAAGGGAGCAGAAACAGGGGGACAATAAGTGGTACTTGGGATAAAAACCAGCCTGGATGCTGCTAGATGGGCATCCTACTTGTTGCACTAGCTTTCCTGCATAAACTCCAGCAGCAGCTCAGCTTAAAGCTGTGATGAGCACTGTGAGAGGGGCACCTGGGTTATCTTAGGGTTACAGCACAAGCTTTGAGTAGCTGCGGGAGGCACTTCCAGAAGACAGTCTGGGGGTTCCGTACCCCAGGAGGCAACACTCTTGGGGGGTGAGGGGAAGGGAGCAGAGGGTCTGAGGCGTTTGGCTGGGGCCCAGGCACAGCACCCAAAGTCAGAGACCCTTGAGGGACCACTCTGAGGCCTGCTCATGGCTGACACCTCAGGGTGCCCAAGTGAACTGCCTCTAATGGACTCCAAGGGGTGTCTGAGCTCAGCCCCATATCTTGTCAGGACCATGAGGTCTCCCCTCTGGAACAGCTCAGCCAGAGGGCACTGGGGTGGGGGCAGCCCAAGGCCCTCCATTGGCTCCAGGAACCCTGAGAAACTGCTGGGGCTAGGGGCTCATTTGTGAGGAAATAGTCTGTTTCCTCCCATGGTAGAAACTAATGAGACCTCGGTTTCCCCATGCTCACCATCTCATGTGACTAAAGCAAGAGAGAAGATGGGGTGCACCCCAGCAACTGGCAGGCCTTATGGCTGCACACAGAGCTGCTTCCTCTCCTTCCCACCTAACACCTGGGTGTTTATGCCAAGTGACAGGGGAACTGGACACGGTCCCCAGTGTCTCTTAAAGGCCCAGCTCAAGGCCCTTTTGCTTCTGGTTCAGTAGCCAGGTTAGAAGAACCCTGGACTGGTGAGAGGCCCTGCTGGAAAGTGACTGAGATCCCCCGAAGCCTACCTGGTTGTCTCTGCACTGCCCAAATCTTGGGGTGTCTCTCTAGGCTGGCTCTGACGTCGAGCTGGAAGCCACTCTCCAGGCCTTCCATGGACAGTGGCTGAGAAGGAGAGAGAACTTGGTCAGCAGTGAGATTTGGGCCCTCCACCATGCTGGGCCCTCAGAACCACATGCATTTGGGACACCGCTTGATGCTCAGGTGAACAGTTTTGTAGCTGGGAATTAAAACTGCGTAGGGAGTGCTGAGGGAAAGCTCTAGTGGGGGGCCCAGAGCAGAAACCCCCATACCTGTGCCTCACCCAGTCTGTCAGCAAAGAGCCAACAAGGCCGGAAAATGTTTCCCTGGCCCTAGTGCCTTGAGTAAGAGCCACAGTTCTGCAAATCCCCTCCCAAGGCTGGCCACAGCCCCAGAGCCCATCACTACCTTCAGCTGCTCCCACTGACTTCTCTAAGGACACCTGGAGGGGCAACACAACAAGCACAGACCTTAGGGGTCACAACCCACATTGAGACCTACTGATGGTGAATAGCCCAGGATGCTTCTGAGAGCCTAGGGCACAGGGTATCTGCATCAGATGCAACTTGTACCCCTTCTTGTGTGTGTGTGTGTGTGTGTATGTGTGTGTGTGTGGTTTTCCCTGTACCTCTCCTGAGCACCATAGTGGGGGTCCCAACCCCTTGACCAAGCAACGTTCAATCTTACAGATGCCCTTGAGCCTCTGTCATGTGACTGTTGCTTCCTCTGGAACACCTCGAATCTTCCCTGTGGCTCTCCTCGGCCCAGTGGTGAAGGAAAGTTAGGTGTGCTTTGAAATCCATGAAACTCTTCATTTTTTGTGGGGGTGGAGGGGGCCCATACCTGGTACTGCTCAGAAGTTAACTCCTGGTCCTGTGCTCAGGGGGACCACATGGGATGCCAGGAATCGAACGTGAGTTGGCTGTGTGCAAGGCTAACACTGAACCTGCTGTACTATATTGTTCTGGTTCCACAAAACTCCCTTTTGATCCAAAAGAGGAACCATTTGCTTCTAGAATGGGGTCCTGGGGCAGTTCTGGACAATTCCCACAGGCCAGCTTCCCCCAGGATGGGGCCTCTCATTCATTCTCAGGGCAGCTGGCTGTGCTCTTAGTTTGCAGCCCCTCAGCAGGGCAGAGATTAAGGAGCAGTAGAGGTCCAGGCACTTCTCTTCACCCAAGGCTGGGTCATGGGACATCACAGCCTGGGAAGTCCCCTGGGGTCAGGGGCCTCAGGTTACCTTAGTGGGGAGAAGCAGGAAGCTGCTTTGCTGGGGCCTCTGAGGTCAATCTGGTCTGTTGCCAAAGAGCTGTCAGCTCCATTCTGTCTTTCAATATGTGGAGATTCCACCAACATAGAGGCCTGGAATCCAAGGGGTGCTTGTGTGCGTGTGCGTGTGCGTGTGTGTGTGTGTGTGTGTGTGTGTGTGTGTGTGTTTCAACGGTATGTACATGCATGCATTAGGCAGGTGAGTGTATATGTATGAATGACAACACAAGATAGGTGTGTATAAGTGTGAATGTGTGTGTGCAGGTATATATGTGAACATGTGCTATGCTGAGGCTTTCCTGGGACAACTATTTTCTACCAGTGAGATACATTATAAAATCCGACATAATCTTGGTTGTAGGGAAATGAGAACAACTTCCTCAGGCCAATGATTTGCAATATTTGAAGTGGAGTCTTAGAATAATCTCAGGCTCTGTTGGCTTTGCTTCAAAAAAAGCACACCATTTTTTTTCTTTGAATTGTTTTGGGTAATACCCAGACGCGTTCAAAGCTTACTCCTGGCTCTGTGTTCATCAATCACTCCTGGCAGTACTTATGGGCCCATATGGGATGCTGGCGATCAAACCCGAGTTAGCTGTATGCAAGGCAAGCACCGTCCCGGCTGAGCAGACCTTCTGATCCCAGTTGAGTGACTGGCGGGGGGGGGGGGGGTGGGGGGGATGTCTTGCATGTTCCCCTTGGGGCCTCTGGGTGCTCACTGAGGCATGGGTGTGAGACGGTCTCTGTCTCTGGACCCACTTCCTGTGATTCCCAGGCTCTGAGTCCTAGTGGTCATGGGAAAGGAACCAGAATCCACAGTGGTCTTGTGTGAGGCTAGAACCACAGGGTGGTGAGTGGGAGCCCTCAAAAAGAAAGCTTACACAGAGAGGACTGAGGGAAGCCGAGGACCGGTCAAGGTAGAGAACTCAGCATCATGAACCCTCACCGATTGCTCCCCCATACAGAGGGGTAAGGAGCAAGACACGGAGGTGTGCAGCAGTGATGGGGGGTCAGCAGCGCAGGGAGCTGGGAGTGAAGGGGCAGAGCTGACAGGGGCAGAATGGTACAGGCAGGGGTCAGGGTGAGGGCACACTGGAGAGGGTATTTGTCTCACATGCATCAACCCAGGTAGAATCCCTGGTATCCCACATGGTTCCCTGAGCACCACCAGGAATAATACCTGAGTGCAGAGCCAGAAATGAGCCTGAGCAACATTAGGGCGTGGAACCCCTAAAAGAAAGCATAGTGTAGGTGATAGTTGTCCCACTGAGGGCCCCAAGGAAACCATCAGGAACAGGGGCAGCTGCTCTATGCAATGGGATGGAAAGGGGACATGAGAATGGACTCACAGGGGCAGCTTAGGGGTTCAGGTTCTGCCAGGTGTGGTGGCATCTCCAAAGGTTCAGGCTCACCCACTGAGGGGTGCTGGACAGGTGGCTAGATAGCAGCTAGGCCTGAGAAATCAGGAGGGCCCCGGGGGTGAGCAACACAAGAAATGGGGCCCATTCAACCACACAGTGTGGCCCGGTACCAGGAAGAGCAAGGGAGGAACCACTTACAACTCTGAGGACCCTAAGGCTCAGTGAGCTTGAGGAGAGGGGTGCCCTTCACAATGAAACACTGCAGTGCCCTCCACAGAACCAGCTGTGAAATCACCCCCTCAAGGGCAAAGCCAGCTGTGTCTTTTGGGGGCGGGGGGAAAACAAACACCTCTCCCTGCTCTCATGTATTTTTTTTTGGGGGGGGGCACACCTGGTAATGCTTAGAGGTTACTCCTGGCTGTGCACTCAAAAATTGCTCCTGGCGGGCCCAGAGAGATAGCACAGAGGTGTTTGCCTTGCAAGCAGCCGATCCAGGACCAAAGGTGGTTGGTTCGAATCCCGGTGTCCCATATGGTCCCCCGTGCCTACCAGGAGCTATTTCTGAGCAGACAGCCAGCAGTAACCCCTGAGCACCGCCTGGTGTGACCCAAAAAACCTCCCCCCTCCAAAAAAAAAAAAAAAAGAACAAAAATTGCTCCTGGGGATCTTGGGGATCGAACCTGGGTCTGTCCTGGGCAGTCCAATGCAAGCCAAACGCCCTATTGCTGTGCTATATCACTCCAGCCTCTGCTCTGGTGTATTCTGGTAAAACAGGACGTCTCTGAGGCATGGGGTCATCCACAACTTCTCTGTGGGCCATGCAAGTAGACAGAAATGAAAGCCAATCATAACCGCCAAAACTTAAGATCAAAGCAGCAGGTGTTGGTGCCTAAAACCTTAACATCAGCTGCAGAAACCCCAGGGGTGAGTTCACACGAACACGGGCCAAGCAGCATCTTGGAAACCTGCTCACACACTGCCCAGAGTCCCCTGTGCTCCAGGCTGGACTGGATGCCGTTGCCCTCCGTGAGGGAGACTCAGGAGAGCACCAACTGCTTCTCAGCCTCGACCCTGGCCGGCGGCCCTGTTATTTCCTGTCGGCATAGAGATGAGGGTCTTATCTGGCCAGCTCGCAGCCTCTCAATTTCCTCTTGGAACATGGAAAAGAAATGCTCCCTGTGTTTCTGTCTCAGATCTATTTTTTCTGGCACCTCAGACAACAGAATCTGCCCATCCCCTCATGGCTTCTGGCAAACTTGATGCCTCACTGGGCCCAGTTGGGATCCTGACACACACTTGATGCTCAGACCTGGGATTGCAGGACTAGGGCCTTGGTTAGACAGTACTTTTGGAAGCCATGATGATCTCATGTTAAGACTGTAGACCAGGGGCTGGACCTGGTCTGACCTCGTCAGACCTCCAGCATGGAGGTAAAGTGTTTGCCTTGCATGCAGAAGGTCAGTGATTCGAATCCCGGCATCCCATATGGTCCCCTGAGCCTGCCAGGAGCGACTTCTGAGCATAGAGCCAGGAGTAATCCCTGAGCTGGCTGGGTGTGACCCAAAAACAAAAACAAAAACAAACAAAAAAAAAGACTGCAGACCAATCCCATTCTCCCCATCACAGATCCGACCTCAGAACTGGCAGGAGTGAGTCCAGGACAGAGCAGCATGAGGAAAGGCTCGTGGTTGGACTGGGGTGATCCTGGTCCTAGGAGTCTGCTGAGATGGGACCTGTTGGGGTGTGCCTGCTGTATCCCCAGGCGAAGAACAGTGACATCACTCCATGCTGCCTGTAGACTTACAAGAAGAGAAGTGAGGTTCAGGGGCACCAGGTTCACTCCCCTTGCAAGTGGGCAATGCTGGGAAGTAGCCGTTTCTGGTGTGCTGGGCAGTCTGTGCTGGGGAAGATAGATGGTCTGGGAGCCTAAACAAGAAGACAAAAGGAGAGACAGACATTAGCACAGGAAGGCAGGCCACATCTGGGGTGTGTCACACTGACACACACATACAGACACAGAGACACAAACAGATGTATAGACACAGAAACACATAAGACACAGATACATATATCTACACAGACATGCAGAAATAGACACAGAAATGTACACAAAGACACATATACAGAGACACACAGATTCACAGAGATACAGATATACAGAGACAGAGATACACAGTCACAAAAATACACAAATTTGGGGTTCTCTGCAGTACTTTGGCTGCTACCAGACCTTTGTAAAGGTCATAGTAGCTCCTGGGAAGAACTTTGCCTCACCATGGGGTGTGCAGGCTCCCCAATGTCACTAGCCTAGGACTTCATCCACACAGTACCACCCTCTCTTTTTGTTTTACAACAGTGGGGAAACAGACTGTAGGTGACAGGGATTTGGGGAGCTGCAGGGAGACAGATTCAGGCTAGATGGAGTGGGTGGAGGGTGAGAGCCAGAGTGCAGCACACATCAACCAGGGGGAAGGAAATGAGGCCCCGGGAGGAGTCTCTCGGGGTGGTGATGGGAACATCTGAGTAGAGATCAGTTGGACAGCCAGGCCTTCACTGGCCGGCAGAGTGGGTGTCTGTGGAGGCAGTGGGTGTCTGCTGGCAGACTGGCAGCAGGAAGGATGGCAGTGACTGACTATGACTGTAACCATGGACTGAAAGAAGGCTGTTACTTCTTCCCAAAGCCAAAAGCTAATCTTACCTGGATGGTGAGACCCTTCCACAGCTGGGAGGGGTCTGTGGTTGGTAATTAAGAGTGGCCTGGGGAGAAGGGGTGAAGGCAGATGCAGCAAAGAGACAGAGGCAGATGCAGCAAGGACGATCAGAGACATAGGTTGGATACAGAGAGGCTGGCTGCTTAGCTTAGAGGCCATATGAAGAATATGCACATGGCGCTTAGGGTCTGTAATAAAGCTGGATTTCTCCTGAAACTTCATCTGACTGCCTGCGGATCATTTCCTGAACCCACAGACCTGTGGGCCAAAGGGGTTGCAGGCGCCGAGCCGGGCCGAGAAAGGCCCCACCACCATCCTCCACCACCAGGACTCTATATAATTAATAATGAAATCAACAGGAGACCAGCAGAGAAGCAGCTGGGACACACAGAGGCTTGTTGAGGGGCCCCAAAAGAGCTCAGGCAGTGGGAGGCCACTGGGAAGCAAAGTAAAATGACCAGGCATGTTTGGCTGAGATAGGCTGGGCAAGATCCATGGGCTGTGGGAGGTGGGAGGGCATCTTCTAGGCTGGGATCAAAGGGTTCTTCTAGGCACCTTGGAGTTACCTCCAACCTTGATTAGAAAGTTACTGTTGTTCATGGAAAACACAAAAACAAAAACAAAAAGCAAAAGATTCCTAGAAAGCTCTGCCCACACTGGAAATCTGAAAAGGATTCTGAAGATGGTGACACAGGCTTGCTCTATCCCCAAAGCCAGCCATGGCTTGGTGCTGTCATCAGGGGGCTGGCCCGCTCCAACATCTGAACTTTCACAAAGCAACAGGCGTTTGCTTTCTCCACTCATGGACCTTCATGGTGTAGGGGGTTCATGAACCCGGCCTCTCTGATGGACCTTAACTATAGTGCTGCAACAAATATCTCTGCCTGCCCATCTGTGGGCACCTAAACACCCTGAGAATTAGAATCACTGCCTCCCAGAGTCCTGGTTTTCATGGTCCATGATATGAAATGGGAAAGATAAGATTCTCCATTGACCACACTGCGGGCACTCAGGATGATGGGAGGGTGTGGCTGAAAACCTTCAAAATGCTTGTTTTGGGGCCACACTTGGCTGTGCGCAGGGTTTACTCCTGGCTCAGCATTCAAGAATCACTCCTGGTGGTACTCAGGGGACCATATGTGATGTCAGGATTGAATCCCAATAGGTTGCCTGAAAGCAAGTGTCCTCCCCACTGTACTATGGCTCCAACCCCAGGATCATCTTATTCTTTGGGAGCCCAAATCCTGCAACATATTTCCAATAGTTTGCCCCCCAAAAAATGCCAGGATAGGGCCAGAGTGATAGCACAGCGGCAGGACATTTGCCTTGCATGTGGCCAACCTGGGATGAACCTGGGTTCAGTTTCCAGCATCCCATATGGTCCCCTGAGCCTGCCAGGAGCGATTTCTGGGTGCAGAGCCTGGAGTAACCCCTGAGCACTGCCGGTTGTCCCCCACTCTCCTCAAAAAAACCCACCAGGATACATCAGGCATGAAGACTGCAGGAGCTGCAGGCTCCTACCTACTGGAGGCGGTGCTTCAATGGGAGAGTCTCCGCCTAGGCTCTCTAGACAGTTCAGCTAAATATATCAATATAATAAGACGGTTGTGTGAATCATATGCAGGAGTGGTCAGTAGTTAGCAACTCTTGGATAGTTCTCCCTGGGTTATTTTCAGCCTTTTTTTCTGGATGTTTCTACAACAGCAACAAAATTCTGGTTGTAGGTTTCAAAGAGTGGTATGATAACAATGATCTATGTTGCTATATAGTCATTTAAAACTATCTGTCCTTTAAATAATAAAAGCCTCAAAATAGAGGCATGGGATGTGAACTTTGGGTTTTGTTTTGGGGTTTTTTTTTTGGAACACACCCAGTGGTGCTCAGGGTTGTTCCTCGCTCTGCACTCAGGAATTACTCCTGGGGTGCTTGGGGGAACTATATGAGATATTGGGGATTGAACCCAGGTCAACGGCGTGCAAGTCAAGCTCCTTACCCACTGTGCTATGGCCCCATATGATGAGTTTTGAGATCAAATCAAACAGACCTCATAGTACAGGCCTTGAAGCATTGCTAGGGCATGTCCCAGGACTCAGGATAGAGGAGGGTGGGGGACAAAAAAGCTCCATTCTGCAGGCCCTCCTAGGACCTGTGTGCATATGGATCCCAGCACATCAGATCCCAGTCAGATCTGACATATCTGACTATTGCTGTCACCCCGGTGAACTGAGAGCCCCTCAAGGGACATGGCAGGAAGTTACAGCTCCATTGGAATAGCCCTGAGTGGACTGTGTCATGGCATGAACTTGGGGCCAGACTTTTGAACACAATCACTTGCACTCTGCACCCCACAAGTCCTACTCATGCCTGCTAATCTCCAGCCAGCTCTTTGGGCAGAAAAAGGGGGCATCGTAACTTGGGAGAAAGCAGCCCCAATCTGGCCCAGATTACGGTTTTACGGTCTTATTGATTGATTGATTGTTTTTTTTTGGTCACACCTACTGGTGCTCAGGGGTTACTCCTGGCTCTGTGCTCAGAAATCATTCCTGGGGCTGGAGAGACAGCACATCGACGTTTGCCTTGCAAGCAGCCGACTCAGGACCTAAGATGGTTGGTTCGAATCCCGGCATCCCATATGGTCCCTCGTGCCTGCCAGGAGGTATTTCTGAGCAGATAGCCAGGAGTAACCCCTGAACACCACCGGGTGTGGCCCCAAAAAGCCAAAAAAAAAATTCATTCCTGGCAGTCTGAGGGACCATATGGGGTGCCCAGGGATCAAATTTGCATCAGCCACATGAAAGGCAAATACCCTATCCTCTGGTCTATAGCTCCAGCCCAAGATTACTGTTTTGTTTGTGCCAATGAGAAGGGAGTGAAAGAAGGATTAAGTCACAGCAGAGGGAGAATCAAGGACAGGCTAGAGCTGGGGAGAGGCTCAGGGACCTTCCCTGGGCCCAAATCTCAGCAGCTGCTCTTGGTTCCTTGGGCACAAGGGCCGGAAGTTGCCTTGGAGAGCTGAGTAGCCCTCCAATCAATTCATGTTTCACAAAAAGAAAGCTGGGGTCTGACAGAGGGAAAATTTTTTTTGTGGGGGGTCACATCTGGCAGTGCTCAGGGGTTACTTCTGGCTCTGCATGCAGAAATTGCTCCTGGCAGGCACGGGGCACCATATGGGATGCCGGGATTCGAACCACCCTGCTGCTATGTTATCTCTCCGGTCCCTGGCAGAGGGAAATTTATCCTCCCCGCACTTTCCTCCAGAAATTACCCAAGAGAAAAAAAAATTGCAGAGGGAAATGCTTTCTAGCACTACCTTTATTTGGCCTCTCCAGACACATTCCTGACGCCGTCGCTTGTCACACTCTGAAGGAAGCTTAGCAAAGAGACCCCCTCCAGCATGTGCCCAGACTTACGCGGGGGGCCCAGCCCTGTGTCCCCCGGGGGTGACAGGCCGGCGCAGTGGCTCAGCCCCGCTCCACCGTGCACCCGGCGGCCCCTTCTGCCTCGCCTTCCCCGTGTTGGTCATAATCTGTAGAAGAAGGAAGCAGATGTAGGCCTGAGAGCTACAGTAGAGTTACGCCTGCAAGTGGAACAAGCATCTAGGGCAGAAAGAGACTGGGGGGTGGGGGGCCAGGGGAGGGAGGGAGGATCAGGAATCATTCCAACTGTGTGAAAATTGAGGGCAAACTCCTTTGGTCTGCATAACACTAAACCTCCTATCAGTATGTATGTTTTTGTTTTGTTTTGTTTTGGTTTTTGGGTCACACCCGGCGGCACTCAGGGGTTACTCCTGGCTCTATGCTCAGAAATCGCTCCTTGCAGGCTCGGGGGACCATATGGGATGCCGGGATTCGAACCACCGTCCTTCTACATGCAAGGCAAACAAACGCCTTACCTCCATGCTATCTGTCTGGCCCCCAGTATGTATGTTAAAAAAGAAAAATCAGGGGCCAGAGAGTCTGCCTTGAATGTGCTAATCTAGGACGAACCATGGTTTGATACTCCGGTGTCCAATATGGTCCTCCAAGCAAGGTGTAACCATGAACATCACTGGGTGTGGGCCCCCCCACCCCCCACCAAATCAACCAAGCCAGCCAGGGCTAAGAGAGACAGCTCGATAGGTTGGAGTACAGGCTGGGCATGTACAGACCCCAGCTCTGCTTCCTGGGACTTCATGCCCCCCTTCCCAAGCACTACTGTGGTGATCCTCAGGTCCAGGATCCTCAGGCCCTGGCACAGCTCATGGGTCCAAACAAAACCAGATCAGGTACCCTGTGATTTTCTGGGGAATCAATCCATCAGGCTTTCCATTCTTTCATTTTGTTTTTGGTTAGAGATCAAAAGGTCATTCCTGGCTCAGTATTGGGGTGAGCTTCTAGTAGTGCTTGGGGCTGACCAATGGGTAGGTTTGGGGCATTAAACTCGGCCTCTTGCAGACTTGGCCTGGGTCTCATCTTCCTGACCCCTATAGTTTGTTTGTATAGAAACTTGAGATAAGGGCCCGGAGAGATAGCACAGCGGCGTTTGCCTTGCAAGCAGCCGATCCAGGACCAAAAGGTGGTTGGTTCGAATCCCGGTGTCCCATATGGTCCCCCGTGCCTGCCAGGAGCTATTTCTGAGCAGACAGCCAGGAGTAAGCCCTGAGCACTGCCGGGTGTGGCCCAAAAACCAAAAAAAAAAAAAAAAAAAAAGAAACTTGAGATAAATGTTCTCAAATAAAACTATTTAACAACAGTCTCCAATTTTGATTTTGGTATTAACCAAACTAACTGTGAGATCAGAACAATTTCTGTTAAGAAGAAACAGAGGCAGGAGTGATAGCACAGAGGCAGGGCATTTGACTTTCATGAAGCCAAACTGGGATGGACTCAGTGTTTTCTTTTTTTTTTTTTTTTTTTTTTTGTGGTTTTTGGGTCACACCCGGCAGTGCTCAGGGGTTATTCCTGGCTCCAGGCTCAGAAATTGCTTCTGGCAGGCACGGGGGACCATATGGGACGCTGGGATTCGAACCGATGACCTCCTGCATGAAAGGCAAATGCCTTACCTCCATGCTATCTCTCCAGCCCCTCAGTGTTTTCTTAATATAAATTAATGAGTCCTAGTGTTTGATTCCCAGATCCTCTGAGCCTTCCAGGAGTGATTTCTGAGTGCAAAGCCAGGAGTAACCCCTGAGTGCTACTTGATGTGGCCAAAAAAACAAAACAAAAAGATAAGAAGAACCAAGGGCTGAAGAGCAGGTAGGGTGCTTTCCTTGTATAAAGCTGATTCGGATTTTATTCCAAGCATCCCACTTGGTCCCCCAAACACTGCCAGGGGTGATTCCTGAGTGCAGAGCCAGGAGTAACCTCTGAACCCAGTTTGGGTATGACCCAAATACACACACACAAATACCGAGAGGAAGAAAGAGAATTTGATCAGGAAAAACTGATCTTTTCTCTCTGGAAAACACTGGCCCAGCTCCCAGGGAATGGAGGGCCCAAGGCCTGATGTGAATAGATTTGGGGGCACAAAATTTGGTGATAAAAACCTGCATTTTCAAGGCCGGAGAGATAGCATGAAGGTAAGGCGTTTTCCTTTCATGCAGAAGGTCATTGGTTCAAATCTCGGCATCCCATATGGTCCCCCGAGCCTGCCAGGAGTGTTTTCTGAGCGTGGAATCAGGAGTAACCCCTGAGCACTGCCGGGTGTGACACCCCCCCAAAAAAAAAACCCTGCATTTTCTTGGTGGTATCTACCAATTCTTGCATTTGAACTAGACAGTGCTTCCTTTTTTTGTTCTAAGACAAGCACTCCCTTTACACCTGCTTCTGTGTTTCTTTAATGTAGAGAAGGGCCTTCCTGCTAAGTCAGCCAGAAATTCCCCAAACCCGAGAGGCAGGTGGAGGTAAGAACCCCAGGGGTGATCTGACTCTTCCTCAGGATTATCAGTGGGAAGCTAAGGCCAATTCCACTCCTGGCAGCTCTGCTGCATCCTGATAAAGGGAACCGGGAGCCTAGGAGGAGCGTGGTGGCAGAGGTTCTGCAGAGATATAGCCTTTTGGGGTGGCTGGTTGACTTCTGACTTTTCAGTGATGATTGGAATTTTGTATTAGTAGTGAGAAAAGAAAAGATGCTGGTAGCAAACAAAAAGAGAGGACTAGGGATGCTGGAGGGCTGCGAATGGGGTCCTCCTGCAGGACTGACAGTGTTTTCTGCACCAATGGATGGGCACTGGCTTCATCCATTGTGCTGGGTGAAGTACGACTTGAAAACCCCAAAGTCTCATGGGGCCAGTGAGGTGGCGCAAGAGGTAAGGTTTCTGCCTTGCAAGCGCTAGCCAAGGAAGGACCGCAGTTCGATCCCCTGATGTCCCATATGGTCCCCCCAAGCCAGGGGCTATTTCTGAGTGTTTAGCCAGGAGTAACCCCTGAGCATCAAATGGGTGTGGCCCGAAAAACCAAAAAAAAAAAAAAAAAAAAAAAAGAAAAAGAAAAAAAATCCCAAAGTCTGGGAAGGAAACAAAGATCTAAGAGCACAGCTTGGAAGTTGAGGGGATTCTTTTCCTCTTCTGCTTAAAATAAAATAGAATCTACCTCTTGCAGCCCCTCACACTATTCATGGGAGTGGTTTCCAGGGCTTTTTCAGTATCCAACACCTTGGCCAGTGCCTCTGTCCCAGAGAGACCCCATGAACCCTGAGTTCCACTCAGGTAGCATGGATCTCATGGCCTGACTCCTGCTTCAGAAGCATGGATGGGAGCATGGTTGGAAAAAGGATTCCCAGGGGCCCTCTCACTCCCAACACTCCCCACTGATCAAGTCCACAGCCCTGCTCTGGAAGGATAAGTGAGCAGTGTCTGAGTTCCTCGGCCTCGGCCACCTCTCCGGGTAAAGGGTTACGAGCAGCATGTACCCTGAGGCGGGAGGGAGGGTTCACAGAGGCTGGGAAGCAGCCATGGCATAAGACTGCCCGAACATGAGCTGAAAGAACTGAGGGAATGTTTTCAGCAGGCATCAAACAATGTCCCAGGTGCCACCAAAACCTGGGGTCCTTGGCTTGGGTATGCCACCTCACACCCTTTTCTCTGCCCACTATACTACTGTGCTAACCCCTTGTAATCTGTTTTGCCTCACAGTAATGAGATGCCCACATGTCCATGGAGCGTCTAGAATCAGATGGGATCACAGACTGTGTGGCCCAAGAAGAGTACGGGGGTTTGGGGATGCTTGTGATGAGGAACTATCTGGGTGCTTTACATGAAGCTCTTCAGGGCCTCACCATAACTAGCTATCTGCACCACTAGCAGTCAGTCCCACCAATGAGTACTCTGTACTAGTAACTAGTAGCAATCTGCATTGCCAACTGTAGCCCCAGTGCTCTCCATCTTGCTTATTTTGTTGTTGTAGCTCTGCTGCATCCCCTGCTCAGACCTTGAGCAGCCTCACATACTGTCTGTTCACACCAGGAGCACCATGGACCTGCACTCTGCCCATGTCCTCCCATCTACTGGGGCCATACCCTGGAGCTGACAGCGGACACAATTCCACAGGCCTCTGGGGTGTCTGGCCCCCAAAAATGCCTCTTCTGTCTTCAGTGGCACAGCTTTCTCTGGTTCTTTTCGGACTCTCTGATCCCCTTTTTTGGGAGATCCTGCTCCTCCCACTCCTGACCCAGGTACTTCATAGCCAACCCAGGTACTTGTGCAGAGGTACTCACGCCCAGGTACTCTGTGGTCAGTAGCTTTTCCCCCACAAGCTCTCCAAGCTGGGGCTGGATCAGCTCGTCCTTGTCCAGGTCGGGTTCCATGGTGTCGTGGTCCTCCTGTTCCAAAGACACCAGGGTGATCGCTGGGGGCCCAGTCCTGGGGATTCCCCCATCCCCTACCACACTCCTGTCATGAGAAGCAAAGGTCTCGGCCCTACCACACCTGGGGGCTTCTGGGGCTCCTGGTCTGTTTGTAAATCCAGGCGCCCAACAAGTTCTTTTTTCTTGGTTTTTTTTTTTTTTTTTTTTTTAGTGAAGCAATGTAGTTTTGTTTTGTTTTGTTTTTTTTTGGGCCACACCCGGCGTTGCTCAGGGGTTACTCCTGGCTGTTTGCTCAGAAATAGCTCCTGGCAGGCACGCGGGACCATATGGGACACCGGGATTCGAACCAACCACCTCTGGTCCTGGATCGGCTGCTTGCAAGGCAAACACCGCTGTGCTATCTCTCCGGACCCCAGCAATGTAGTTTTTTGTTTGTTTGGGGGCCACACTTAGCTTTTCTCAGAGGTTATTTCTGGCTCTGCACTCAGGGCTCACTCCTTGGGAACTCAAGGGAACCATATGGGATACTGGGGATCAAACTGGGTTGTCTGTGTGCTATAGCTCCAAACTCAAAGCAAGGTAGTTTTAGTTTTAGTTTTTATTTTTGTTTGTTTGTTTTTTTGGGTCACACCCAAAAAAATGGTACTCAGGGGTTACTCTTGGCTCTAAGCTCAGAAATCACTCTTGGCAGGCTGGGGGACCATATGGGATGCCGGGATTCGAACCACTGTCCTCTGAATGCAAGGCAAAAACCTTGCCTCCATACTATCTCTTCGGCCCCCTTTAGTTTTATTTTATTTTATTTATTTATTTATTTATTTATTTATTTATTTATTTATTGGTTTTGGATTACACCTGGCGGCACTCAGGAATTACTCCTGGCTCTGCGCTTAGAAGACGCATCTGGCAGGCTGGGGGTACCATATGGGATGCTGGAATTCGAACCACCGTCCTTCTGCATGCAAAGCAAATGCCTTTTAGGGTGCTGTTTGGATCTGAATAAATACTAGCCAAGGCTGGGAGGACAGAGCCTTTTGCTACCAGCTGGCTAGCTCCTGAATTGGAGCTGCTGACTAGTTAGTTGGTAAACTGCTTTGTGTTCGACCTTCTTGCTTCTTTTTATCATCTTGTCTGTGTGGATTATTTACTGAGGATTAATTCTTTTTTTTTGTTTTTGTTTTTGTTTTTGGGCCACACCCAGCGGTGCTCAGGGGTTACTGCTGGCTGTCTGCTCAGAAATAGCTCCTGGCAGGCACGGGGGACCATATGGGACACCGGGATTTGAACCAACCACCTTTGGTCCTGGATCGGCTGCTTGCAAGGCAAACACCACTGTGCTATCTCTCCGGGCCCTGAGGGTCGATTCTATTGGAACTATCCTCCCTATCTCTGCTGAATAGGGGGATTGGGAATTCCCTCCCTTCTGGGAACTGTGGGATAATGAAACCTCAACCCAACTCCCAGTGAACTTCTCATTACACTGTGGAAACAGGTAGCAAAGAAGCAGAAAGAACTAGATGCATGCTGGGGGCTGCGCTTGGAGTGGAGACCTCCGGCTCTCCTGTGCACACATTTGTGTCAGCCAGGTGAGTTGAGGGGTCCTGTTCTGGGAAGGCAGGAAGGGTCAAACCCCTTTTCCCATTCTCTACCCACTCAGTGTGACCCAGAGACTTGTGAGATACACATAGGGAAGCTGAAGAGGGAAAGCTGTGAGGTACTGTGGACACAAATTGGGTGGGGGTGAAACCCCGGACTCAGAGACTGCCCCTTGACCCTTCACAGTGAAGACAAAGAAAGCCTTGGAGCCTGATGCTCTGCGTAAAAGGGCAGATAGGGCTAAACATTCTTCAATACCGACACCTCAGTGGAAATGCACCAAATCAGGTGTGAAATTACCGACAGAATGCGCAACTAGCAACAAACAACTTGGTAAACTTTCAGACAATAACGTAGTGGACCCCATTGTGAGAGAAGACAATTTTCACAACAAACTTTTTTTTTTTTTTTTTTTTTTTGGTTTTTGGGCCACACCCTGTGATGCTCAGGGGTTACTCCTGGCTATGCACTCAGAAGTTGCTCCTGGCTTCTTGGGGGACCATATGAGATGCCGGGGGATCGAACCGCAATCCGTCCTAGGCTAGCGCAGGCAAGGCAGGCACCTTACCTCCAGCGCCACCGCCCGGCCCCTCACAAACATTTTTTTGAAGGAGGTTTTTGGGGATAAATTTACCATTTAGTTGTAACAAAAAATATGAATTATTCACACTTGATAAGGGGCAGGCTTGGTGGAAGATGGGGAATTTGGGACAATGGTGGTGGGACTGGTGCTGGAACACTGAATGCCAGAAATAACTGTACATTGAGCAACATGAGAAACCACAGTGTTTAAATAAAGAAGTTTATATCCTCAATCAGCACCAACTAGCTCAGTAAATCCTTAGACAATGACTTCAGCAACACTACTCTGAGCTCTATGTAGTAAGAAACAATATAAAGTAAATTCTTCTGGGCTTGCTAAGGGGGCAGGTAGTGGCGGGTAGGAGATAGGGACACTGATGGTGGGATTGGTGCTGGAATGATTGAATTGTGGATGCTGGGTGCTAACACTCTGCTGGGTCTTGGCTGCTTTGATGGTCATATCCTACTTGTGATATCAAGCTACCAACTTGGCAAGAAGTGACCCTGGGGCGGAACTGGGCAAAGGGCACAGAGGATTTTTCAGTTCATGTTTCTCTTGATTGACTTTTTCTTTTGCAGTGCCAGGAACTGATCCGAGGTCTCCCACATATGGGGTGTGGTGAGGGCAGGAAACACATTTGTAGCCTGATCATTTCCAGCCACTGTAGGCCGAGACCTGTTCATTTCTGTGAGGGATGTTCTCAGAACAACATGGCTTCTGATGTTCTAAACACAAAGCCATAGGCTGGAGTGATAACACAGTAGGTAGGGCATTTGCCTTGCATGGGTCAACCGTGGTTAGATCCCAGGCATTCCATATGATTCCTCCAAGGTAGGTCAGGAGTAATTTCTGAGCACAGAGCCAAGAGTAACTCCTGACCACCACTGGATGTAGCACCAAAAACCCAAAACACCACCACCAACAAATAAGCAAAGGCAAAAAACAACCACCACAAACCAACCAACCAACAAGCCAACCAAACAGTCAGCGCTAACAGCCTCATTCTGAGGCCCTGGGCTTGGTCCCATCCCTCTGAGACTGTTCCCAGGCTGCATGCCTGATGATGATGAAGTCTCCCAGACCTCCAGCTGCCTGGCGTGCAGGGTAGGGGGGGCACAGGTGAGTGAGGCGGGGGATGCAGGAGCTGGCCAGTTCCCAGCAGGAAAGGACCAAGTGGGTATACACATACTGGCTGGGCTGGGAAAGATGCCTAGGCTCCTGAGAGCAGGCTTTGAGGTCCCATGATGGCTGCTCTGCTGAGTTTCATCTCTGAATCTGTTTTCCCAAGATCTGGGAAGATCAGCATTCTACAAGTTAAGCCCAACGGACTGGCATAAGGAAAGGGGCCTAGCTCATTTTAGGTGATTGCCAAGGGCAGCTCGTAAGTGAGGAGCTGGGAGAAGCTGCCAGTGACCAGAACTGCTTGGGCTGAGCCCTAAGGGCGACCAAAGCCCCACTCCATCTACGAAACTTCCCGATTCTCCAAGACCACGAGGATCACTCCTCTCTCAGGCCTCACCTCCAAATCCACGCCTTCAACCAGAGGCCTCTTGGGGCCAGACAAGCCCCCCTCTTCCTTCCCTCCCTGCTTCTCCCAGGGGTAGAAACCAAGTCTCCCACATGTAAGCCCTGCCCTGAACCGCAACCTCAACTTCTACCTATTTTTGTGGTGTGGAAACTGAGGTTAAATAGGGGTCTGTCTGCAGCAAATGCCTGTCCACGAACAGGAAGCATTGGAGGGCTCCCAAGACCTCAGAAGGTGGGCCCCGTGGGCACAGAGTTGCCTCGGACTCCAGGCGGCAGGTACTATTTCATTCCTTTTCTAGGGAGCCCCCACCCCCACCATCAGAAAGGGCATCTGGATCTCAGTTTCTCGGAGGGATCAGTGATACGCCACTTCCTGGCCAACACTGAACGGGAGCTCTCGAGAAACAAAACAAACGGCACATTCCATTTCCATGAGAAATCCACAAGGGGATCCTTGGTCCGGGGAGCCAAAGCCTCTTTACCCCAACACTGAGGACGAACGTCAGACAGTACCAGGCAAACCAAGTGACACCCCCATCTCCAATCAGAGCCCCCTCACATAGTCTCAAGTGCAAGTGAAATGTGACTCGCTCAGGGCTGGTCTATTAGCTCTGCCCCAGCTCTACTTCTTGCATGAAAGGGCCCCATGGTTCCATTGTGGCACTAAAATAAGGGTGCCTGGGGCTCGCTCAGAGGCAGGTGTGAGGCTGCAAGTTTGACCCAATGCTGCCTACATGAGCCAAGTACTGTCCTGGTGAGGCTGCTGTTTAGACAATTGGCTGCCACCAGCCCATGCTAAGAGCTCCAGGCCGGAGGATGCGCTGCACCCGCCCCCCAACCACAAGCTGCTCCCCACCCCACAAGCTCCGCAACTAAGAAATATGTTCCCATAAGCATGTGTGCAAACTCCCCAGCCACGGCATGGATCCCATATATGGCGGCAGTGGCAGCAAAGGGAGGGAAAGGGCCAAGTGTGATGTACTTTATGTTCAAGCACAAGCACATGAAAATGCAGTTTTGAAGCTAAGTTAAAGCCTTGGGAGCTGACGTGCTGGGTTTGCCAACAGAAGGCCCACGCTTGAACCCTGGAATCACCGGGGCCCCCAACCTCTGCAGGAGTGACCCCTGAGCATTGCTAAATGTTTCCTCCAAACCAAAAAAACCTCTTAAATATCCCACTAAAATGATCTTATTCCTTTGTGGGCTTATTTATTTGGGGGCCTCTCAAGTGGTGCTCACAGAACGCAGAGCCATTCTTGGACAGTCTCAGCAAGATAGTACAACACTTGTTTTGCACAGGACCGACCCAGGCTATCCCTGGCCAGAAGTGATCTTTCTTTTTTTTTTTTTTTTTTTTTGGGGTCACACCCGGCGGTGCTCAGGGATTACTCCTGGCTCTGCACTCAGAAATCGCTCCTGGCAGGGGACCATATGAGATGCTGGGAATTAAACTGGGCTCTGTCTGGTGTTGGACGCATGCAAGGCAAATGCCCTACCACTGTGCTATATCGCTCTGGCCTCCCAAGAGTGATCCTTGAGCTCAGCGCTAGAAATAATCCCTTTGCACTGTCAGGTGTGGCCCCTAAACAAAACAAAACAACCTAAAAAAAAAAAAAAAAAAAGAAAAGAAAAGAAAAGAAAAAAAGCTTGTTTGAATTTGGTGGGGTTCAGTTTTTCTGATGCAAAGCATGCTGTGCCTGGTGGTGTAATAAATCATTGTTCTCCATCCATCCACTCGCTGGCTCTGAGCACTGAGCATTTTCTTAGGCTCCTTGGCTGTGAAAAGTCCTGTCCAAGGAGGCTACAATCACGCCTCTGTCCTACTTCTCCTGCAGGTGCTGCTGAAGGGGGCCATAGGGAGTCGGTGGTGCTGGGGACCAAGCCAGACCCTTCGACTCACCCCCCTACCCACCCACACACAAACACCAGTCCATCTGTTTCCTGACAACACTGACATCACTGAGGAGCAGAATGAGGCATGGTAGTCAGGGACTTAAGAAATCAAGGACAGGAGTCGAAGGAGCCGCAGGGCCAGGCTGAAGCACTTTCCCCTTCTGTTTCCAGGACTCTGGGGGAGGAGAGGCAACAGAAGCCTTTAGATGTGGCTGGAAACCCAGGCAGAGAGCCTGCCGGCCACAGTGCCTGACACTTGGCAGGTGCTAGTGGATTAAAAAGCATAAGGAAGGGCCAGAGAGATAGCATGGAGGTAAGCATTTGCCTTGCATACAGAAGGATGGTGGTTCGAATCACAGCATCCCATATGGTCCCCCGAGCCTGCTAGGAGCGATTTTTGAACGTAGAGCCTGGAGTAGCCTCTGAACACTGCCAGGTGTGACCCAAAAAACCAAAAAAGCATAAGGACATATCAACTTGTGGAGATGAGTGTAGCCCAGAAATGGGCTATGGGTATCCTATCCTTTCAGGTCACCCACCTCCATTCCTCCCAGCCTGGTCCCCAACCTGAGTGTCACTTAAAGCTCAAACTGGCAGCCTAGGACTCAGTCTGCCAGCTTCTCCACTGGATGGGCCTGGGTAAGACCAACATCAGACACTCTGTATAGAGACTATAGAGAGAGTGCAGTGGTTAGGGCACTTGTTTTGTACATGGCCAACTGGGGTTTGATCTCATGTGGTTTCCCCCCCTGCTCCTCTCCCTCGAGTACCACCAGAAATGATTCCTGAGAGCAAAGCCTGGAGTAACCCCTGAGCATTGCTGGGTGTGATCCCCCACCAAAAACAAAGCAGAACTCTGCATGGAGGCCTCCCTGTTGTGGCCTCCCCTGAGTCACCTCCACCAGTTTCCCACAGTCCCCTTTGTTGGGGTAGCATGACTCCAATCCCCTGGGTTCTGCCCATGTGGTCTTGGTACTGGGAGACAGACTTAGAGATGTGAGGTGGCGAAGAAGGAAATGCTCTGGGGAGAAAAATGCCTGGCAAGGGTGGGTTTAAGATGCCATTGTGGGGAGGAATTTGACTAAAATTACTGCTCTTTATGTCCCCAAGCCGAGTGCATCAGATTACAAGGGCTGTGCTCGGAATAACCCATTACTTGGGGGAAATAAAGGCCACCCTGGGAAAGGGGCCCATGGCCTCATGGATGTTCCAATGCGAGAGGCTTCCCTGCGGGGCTCAGCCACCTCTGACACGACAAGATGCTTAACTGGAGGTTTTAGATACGTAATACTCCAGACAAACCAGATCCTAAGCTGCTGGCTTGAAAACAAAACGAAGGTTGACTACTAAATGCATTTGAAAACGCAGATGCTGGCGGAGATAAAGTCGGGAGCAGAATGTATTGAGGCGGTTTACACAGGGCGGGAAAGGGATCCGTGTGCTTCCCACTGGGCCATTGTAGGACTCCAGCAGCTTTTAAATTTGAGACACCTTCTCAGAAGGCTGCATTGAAAGTCTCGCCCTTTAGAATTGGCCCCCAATTGGAGGGGGGCTATGGAGGAGTGAGGTGCCCCCAGGTTAGCTGGAATGGGATGGGGGTATCCTTCCTGCAATTTTCCCCTCTGACCTCAATTGAGCTGTGGCAGGCAGGCCGTCAGGAATATTGCAATGCTGGTCCCCTTTGCAGAAGCACCAGCTCTCTTAGCTCCCAGCTCTAGCTGGAACCCCTCTTTCACTTCTCTACTCCTCTGGGCCACTACATTGGTTCACTGCTCCCAGAAGGCTTGGCCGAAACCAGCCCAAAGGGGCAGTGGCCAAGTCTGTGAGAAAGTAAAGCATCAGGGTGTGTGGGAGGCGGTACCGGGGGAAGTGGAGAGGCCAGGAGGTAGCTCAGTGGTGCTGAAAGCGCCTAGCTTGTGTCTATCTCCAGAACCACCTCCAAATATTCCTTCCCCCAGTAAGAGTGCAGAAAGTTGGGGCGGGAGATGGCCAAAGGACAGTGTGAACCCGAATCATTCTAAACAGGGTTATTAGTAGGGTGCTGTGGAGATGGGAGCTCAAAGGATCCACAGACCACAACTGTGTGTCTAAGTTGGACTGAGCACGATGCTCACAAGTGCCCACCGCTAGCATGGAGTCACACCGGTGGGCACAGGGATGCTCCCATGATGCCAGCTCTAAGGGCATAAAGAAGAACCATCGTGGGGTTGAAGAGATAGCACAGAAGTAGGGCGCTTAACCTTGCATGCAGCTGATTCTGGATGGATGATTCAGATCTAGCGTCCCATATGGTCAACCCAAGCCTACCAGGAGTGATTTCTGAGCGCAGAACTAGGAGTAACCCCTTAGTGCCGCAGGGTGTGACCCCCCCCAAAAAAAAAAGAATCATTGTTAGGACAGGTAGGCTGGACCAGCCCTCAAGGGAACCACAGAAGCTCTCAGCAAAGGGGATTTGAGAGGGTGAGGGACCAAGTTTCTCAGCTCCTTAGGTGTGGGGTACAGCCCTCAATGAGAACTTCTGGGAAAACTGCCATGTGACAGCAGACAGCTGAGTGGGAACAGTCTGGCTCCTGCCCCCCTTTAACTGGCTATCCCCGGCACTCTATCTGGCCAGGCAGCCCTTGGCCATCTCTATACTGGCCAGTCTGGCCCACTGTTGTGTTGTGTCACTTTGAAGTTCACATTGGTGGTGGGATTGATGTTTGAATATTTAATGTCTGAAACTACTGTACTTTCAACCAGAGCACTTGACTTACTCATGGCTAGCCTGGCTTTCAACCTCAGAACCACATATGGTCCCTTGAGTCCTGTTAAAAGTGATTTCTGAGCATGGTCATCAGTAAGACATGGAAATGACTACGTGTAGCCCCAAAACCAAAACCAAAACCATGGTAGGGGTTGAAGAGTTGGGGAGAAGAAGTGGGGCTTTAGTGGTGAGAAGCATATGCCTCACAAGAGGGAGGTTGTGAGTTGAATCCTGCATTTGGCCCACATACACTCAGGACAGGCTAGTACGAGTACACCATGCTGGGTGTAGAAGAGCAAGGAGAAGTTTAGCTGGGTTCAATTGCCCCCTTAACCAAGGCTGGAGCGACATCACAGCGGGTAGGCATTTTCCTCGCATGCAGCTGACATAGGTTCCATCTTGGTCTCCCATATGGTCCCCAGAGCTTGCTAGGAATGATTTCTGAGCACAGAAACAGAAGCAACTCAAGTGCCACTGGGGTGGCCCAGAAACCAACCAACTGAACAAACCAAAAAAAAAAAAACAAAAACAAAAACAAAAAACACCTCCACACAACCAAATGTCCCTTCAACCTGAAAATTCCAGAAGCTACAGGCTTCTTCTTGGTCCAGTAGGCCCTCAGCTCAGTCCCTAGGCCTAGACACAGAGCTCTGTCACTGCTTAGCAAGGTGGCCTGAGGGTCACTTAATGGAAAAAGGGCATCCTTTCTTCCCTTTTAACTTCTTTTTCTCTCAAGACAAAGCTAAGGTCCTGGTTTAATCCCTCCCTGACCTCATTCCCAATCCTCCATATCTCTTCCAGGCACACAGTGCACCTCCCCCTTCAACTCATATTCTATGGAAAAATTGTCACCTATGGGCCAAGGAAGCATAAAAAACTCTACAAAGGGGGCCGGAGAGATAGCATGGAGGTAAGGCATTTGCCTTTCATGCAGAAGGTCATCGGTTTAAATCCCAGCGTCCCATATGGTCCCCCGTGCCTGCCAGGAGCAATTTCTGAGCATGGAGCCAGGAGTAACCCCTGAGCACTGCCAGGTGTGACCCAAAAACCACACACACACACACACTCACAAAAACTCTACAAAGAAAACTCACAGAGATCAATCTTCACCAAATTGCCAACAGCCAACTCATCAAACAAGGGAAATGAACAGTCAACTCACGCTGGCACACTGGAAGACTAGACTACAGAACCACAGAACTGGGGTGGGTGTGAATGCTTGCAAAATGACAGAGGGGCTGAAGCTGTAAATACAGGAGGTAGGGCACTGAATTTTGCATAGCTGACCCAAGTTTGATTCCCAGCATCCTATATAGTCCTTCAAGAACGGCCAGGAGTGATCTCTGACTGGTGAGCCAGGAGTAAACCCTGAGCACAGCTTGGTGTGCTTCAAAACAAAAACAAAACTCAAAAAGCAAGAGAGGAGTAACTACTTACAGAGGTCAACGCCCAATGGAATTCAGAAATGATGGCAAGGAACTGTGAGCCTTGAGGGTCAGCAGTCCCAGCCTAGAAAGCAGCAGGCTGGGGCCCGGAGAGATAGCACAACAGCGTTTGCCTTGCAAGCAGCCGATCCAGGAACAAAGGTGGTTGGTTCAAATCCCAGTGTCCCATATGGTCCCCCGTGCCTGCCAGGAGACATTTTTGAGCAGACAGCCAGGAGTAACCCCTGAGCACCGCTGGGTGTGGCCCAAAAACAAAAAAACAACAACAACAAAAAAGAAAGCAGCAGGCTGAGTTCAACAACAGCCAATGCTGTAACACATATTGTGACACTCCTGGCAGCTCTGCTGTCTGAGATTTCCCCCCAGGCACCACATCCAGTGTGCGGGCCCCTCAGTGTGGCCTCCAGCACACACCTGTGCAAGCACTACAACCAAAGAAAACAAAGAAAATATGAGCGCCACCTGGCAAGAATCACAACTGACTGTACAAGCACCCAAAGTGGATGGGCAAACAAATCCCTGTAAGCATCAGAGTTAACCATGGGTGGAAGCACCCAGCTTGCACATGCGAGCCATGTCTGTCATGCATGCACAAGTCTATCCAGGGCAACAGCAGCAGAATGAAGGGGGAGCAGCGGTAAAGATCTTTGACAAGAGGACAGGTAAATTCAACAGAGTTTCAGATGTTAAAAATGGGGAGAGGGATGGGGCCAGAAATATAGCACAGTAGTAGGGCGTTTGCCTTGCATGCAGCCAATCCAGGAGGACAGTGGTTCAAATCCCAGCATCCTATATGGTCCCCTTTGCCTGCCAGGAGCAATTTCCTGAGCCCCACTGGGTGTGGCCCAAAAAACAAAAATAAAAAAAAAAAAGGAGAGGGGCTGAAGAGAGTACAGAGGGTAAGGTGCTTGCCTTGCACATGGCCAACCAGGGTGCAATTTCAGGTATCCCATATGGTTCCTGAGCACTGACAGGAGTACAGAGCCAGGAGTGAACTCTGAGCACCATTGAGTGATATCCCCTCCCCCCATTTAAAAGGGGGGAAATTTTCTGTCAAAAGATCTGAACTACCAAGAGTGCTCCAGGGAAATGCCAGAGCATAACTGCACAGGAAAGAGCGGAGAGCTGGAAATGGTGACTATGGTTGGCCACAGATCTCTTTTTCCCCCAAACTGCTTTAAAAGTCTATCACACATGGTTGAGAATAAAAATAGCTGTAGGGGCCAGAAAGATAGCATTGAGGCAGAGTGTTTGCCTTGCATGCAGAAGGACATTAGTTTGAATCCCAGCATCCCATATGGTCTCCTGAACCTGCCAGGAGCGATTTCTGAGTGTAGAGCCAGGAGTAACCCCTGAGCGCTGCTGGATGTGACCCAAAAACCAAAAATAAAATAAAATAAAATAAAAATAGCTGTAGCCTAACTGGTGACCAGAGCACAGAACAGGAACAGAAATAGGATCACCTCAGGGCCCAGTCTTTCCACTGTTCCAGAAGCACATGAGAGTAATCCAGAGGAGCAAGAAATGGGAAGCAGAGAGCAGCAGACAGCTAAAGTAAACCCGCCCAGAGGAACAACTACCTTCAATGTGAACTTCTAACAATTGTGAAAAGGAAGAAAAAGCCAAAGGAATCATATTTCCAAATCTGCTAGCAGGTTACAGTCATTATAAGATGATGTCGTGTACAGAAACAGACACATAGATCTAGTGGACACAACTTTGTTGTGCTGATGATGTGTTGACCATCAAATTTACTATTTATGACCATTAAAAAATGGTGATGTGGGCCAGGAGTGACAGTACAGTGTGTAGCATGTTTGCCTTGTATGCAGCTGACCTTAGTTCAATCCCAGGCATCCCATATGATCCCCCCACCCCCAAGTCTGCTAGGAGTGATCCTTGAGAAGAGATTAAGCCCTGAGCACAAAATAACAACTAGCTGAGGCTGGAGCGGTGGTGCTAGAGGTTAGGAGTCTACCTTGCAAGTGCTAGCCTAGGATGGACCGACCTCAGTTTGATCCCCCGGTGTCCCATATGGTCCCCCCAAGCCAGGAACGATTTCTGAGCACATAGCCAGGAGTAACCCCTGAGCGTCAATGGGTGTGGTTCCTAGACAAAATAACAACTAGGCAACCAAAAAAAGGGTGATGTAGTAACAAAGCAATTCAATGAGTGAAAGCCTCCCATTTCCAACAAATGGAACTGAGATCACAGAATAGTCACACCTAAGTTTGATCTTTTCCTTGCACCTACAAATGGCAAAAACAATGGTCCATGGACCATGGACCTAGTGCTAATGGGAAAGGCTGGCACTGGAAAGTTCTTCGAAGGGAACCAGGAGAACGGCTTAGCCATGTCGATTCAGGCCACTGGTTCTCAACCAACAGTGAATGCTTTCTAGGGGCCATTAAGTAGTGTCTGGAAACATCTTTAGTTTTGCAACCTTGGAGTGGGGTGCATAATCCTGGCACCCTGCTCTCCACGATGGCACAGAAGTGTCTAGCCAAATGGGGTTGTTATAAAAGCCAGCAGTGAGGATGCCAGTTCTGGGTGTGGTGGAGAGCTCTTAGCTGAGGAAGGCACTGATTGTAAGGGGAAGAAGGCAAATGGAGTAAAGTGGGAGCCCCTTTTTCAAGGTGGCTCAAAGGGCTGGAGCACATACCCTCTAGGCAGAACCCCTGAGGGACACTATGATAAGACACCCCCCCCCCACAAAGCAAACAAAAACTTAGGTGCTTCAGGGGCCAGAGTGATGGCGCAGCAGTAAGGCATTTACCTTGCAAGCGCTGACCTAAATGGATCATGGTTTGATCCTCTGGCGTCCCATATGGTCTCCCAAGTCAGGAGTGATTTCTTTTTTTTTTTTTTTTTTTTTTGTGGTTTTTGGGTCACACCCGGCAGTGCTCAGGGGTTACTCCTGGCTTCATGCTCAGAAATTGCTCCTGGCAGGCACGGGGGACCATATGGGACTCCGGGATTTGAACCGATGACCTTCTGCATGAAAGGCAAATGCCCCACCTCCATGCTATCTCTCTGGCCCCGTCAGGAGTGATTTCTAAGCACATAGCCAGGAGAAACCCCCGAGTGTTTGAATCCCGGTGTCCCATATGGTCCCCTGTGCCTGCCAGGAGCTATTTCTGAGCAGAAAGCCAGGAGTAACCCCTGAGCACGGCCGGGTGTGGCCCAAAAAAAAAGAGGTGTCAGAGAAGGTGTTGGGGAGCGAGGAGAGGGAGGACACAGACGCAAGCAAGCAGCAGCTCTCTATTGGCAATGTCAACTGCCAACTCTCTGGCGCCACTTGGCAAGAACGTCTTTTCTGAGTTTCTTGTCCACTTTCACTGGGGTGTAAAACCACACAAGAAATGTCTGTGCAGGCAGACAGAGGCTATCTCAGGAGGACAGATTGCCCTGGACACCCTAACACCCACTGTGAACAAGGAGGTGAACTTTCCCAAAACAATTTCTTCCAGGTTGGTCCTGGCCTGCCATTCATAATCCTCTAGCCAGTGCAGTCCTTAGAGGCCCCATGGCGGTGCAGCCACCGACTGAGGTGGTGGGAAGAGCTCAGCTCTCCAAGCCTCTAGGATTTGTGGAATTTGTCTCAGCAGGCAGTGGTTTCCAGACGTGCTCTCAACACACCACACCACACCCGGAGCCTGCGCAGATCCAGAGACCAACACCCGGTCTAGTCTACAAGCACTGCAGACAGTGGTGCAGGGACACCCAAAGGGATCCTACGAACTCTGAGCTCAGTGGCAGCGAGAAGATGGTGAGACTTTCTGGGTCCCACCCGTGGAAGGAATTCTGCACCCCAGCACTTGGGCATGGTTGGTGGAGCATGTCCTCCTCCCATCTCTGTGTGGACTACATGTGGGGTGAGGTATGTGGGTGACTTGGAGAAGAAAGCTGGCAGGCCTCCACCTTGTGACACTCATAGTTACCAGTTAATAAAGGGCAGCATAAATACGGTATGTGCACATACACACATGCATACACAACGAATCCATCATGAAGCAGGTTGTTGACAAGGCCAGTACTAACTGAATTGATTCTAAACAAATTTTATGGATGCTCCTATAGAGTGCAACTTTCACTTTGCTTTTTGGCCTTTTTCTATTTATAGTGACCTCACTCTTGCTTTTTCTGGTAAGAACTGACTTTCTTTTGTTTACCCTTAGCACAGAGCAGGGCTTAAATTGAATCTATTCTGCCTAACAGCCCCATATTATTATGTGCGTTTTGGGGGACTTGTCACTCCCGGTGGTACTGAGACAAAACTCGGTTGCTACAAGCCAAGCATGTGCACCAGCCCCGTGTGCCGTCTGTTCTGTGAACAGATTACATGTTGTTTGCCCAGTCGAAGATTGTGTGGCTGACTATCTCCTCTAGCAACTCTGCTTCTGCCAGTATCTCATCTGTCTGTGGCAGTGGGTAGCTATGCCTGGCTCAGCTGGGGGACCACAGGCTCTGCACCCTGCAATTTAAGATTCTACCTGGATGTGAGTTAGTCTGTTGGTGCTGCCTGAAACTCAGGGTTTGAGTTCTTTCTCCCAGGATATCCCTAGGTCTCAGAAACTAAGTGGTTCATCTCTGTTTGCCCAGAAAAAGGATTTGACTAGGGAAATAAAAATCAGTTTCCTTATTAAATAAGACTTGTATTTTTTTTTGTTTTTGGGCCACACCCGGTAATGCTCAGGGGTTACTCCTGGCTATGTGCTCAGAAGTTGCTCCTGGCTTGGGGGACCATATGGGATACCAGGGGATCAAACCGCAGTCCGTCCAAGGCTAGCGCAGGCAAGGCAGGCACCTTACCTTTAGCACCACCGCCCGGCCCCAAGACTTGTATTTTTTGTGTGTGGAGGGGAGAGGGAATCCACACATGGGGTTGCTCAGGGATCATTCCCGGTGGTGCTCAGTGGACCAGATGTGATGCCAGGGATGGAATGAGGGTCAGCCTCGTGCAAGGCAAGGGTCCTCTCCACTGTACTATTGCTCCAGTCCCAAATAAGAATTTTATTTTTTGTTTTGCTTTGTTTTTTGTTTTGGTTCATACCCGACAGTGCTCAGGGGACCATATGGGATGCTAGGATTCGAACCACTATCCTTCAGCATGCAAGGCAAACACATTACCACTATGCTATTTCTCTGGCCCCCCAAATAAGAATTTTAAGGTAAAAGAAGGCACTTGAGTCTGAGGATGGATCATATCTGAGCCTCATTTTAAGGTTTGAAATGCTGGGCCCACCCCACTCCATACTCTGTACCACCATCCCCGAAATCTGAGATAACAGGAAAGAACCAGGCACAGCTTTGGTATTTGGGGGTAAAAAAGGAGATAAGAGAAAAATGTTGGTGTGCCCAGCTTGACCTTTTCTGCCTCAGCTGCTGTGGAAATGAGGGTGGAGTGGTGAGTGGACAACGCCCGTAGAGATGGGCCTCTGGAAGTGTCTCTGAGCACCTTGTTTTGTGCTCCTGGTGTCTATCACCATAGAAACTAGAGTTTTCTGAGGGTAGTTGGCCTGAGTCAGCTGGGCAGGGAGATTCCACCCAGCAGGCTTTGAGTGCCCAGAAGCTTGGTCAGAGAAAGACACAGCTGAGGGGTGGAAAGCCAAGGGTGGCAGCAGGGACTCTAGTCTCCAGAAGGGCTTGGTTCCACAAGGCCCTCAGGAGACTCAGACCTCCCAGTGGCAGGAGGTTAGGGTTAAAATTCACTTAGGGGGCCGGGCGGTGGCGCAAGAGGTAAGGTGCCTGCCTTGCCTGCGCTACTTGGACGGACCACAGTTCGATCCCCCGGCGTCCCATATGGTCCCCCAAGCCAGGAGCAACTTCTGAGCTCATAGCCAGGAGTGACCCCTGAGCGTTACCGGGTGTGGCCCCCCAAAAAAAATAAATAAATAAAATTCACTTAGGCCAGAATATACTCCGTGGGGGAGTATATTCCATGTGTGTGTGTGTGTGTGTGTGTGTGTGTGTGTGTGTGTGTGTGTGTGTGTGTGTGTGTGTGAGAGAGAGAGAGAGAGAGAGAAAGACAGACAGACAGACAGACAGACAGACAGACAGAGACAGAGACAGAAAGACAGAGAGGGAGAGTCAGAGAGGGAGAGTCAGAGACCCTAAGCTTCAACCCTGCCATGGCTCCAAAAGGAAAAAGTTAAAAAATAAAAACAAAGAGGGGAGACACCTCCACTAGTCTGTGGAAACCCCCAAAGCAGCTTGAAGTGTCTCATGCATCACAAGATAGGAATTGGGGGGGTTTTCAATGTCCTTTTAAGAAGACTGAGGCAGTGATAGTTGCACACAGCAGGGGCCAATGCAACTGGCAGGACCAGACAGAGCTGGGGACAGAGATGTGGGCCCACAGCCCTGGAGTTCCCCGGATGCCTGTGCAGGGATAAGGCTGATGGGTAATAGCAGGGAGGAGATGCCAGGCTGATCTTTGAAGCACCCCCACTCTGGGGTGGGGAGGAGGCAGAGAGGAATCCAGAACATTCTGCAGGGCTGAGATGAGGGAGCTCATAGGCCAAGGGGATCCCTGTTGGGTGTGTAAGGATGATTGTCTCTGAGGGGTGCCCTGAACACTACAGTCTCCTCACTGGGGAGCCCTCCCCATTCTGGGCTCTCACTCTGGAACCCAGAACACCCCGAAACACCCTGCCTGAAAGCTCCCTGAGATAATTCCTCTGTCTACACCAGGGGTCCTCAAACTTTTTAAACAGGGGGCCAGTTCACTGTCCTTCAGACTGTTGGAGGGCCAGATTATAGTAAAAACAAAAATTATGAACAAATTTCTATGCACACTGCATATATCTTATTTAGAAGTGAAGAAACAAAATGGGAATAAATACAATATGTGGCCCGAGGGCCGTAGTTTGAGGACCATTGGTCTACACCCTCTTCCAAGGGCCTGTCTGGGATCTGAGTGTTTTCCTCTACCCTCTCTTCCCAAGGACCCCACTGCTGCTCTGTGGAGACCCTCAGAACTTGGAGTATCTCTTGAGGAAGCCCTCTCCTCTGGGGACCCCACAAGTGAGCTTACAGCCTTCTCAGTGACTTCTGATTTAGCCTGGATTTTTCTTTATTTTTTTGGCGTGTTTATGTATGGGGACACCGGGCAGTACTCAGAGGTTACTACTACACTTAGAAATCACTCCTGCTGGGGCCGGGAAGGTGGCGCTAGAGGTAAGGTGTCTGCCTTACAAGCGCTAGTGTAGGACGGACCGCGGTTCGATCCCCCGGCGTCCCATATGGTCTCCCCAAGCCAGGGGCGATTTCTGAGCTCATAGCCAGGAGTAACCCCTGAGCGTCAAACGGGTGTGGCCCAAAAACCAAAAAAAAAAAAAAAAAAGAAATCACTCCTGGCAATGCTCAAGGGGACTATATGGGGTGCTGGGAATTGAACCTGGATCAGCTGCATGCAAGGCAAGTGCTCTACCACCTGTGCTATCACTCCAGCCTGGAATCTCGGTTTTCTTTTTTTTTTTTTTTTTTTTTGGTTTTTGGGCCACACCCGGCGGTGCTCAGGGGTTACTCCTGGCTGTTTGCTCAGAAATAGCTCCTGGCAGGCATGGGGGACCATATGGGACACCGGGATTTGAACCAACCACCTTAGGTCCTGGATCGGCTGCTTGCAAGGCAAACACCGCTGTGCTATTTCTCCAGGCCCTCTTTTTTTTTTTTGTTTTTGGGCCATATCCAGTGGTGCTTAGGGTTACTCCTGGCTCTGCACTCAGAAATCGCTCCTGGCAGGCTTGGGGGACCACATGGGATGCTGGGGATCGAACTCGGGTCTGCCCCAGGTCGGCAGCGTGCAAGGTAAATGCCCTATCGCTGTGCTATTACTCAGGCCCTGAAACTTGGTTTTCTGATCTTCCACCTTCATTTGAGAAGACCCAAGGCTGCACCCCACCTACAGCTTCTCTGGGATACCTTGCTTTTGCCAGGGCCAGAGATGGAGTGCTAGGGGTAGTGGCAAGTCATGAGACTCCTCAGGTGCCATCGCCCGCTGTACTTCTCCTGCCATTTCCCCAGTGAGGCCGGAGAAACAGACACACAGTCAAGCCATTGTCCTGGCCTCCACTCTGGCTCAGTTAGTCACACCCAAGGGTCTTTCTAGAGAATATTCTTCTCAGTTCTTCCCTGAAACCCAGTTGTAGAAACATTTCTTTTAAAAGAAAAATGGGGGGCCAGTGAGGTGGCACTAGAGGTAAGGTGCCTGCCTTGCAAGTGCTAGCCAAGGAAGGACAGCGGTTCGATCCCCCAGCATCCCATATGGTCCCCCCATGCCAGGGGCAATTTCTGAGCGCTTAACCAGGAGTAACCCTTGAGCATCAAACGGGTGTGGCCCGAGAAACCAAAAAAAATAAATAAATAAAAAAGAAGAAGAAGAAAAATGGTCACCACCCCCACCCAAACCCTCCCTCTGGAGCTGGGTGGAGAATGGGGAGAGCCTGAGATACCCTTTAAACTCCTCGGTGGAACCCACCTCGCTGGCCATCCTAAGCGTGTGGCCCAGGGGTAGCCCTCGAGCTCTGGAGGAAGAAGGTGGAAAGGTGCTGGGGTGACCCAAGTTCTGCACCCCTTCTAGGCTGGTTAAAAAGGCCTTTGGCATGGCGGAGGCCTGCCATTCTCCATGGTGGCAAACACTCCCAGCTCCCAGGAAGGGAAGAGATCTTTCAAGAGCTGGGAGCCTGGAAGTTCAAAGCCCCCACCCAGACCCTCCATCCAGAGCCAGGTGGGAAATGGGAAAAGACTGGGGTAACCTTTTTTTGGGGGGCCACACCCTGTGACGCTCAGGGGTTACTCCTGGCTATGTGCTCAGAAGTTGCTCCTGGCTTCTTGGGGGACCATATGGGACGCCGGGGGATCGAACCACGGTCCGTCCTAGGCTAGCGCCTTACCTCCAGCGCCACCGCCCGGCCCCATAAGGAAAGTTGCATGGGCCGGGAATTGAACCCGGGCCTCCCGCGTGGCAGGCGAGAATTCTACCACTGAACTACCCATGCACGTGGGTAACCTTTAAACTCCTCGTCGGGACCCACCTCACTGGCTTGCCCAGGCATGTGGCCCAGGGGAAGCCCTGGAGTTCCGGAGAAAGGAGGTAG
This sequence comes from Suncus etruscus, assembly GCF_024139225.1. NCBI lineage: Eukaryota > Metazoa > Chordata > Mammalia > Eulipotyphla > Soricidae > Suncus > Suncus etruscus. The sequence continues at coordinate 19,868,860 of NC_064849.1, forward strand.
AAGGGTGCTGGAGTGACCCAAGTCCCGCACTCCCCCTAAGCCTGGTAAAAAAGGCCTTTGGCATGGCGGAGGCCACCATTCTCCATGGTGGCAAACACTCCCAGCTTTCAGGAAGGAAAGAGATCCTTCAAGAGCTGGAAGTCCTGAAGGTCACCGCTCATTGCCCATATACCCCTGAAGCATTGACCATCTACAGAAACAACCACAACTTTCTACAACATCCCCAGGAGGCAAACCCCAACGGGGGGAGACTCTACCGCTACCCTGGCATTGACTTTCAGGAGTGTTCCCTTTACACCCAGATGACTCAGTGACAGCAGCAACTTGCTTGCAGGGCAGGATACTTTGCATCTGATAGTGAGGTGAAACTGGAGGATACTCCACATCCTGACTTTGATGAAACACAGAAACCAGAATCTTTAATCACAGAAATCGGACAACAACAACAGCTACCGTATTTTCCGGCATATAAGACAACTTTTGAAACAAAAAAAAAAAAGTCAACTGAAAATCGGGGGTCGTCTTATACGCCGAGTATATCCCGAAAAATGTTTCAATATGCCGTTAAATGAAACAAACAAACAAACAAAAAAAATCAGGCCGCAGAGTTTCCAAATCTCTTTCTTGGGGGCTCCCAAACAGTACTCAGGAGATCTGGGGGCCACTTCTGGCAAAACTTCTGGCAAAACCCAGCTAAAGTGTTGGTGGTTCAGTGCTAGGGTCCGAGGATGGGGTGTTGTTTGGTTCATGTAGTGGGGGAGATTAACTGATGCCACCAGGGAATTGCCAGAAAAGGTGCCTATGATAAGGGACCAATCACTACAAGGCTGCTTGAACCACCTCTCTAACTCAGCCAATCCAAGCAGGCTTTTTATGCATGCAAATTAGACAATGTTCTGTACCCGAATCTGCACTGTCAAAAGCCTGCTCAGATTGGCCAGAGTCAGAGAGGAAGTCTATTACAGTATAACTTTTGAACCTTTGCTTGTTGTGAGTGGCTCAGTGTGGTACATACAGTTGCAGCACAGGAATGTTCTGTCTGATACAGCGAATATAGGCCTAAACCTGTTTTAACTGCAAAATTAGGGGGTCGTCTTATACGCCGGAAAATACGGTAATGTGTGAAAAAATTTCACCACAGAAAATGACGAAGGGGTTGGACAACCTAGTATACCTGGAGCCCAGAGTCGTTCTAATGCCAGAGAATTTCAGGGATAAAGTCTCTTTGTATTTAGGACAAGTCTTTTTTTTTTTCCCATTTTACCCATATTTTGCTGGGCCTATCCAAAAAACAGCACTTGCTACTCTTACACCATTATTGCTGTATTTTTTTTAACTCTATCCTTTTTTTTTTTTTTAACAAGAACTTATTAAACTTTTTGCTGGTGCTTCATTGAATTAAATGTGAGTCAACAGTTTTCAAAAATACTCTCCTTTCTCTTCCATCTCTTTAGTTTTTCTTTCAACTTTTTTTTTTTTTTTTTGGTTTTTTGGATCATATCCGGGATCATTCGTGGTTTCACACTCAGAAATCACTCCTGGCAGGCTCAGGGGACTATATGGATGCCGGGATTCGAACCACCGTCCTTCTGCATGAAAAGCAAATGCCTTACCTCCATGCTATCTCTCCGGCCCCAACTTTCTATTTTTTATTTTAAGAAAAACATGTTGCTTTTGGTCTTCCTAAAAATGTATTATTATCAGTTATGTCAAATAAGTAATGCATTTTCTTTAACCCCTGAGCACTGCCGGGTGTGGCCCAAAAACCAAAAAAAAAAAAAAAAAAAAAAAAAAGGATCTTGGGGCCTGAGCAATAAATAGCACAGTGTGGAGGGCGTCTGCCTTGCACATAGTCGACCTGGGTTTGATCTCTGGCATCCCATATAGTTAAGTTTCCTATGGGGCCAGAGTGACAGTACAGAAGGTAGGGCACTTGCTTGACATGTAGTCAATCTAGGTTCAACCCACGGTATCCCATCTAGTCCCTGAGCTCCACCAGGAATGATCCCTGAGTACAGAACCTGATCTATGCTCTGAGTACTATCGGGCTTCTTCAAGGAAAAAAAATTTTTTTGTTTTAGACTTGGGTCCACACCTGGCAGTATTCAGGGGTTTCTCCTGGCTCTCACTCGGAAGTTATTCCAGGCAGGTTCAGAGGACCATATGTGTAGCATGAAATAATTAACGGTGAGGCTGGATGGCGGTGGATTTCTCTCCGTGCCATCCCAGTCCACGTGGCTTTGCAACCTCCATGCAGTCGGCGAGTTCCAGGCCCAGGTGAAATCACTCACTCACAGTTAGACGTCAGGAAGCAACAACTTTATTCAAGCCCTAGCCACCACGTGTGTGTGGCCTATTCATAACCTTTCAAGCACAGCAATATTTTGCTAGCCCTGCATCTTATTTCCTGTTAGCCATTTTCCCTTTGGGCTCCATGTTGGTCAAAGACCAGAACACAGAAACCCAGAAGCCAGAGCGCACAGCAGCGCAAAAAGGGCAAAGAGCCAAAAAGGGCAAAAAGCCAAAAGGGCCGAATTCCCTTGGTCCAAGCCTTATCTAACATTTCCCAGACCCCTCCCAGGAATGGGAGGGTCTAGCAGGTAAGGTTACACCTACTATCCGGTTCCCAAGACCCCTCCCAGAAATGGGTGGGTTTCAGGGTTACAAATAGGTACACCCACACATATGAAATGCTGGGATTGAACCCGAGTTAGCCGCTTGCAAGGCAAATGCCCTACCAGCTGTGCTGTTGCTCTAATCCCTCTTCAAGAATTTTTAAGAGTGCAACAGTGTTCAGAAATCAAACTTTGAGACCAGTAACTTCAAACCTTTCATAAACAAAACGTATGTTTTCTTTTCTGTAAAACCAATATTCTGTAAAAGCCAATATTTAGATTTTAGTTATAGGTCAGAGATGTTGTTCAAAAATAGAATACTTGGTTTGCATGTGTGAGGTCCTGGGTTTAGTCCTTATCACTTCAAATTAAAATTTAAAATTTAGATTTTTTTTATTTGGTTTTTGGGTTACACCCGGAAGCACTCAGGGGTTACTCCTGGCTCTACACTCAGAAATCGCTCCTGGTAGGCTCGGGAGACCATCTGGGATGCCAGGATTTGAACCACCACCTTTCTGCATGCAAGGCAAATGCCCTACCTCACGTATGGGTTAGGCGCTTGCCTTGCATGTTTTAGGTTTGAATCCCTAGCACCACATACAATCTCTCTAACTCTGCCAGGAGCAAGCATTGAGCCCTGCTAAGTATGGCCTCAAACCCTACCTGCAAAAATAAAACAAAAAAAAACTCCACATACAGGTCAACCTGACACCTAAAGCCCATATGAATACAATCACTGTAAATAAGAATATATTCACAAAGTTTTTTTTCCTTTTTACTGTAGTAGTGTTTGAAGTGGCAAAACTCTGGAAAACACTATTTGCACCTCACTAAAATGAACCCTTAGCAATGCTGAGTGGCTTCAGGGAATTTCTAGGAAATATGAATAAGAGGGGAAGGCAGTTCTGTGTGTACTTGCACTTGCATAGCTTTGTTATCTTATCTTGCAAGATAAATATTGAAAGGCCAGAGCAATAGCACAGTGGTAGGATGTTTGCCTTGTACACAGCCAACCCGGGAAGGACTGGGTTGGATTCTGGGCATCCCAACTGGTCCCTGAGCCTGCCAGGAGTGATATCTGAGCGCAGCACCAGGAGTAATCCCTGAGTGCCGGCAGGTGTGGCCCAAACCCCCTCCCCCCCCCCCAAAAAAAAAGTAAAGCATGCAGGGACTATGTGTATATTGCTGTGCGCGTCAGAGTCCTAGGAATGTGTGGACATTTCTCAGGTGGCTGATGTGGGTTTCTCAGCAGTGACAGCATACTCAGGGCACAGGTGAGGGAAGTGCTTCCTCTCTGGCTTCTCCACCACATGACTAATGTGGACCTTCTCCTGCCCTCTGAGAATATGGAATTCCAGTAGCTCTTCCTGTTGCCACTTGTATACTTTGACCCACTTATCTCTCGCTTTTTTTTTTTTTTTTTGGGGGGGGGTCACACCCGGCAGTGCTCTACGCTCAGAAATCGCCCCTGGCAGGCTCAGGGGACCATATGGGGTGCCGGAATTCGAACCAGCATCCTTCTGCATGCAAGGCAAACACCTTATCGCTGTGCTATCTCTCCGGCCCCTCTCGCTCTTTTTTTTTTTTTTTTTTTGGCCACTCCAACTGTGTTTAGGCTTACTCCTGGCTCTGCACTCAGGAATCATTCCTGGTGGTGCTTGGGGGAGCATATGTGCTGCTGGGGATCAAACCCAGGTTAGCTGTGTGCAAGGCCAGTACTGTCCGTGATGTCCTGTCTCCTGGCCTCTGTTCTCTGCCTCTGGTTCCACAACCCCACCCCTGTTATTTCCCTTATTTCCCAGGACAATCTACTGTAAGGCCCTTAGATACTTGTGCAGAAACAATGAATAAGTGAAGGGCTTAAATCTGAGGAGTTGCAAAGGAAGAAAAGTGTCAAAGGAGGGCCTGGAGAGATAGCACAGCGGGCGTTTGCCTTGCAAGCAGCCTATCCAGGACCAAAGGTGGTTGGTTCAAATCCCGGTGTCCCATATGGTCCCCCGTGCCTGCCAGGAGCTATTTCTGAGCAGACAGCCAGGGGTAATCCCTGAGCAACGCCGGGTGTGCCCCCCCCCCCCCCCCGGCCCAAAAAAAAAGAAAAGTGTCAAAGGAGAACCATCTTGGGGGCCAGCTGTGCTTGCCTATGTTGCTAAAGGGTCTTTATAGGGACATTTAGAAAAACATGGGGGTAGGGGACTTTAGTCTCTTCCTACAGAGATACTTAAGGCTACTTAAGCCTCAAACTGCAGCATTTGAGGGAATTGTCAGGGTTTTGTGATTACCCCCCTGGGGCTTTGCCAGCCTGAATAGCAGGTTTACGTAAGTAGAGTAGTGCATCAGATGGTCCCAGTTGGGAAGGGAGTATCCTCTCTGGGGCAAGAAGGGCTGATTTCCCCGGGGAGTTTGTGGACCCCAAGAATATAGGAAATGATTCAGGAAACAGGGAACCCCTGTATTGAACTGCCCCACTCTTTTTTTCCTACTTGTAGCCTCTCCCCCCAGCATCCTGACCTACTGTGCTTTCTCTTTGTGGAGAACAAGGATGCAGCAAACCCCAGCCGGGGTCTAGGCTGCCCCACAGCTTTCATTTCTCTTTGGAGACATGGGACACATCCCTGCCCCCATGGGAGGTTTCCAGTGTCAGCAGCAAGGCTGGTGTTATGTATGTAAACATTTTCATGAGATTATTATGTTGCTGATCCTGCCCTGATCAATGATTATGCCCTACCCTGGCATTCAGCTCCCACCCTAGGGTGGTACCTGATTCTGATGTATAAAAGCAAGGGTCTGTGGAAGGCAAGGGCTTTTTTCTGGGGCTGATTCTGGGGCTTTTTGCTTCAGCCTTATCCACTGAATAAAGCTGATATCTTCTGAATCCTGACAGCTTTCACCTCAGAATCACCGGCTGAGCAGGGTGGCAGATGCGTGGTCCGAGCTGGAGGAGAAAGACCTCATCCTCCATCCCTCCATCAGTCAGTCCCCTCAAGGGCTGTTATACAACAGGCTGGAATTTTCCACCACACCTTCCTGCTACGTTGGCCACACAGGAACATGTCCCTTCCTCTGACTCTGGGCCTATTGGTTTATCCACTTTTTCCCAAAGTGGAATCATGCTACTCACTTGTGTCACTGGGCCATGTCCTTTCTCTGGAGGCTGGTCACCTAACACTACCTTGGTATCCTGCAATTTGGGTGCCTAAGTACATGTCTGTCTAGCTATTGATCCAGCAGAACTTGCCATTACTCTGGGAGAAATAAAAGAGGAGCACAGAAGATAGGCAGGCGGGTGGGCAGGCAGTAGGGTGATCCCAGCTGGCTGAGAGAGGGGCCACGGCAGCCACTCCATCTCCAAGATCGCTCAGCTCAGCGGCCAAATGTAAACAGTGGCTCCATTATCTTTGTTCTGGATCTAAGTATTTAATTAAAAAGTATCTTCTGTAAGGTGACAGGTGAGATAAAGGCCCCCAAAAGCTCATTATTCTGTCTCTGGTTTGCCATGACTACCGTTGTGGGGTGGGAGGGCAGAGAAGTGCATATGCTGTCAGAAACGAGCCTTTAATCTGGGCATGGCTCACTTTCCTCTTCTCATTTTTTTTCTCCACTTGTTAGTTTTTGGGTATTACCCGGTGGCACTCAGGGGTTATTCCTGGCTCTACACTCAGAAATCACTCCTGGCAGGCTCGGGGGATCATATGGGATGCTGGGATTCAAATCACGATCCGTTCTGGATCGGCTGCATGAAAGGCAAATGCCCTACCACTGGGCTATCTCTCCAGCCCTAACTTTTCTCTTTATTTATTTATTTATTTATTTATTTATTTATTTATTTATTTATTTATTTATTTATTTATTTATTTTGGTTTTGGGGTCACACTCAGCAGCGCTCAGGGGTTATTCCTGGCTATATGCTCAGAAATCACTCCTGGCAGGCTCAGGGGACCATATGGGATGCCGGGATTCGAACCACCGACCTTTTGTATGCAAGGCAAATGCCTTACCTCCATGCTACCTCTCCGGCCCCAACTTTTCTCTTCTTAACAGAAACCCCTGTGAGGGTCCTCTGTGTCCTACCACCTGGTCCCATGGAGCCTGAAACTGCTGGCGCGAGGGCAGCACAGAGTCAAGAGGGGCCCCATACGCCACACCCTTTTGACCCTTACTGCCTTGTTTCCCAGCAAGAGCCTTTCTAGAAAGTTCTGGAAATTCCAGTTACTACAACAAATTTTTGTTCTGCCTTTTTTTTTTTTTGGCTTTTGGGTCACACCTGGCAGCACTCAGGGGTTACTCCTGGCTCTATGCAGGAGTATGCATATCCTGGCTCTACTCATGGCAGGCTCGGGGGACCATATGGGATGCCGGGATTTGAACCACCGTCCTTCTGCATGCAAGGCAAATGCTCTAACTCATGCTATTCTCCAGTCTCTTGTACTGCTTTTTTTTGTTTTTGGATCACACTGTGGCTGTGAGCAAGACCAGCACCGAGCAAGACCAGCACCTTAACTGCTGCCCTCCTACTCCCTGTCTCCATACAGCAAATGTTTACCAACACTACCTTTGTGATAAAAGTTCAGTGAAGAAATGCACATATGCCAGAAAAAGGATAGACCTACCTATTTCTTTGTCTGTGGTAACTGTGATCTTGTGATTCATGGTAAGGACACAATCCTGCCTCAGTTAGTGATGTTCAGTAACTAGGATCACCCAAAAAAACGTATCCTGAGGTGGTGTGTGGTTGTGCTAACATCTGGGTGATTGGATATTTAAACCCTACGTCACACGGGAAACCTAACAGGCAGCCTCAGTATCTGCGTCCATGATGGCTGATAAGGAAGAAATCGTGCCTGGATGCTGGTCTCTGCCCAGCCCAGCACCTGCCCAGGTCCCTTCACACCTGCTATTTCCTCAGTGATAAGAACTTTGCGATCCTTTTCTGCTTGAAGGCAAGAACTCCCCGGATGAAGGCTAAGGAAATGAAGCCCTGATGGCAAGTCTTCACTTCGCTGCCTCCTCCCATTCTCTAAGAAGGGACTAGTTAACACACACACTGCTGGCACGGAGGCCTCCACACAAATCCCCCAAGCAGAATTGGAGTTTCAGGGCAGGAAGTTGGGAGAGAAGACACTGAGGGGGCACAAAGGTCCCATACCCCCTCTCTGCAGCCCCAGCCATTGTTTACTGAATCTCACCCTGTCAGGACACATCCAGAATATGTCTCTGTTCTCCTGGTCCCCCGAGCTGCTGGAGCAAATCCGTCAATATTGAGGAGCTACTGTAACCAGCCCATATTGCCAGGTGGGCACAAGTGTGGGTAACAACTTGAGCTTGGGGTTAGCATGGGGTAAGGAGGTAAGGGTTGAGGGATGGAGCCCTTGACACCAGAGCTCTGAAGCTGCCACTGGAAGAAAGAAGGGTCAGAACTGAGCTCATCTGAGGGCCACATGCAGGGACCACAGAGAAGTGACAGACCCTATCCATCTGGGAGCAATGAAGGAGACTCACAGAAAAGAAACCCAAGGAGAAAAGGCCTAGACTTTCTTCCCCAGGAAAATTCACCTCCCAAATTTACAATTATAATTGCTTCTATAGGGAAATTTCCAGGATTCCCATCATTGAATCAGATTAAAGAAAATTCACAAGTTTTTTTTTTTTTTTTTACAAAAATCAAAGGGATGAACAGCAAAAACAAAAATTAAACCAACAAGTAAAACCACCCCCAAACTCCTTACACATAATAAACAGGGGAAAGACATAGGATAGACAACACAGGATATCAGAGGATCCAAAAGGATAACACAGGAAGGGAAAGTCTTGTGAGAACTTTCGGACATGAAAGTGAAAATTACCAGACTAAGATAATAAAGATATCATCAGCTCTCACTGTCATTCAGAACAGTGTTGAAGGGTCAGTCACAAAGGTTATAAGGAAACTGAAGCAAGGCCAGGATCTTTCCCCAAAGGCCAACATGGCCCACAGGCAGTAAACCAGGAAGGATTTTTACAGTTTTATGTCATTGGTAGTCTGGCCACACCTGGCCATCCTCTGTGCTGCGGGATCACTCCTGGTGGGGGTTGGGTGGACTAAATGGGGTCTTGAGGCCTAAATCGAGTGCAAGGTAAACACCTTAACCTTCACACCATTTCTTTGGGGCTCCCATATTTAACATTTTATTTAAAATTACATTAAAATGGTACAAACTGAATGCTAGTGTCCATATATGTAGTTTTATGGGAACACAGCTGTGTCTGTTCATTTGCGTGCGAGTGAGGACTATTGTATTATAGAAACTTGGGCAGCTGTACAGAAACGGGGCTGATCACAACATCAAAGGCACTCATTATCTTCCCTTTCCTACGAAAACTCTGCATATTCCTGTTGTAAGCAGGCCCAGCTGCATCAACTCTGTGTGACCTCTGGTCTCTGGATCCACCTTAGAAAAGGAGAATCTGGGAGGGAAGGAAAGTGAGAGCACGAATGCTTGTTGGTGCCACCTACAGGCCACAGAGGAAAAGTGCAGGTGCAGAGGTCTCCAGAAAAGGGACACCCACAGATCGGAGGGTGGTGGGTGCTGTCTGGGGGCTTTGAGAAGGGCTAGCTACCCGAGTAGATGCCATCAAGGAACAGAAATGGTAGTACAGAGGATTGAGTGTTTGCCTTGCACGAAGCCAACCAGGATTTGATAGTTGGCATTCCATATGGTCCACCATATGGAGCCTGCCAGGAATGATTCCTGACCTCAAGAGCCAGGAGTAACCCCTGAGCACCACTGGGTATGACCCCAACCCCCACCTCCAAGGAAAAAACAAGATAAAAAAGAAACTTGGCCTTTAGACACCTTGTGAATTGGGGACCCAAACCACAAATATACGTCTAGCATCCACTTCAGAGTAATTGTTCCACAAGTAATCCTCTGTTCCCCACACCACCAAGTAAAAGAGAAATATAAATCCTTACAACCACTGAGCACCCAAGAAAAGCATGTACTCAGGAATGCACCATCCAGCTCTTACCCTGGCCTCTCAGATGCTTTCTTGAAAGCAACAGGAAAATTTAGCATCACCTAAAAAATGTATCTACAGCCCAATGGAATCTTTAGGAAACCCCCGTCCTTTATATCCATATGACTTCTGAACCCCCATCCTCTAAAAGAATCCAGGTGAGGGTCTGGAGAAAGAGAGGGCACTTGCCTTGTACAAAGCTGTCCTGTATTCAGTCCCCAGGAACCCATATGGTACCCTAAGCTGTGCCAGGTATATACAATCTCTGAGCATGGAGCCAGGAATAAGCCCTGAGCACTGCGGTATAGCTCATAAAACACCCCTAAAAATAAGAACAGGGCCGAGAGCTGGTACAGCAGGTAGGGTGTTTGTCTGTATGTGGCTGACCCAGGTTCAATCCCCAGCACCCTATATGGTCCCCTGAGCCTGCCAAGAGTGATTCCTGACTGCAGAGTTAGAAGGAATCCCTGAGCATTTGCTGGGTGTGGCCTGAAACCACTAAAAAATAAAAATAAAAATAGTTGAGAGACTCAGTCCAGCAAAAGGGCTGGTGGTTCCCTCGTCATAAGTTCAAACTGGATACAGTGAGGCCCAGGGGTAAGAGGCCTGTGGGAACAGGCCAGGAGGGGCTGGGGAATTGAAGAAGTGGTCACAGACACCCTCAGTGAGGTGTAGCTCTACTAACCAAATCACAGAGCAGGGAGAAAGGGCAGCAGATTGAAGGTTTCCATTTCTGGAGGGAAGATCCATATTATTTGCTTTGGGGCCACACCCAGTGGTCCCCAGAGATATTCCTGACTCTGAGCTGGAGGTGTTTATGGTTTGCTGTGTACAAGGCAATTTGCCTTAATCTCTGGACCCCTGTGCTATCTCTCTGGGCCCTCACACTAACATTTATTTTAGGCTTTTGGGCCACACTTAGTGATGATGCTCAGGGGTTATTCCTATTCCTAGCTCTGTGTTCAGGAATTACTCCTGGCGAGCCTGGGGAACCATATAGGCTAGCTAGGCTCAAACCCAGGTCATCAACATTCAAGGCAAATGACCTATATGTTGTACTATCTCTGGCCCCTACACTAAATTTGGTTGTTGTTGTTTTGTTTTGCTTTGGGGCCATACTCAGCAACGATCAGGAATTAATTCTGGCTCTGCACTCAAAAATCATCCCAGGAGGTTGTCAAGGGACCATATAAATGCCAGAGGTCAGGGTTGGCCATGTACAAGGCAAACACCGTCCCCACTGCACTAATTCTCTGGCCCCTCACACTAAAATTTTAAGGCAAAAATGAAACTCAGAATAGACTTGGCACAAAGTTTCATGTGGTTTTGGGAACTCTGACTTACTTCATCATCGTCATCTTCTTCATCATCATCAGATTCCAGATCACCATCAGGGATCTCTTCTGAAGGAAAGAAACATCAGTGAAAAACTAAATACTGGGGATGGTGGATGGTGGATCAGCAGCCCTGGTCGGCAAGAGAAGACCCAGTTCTGGGGAATCATTCAGGAATCATTTCTGGCATTGCTCAGAGGACTATATGGAATGCTGGGGATTGAACCTAGGTTGGCCATATTCAAGGCAAATTGTGCTATTGCTCTGGCTCCTCACAGAGTTTAAGTTCCCACATGGATACATGAGGGAACAACCAGAGAACAAGCCTATTTCTGCATGTGGATAACAGTATCCAAATCACCATGTCCTCAAGTGACTGGTGGGAGAAGGACTTCATAGCCTCAAGTACTCAGCTCCCTGGCCCAGGCAGGCTATGTTGCAGGTGTCACAGAGTTGGACTCCTTTACTGAACAGTCCCCTCTTCCTGAGCTCACTTGCATTTCACTGAGAACTGGACGTGCTCGGCATCTCAGGATGATAAACATTGACTGATGGCAGGGCTGGGAGCCTGACCAGGGATGTGCCTCAGTGCTGGTCTGAGACACAGGGATGTAGGAGGAAGAAGGGGCCCCAAGTTTCAGGGCTTCTGTTTTCAGCAACTCCCCTTGTTGTTCCTATCACTGTTAGGGATGATCAGAGAGAAAGGGCAATGACCAGGGATTAGGGCCATGCATATACCACCTGGCATGGGTGTTCGCCCTGTTCTGCTCCTGTGTCTACACAACCTTTGCCCTATGCTGACATGTGGTGCCCTCTAAAATGCACACTGCAGTGCCCAGCCCCTTCCTGTCCTGAGTGCCAACTCTGCAGCTCCTGCCCAGCCCCAGAGGTATGACCTCCTTCCCAGGAAGAGGTCTTCACAGGCTCCTCATGGCCACCAAGTGAGGCCCATTTCTACCAGCCAGAGCTCCCTCGGGTTCCCCCAGTGGAGTGAAGGGCCTCAAAGTACTGGGAAAAGGCTGTGGGATGAAAATGGGACTTGAATGTTTGTGAGAGGCTCCAGGTAGCTGAGCTGAGCTCTAAATGCTGCTTCCCTCTCTAGCTATGACTCGGTTCATGCTGTCAAGTCCCACATGGAGACAGAGCCAGAAATGTCTCTAGATCTTCTGGTCCTGGGCATCACTGCCAATACCTGTCAATTCCATTACATAGGGGTTCACTGGTTTATTGGGGTGCAGCAGGAAGTGGAGGAGAGGTCCTCCATGCAAATGTTCAAATGTCTTTGTTTCAAAGCTGAGAATGCCTGAGGGAAGTAGTTCTGGGAACCTCACTGTCCCTGGGCCACAGAACTGCTCAGACACTTGTGAGGTAACCAAGAGGTCCAGATTTAGGCACTTTTTGGCCCAGCTTAGAGATGGAGCATGGGATGTGTGGATGGGGATGGAAAATAGAGGCTCTGAAGAGTCCTAACCCCAGAGGGCTCAGCAGCAAGCTGGAGCAGAAAAGGACCACTTTCCCCAGGACCCTCCCTGTACCTTGTTTCCATCCTCTATTAGAACCCTATTTTGTTTCATTTTGTCTTTGAGTCACACCTGGCAGTGCTCCTGGGTCTCAGGGATCACCTGGTGGTACCTGGGGGCCATATGGGATGATGGAGATCAAATTCAAGTCAGTCATGTACAAGGCAAGCACATTCTCTATTTTCCTATTTTGTCACATAACTGAAGGATCATTTTGTTCTGTGCTCATATGAGTCAAGGCTGGGGAGGAAAACTAAGGTGCTCAGCAGCCTGACTGGTTTTTTGTTTGTTTGTTTGTTTGTTTGTTTGTTTGTTTGTTTGTTTGTTTTTGGGCCATCCTCAGTGGCACTCAGGCACTCCTAGCTCTGCACTCAGAAATCGCCCTGATAAGCTCAGGGGACCATATGAGATACTGAGAATCAAATCTGGGTCTCTCCCAGGTCAGCCGTGTACAAGGCAAATGCCCTACCACTGTGCTCTCGCTCCGGCCCCACCAGCCTGACTTTGGGACAGGACATAAAGTCCTTTTACTGCAGGGGAGGCTGCTTCAGTAGCAGGGTCACTTGTGCCTTCTAGAATGAGTTTAAGAAGACAAGAATGTCCCTGTCAGAAACTCTGGTGGGCTGGGGAGACTCCGGACTTGGAGGTGGAATTGTGGGCCATGTGGTAGGAACCAGAGTTTGATCCCCAGGAGAGTCAGGTCAGGGTGGGCAAGAGGATGCAAAGAGGGTGACCTGGCATGTACCTGAGCTGAGCTGCTCGATGATGAACTCGATCTGGCGGATCATCTCGGAGCTGCCTTCCTTGATGAAGGAGCGCAGAATGTCCTCCATGCCCTTTGCCGGAAAGGAGACAGCTCGGTCAGTTCTAGGGGGCTCTTCTCAAGGGGCAACTGTATGTAATCCCCTCAAAAGCAGATTTTATGGGGAGAGGACTTGTAAATATAAAGCTATTTCAGTATTTTTTTGTTTTTGTTTTTGGGCCATACCCGGTGATACTCAGAGGTCACTTCTGGCTATGTGCTCAGAAATCGCTCCTGGCTTGGGAGACCATATGGGACACCTTACCCCTAGCGCCACTGCTCCAGTCTCTTTTCAATATTTTATATAAATATTTTATATAAATTTATTTTTTTTTTTTTTTTTTTTTTTTGATTTTTGGGCCACACCCGTTTGACGCTCAGGGGTTACTCCTGGCTATGCGCTCAGAAATCGCTCCTGGCTTGGGGGGACCATATGGGACACCGGGGGATCGAACCGCGGTCCGTCCTACGCTAGCGCTTGCAAGGCAGACACCTTAACTCTAGCGCCACCTTCCCGGCCCCATAAATTTATATTTTATATAAATATTCTGTTATAATTCATCACGAAATCTTCTTGATTATCTTACCTGATTATAATATACTGAGGAAAAAAACTATTATAAATTTTTTTCTGCTTATTTTCCCTAAATTTATACACTGCCTTCTAGACTTTTTTTTTTTTTTTTTTTTTTTTTTAGATTTTTGGGCCACACCGGGTAACGCTCAGGGGTTACTCCTGGCTATGTGCTCAGAAGTTGCTCCTGGCTTGGGGGACCATATGGGACACCGGGGGATCGAACCGCGGTCCGTCCAAGGCTAGTGCAGGCAAGGCAGGCACCTTACCTTTAGCGCCACCACCCGGCCCCCTAGACTTTTTTTGTTGTTGTTGTTTTGTTTTTGGGCCCACATACGGTGTTACTCAGGGGTTACTCCTGGCTATGTGCTCAGAAATTGCTCCTGGCCTGGGGACCATATGGGATGCCAGGGGATTGAACCGTGGTCAGTCTTAGGCTAGCGTGCATAAGGCAGACATCTTACCTTTAGCACCACCACTCCGGCCCCCTTCTAGATTTTTAGGGCCAAATATCATTTCCAAAAAGTGATCATAGAAATAAACATATAGAACATCATTTTAAAAGTTATTTTTTTCGGGGCCAGAGAGATAGCATGGAGGTAAGGCATTTGCCTTTCATGCAGAAGGTCAGTGGTTCAAATCCTGGTATCCATATCAACCCCTGAGCCTGCCAGGAGTGATTTCTGAGCATAGAGCCAGGAGTAACCCCTGAGCACTACCAGATGTGACCCCAAAACTAAAAAAAAAAGTTATTTTTTTCAGGGGCAGGAGCAATAGCATAGCAGCAGGACATTTGCCTTGCATGTGGCTGACCCAGGACAGACCTGGGTTCGATCCCTGGCGTCCCCTATGGTCCCCCAAGCGATTTCTGAGCACATAGCCAGGAGGAGTAACCTCTGAATGTCACCTGGTGTGGTCTAAAAACAGAAGGTTTTTTTTTTTTTTCAGTTTTTGGGTCATACCTAGCAATGCTCAGGGGTACTCCTCACTATGTGCTCAGGGACCACTCTTGGAGGTGCTCAGGGGACCAAATGAGATGCCAGAGATAAACTGAGTTGGAAATATGCAAGACAAGCACCTTCCCTGCTGTACTATTTTTCCAAGCCCCAGTTATCATTTTTTCTATCAGTAGAACTATAAAGGCACTATATTATACTTTATTACAAAACACTACCATCAGAATTTTTAACTCTGACAGAAACCAGGGAAATGAAGAAATGTCTCTCTTTCTTTCTTTCTCTTTCCCCCAGAATTTTTTTTTTTATTTGAAAAGAAAAAAGAAGGCAGAAAAGTCCTTGGGTTAAGAAAGGGCCTCCCTTGGGGCCAGAGAGATAGCATGGAGGTAAGGCATTTGCCTTTCATGCAGAACAACTGTGGTTCGAGTCCAGGCATCCCATATGGTCCCCTGTGCCTGCCAGGGGCATTTCTGAGCACAGAGCCACGAGTAACCCCTGAGCACTGCCAGGTGTGACCAAAAAAAAACAAAAACAAAAACAAAAAAAAACAAAATAAAAGGGGGGGGCTCCCTTAAGCAGGATTCCCTCAAAGGGTTAAGTATGCAGGTTCACCTGCTGAGGGACTTTTCTGCTACTCTCCTGAAAGTGGGTCAGACTAATGTCCAAAGCAGAGAGAGCAGAGTCCAGAGGAACATGGACATGCACATCATATTAATCAACTTGTGCCTGGAGTTTATTCCTGGACTTTTTAGTTACAGGAGCCACCATGAAAGGTTCCCTTTCTTTAGTGCAGGCCAATTTAGAAACAATTGCTCCTGTTGAATCAAAGCTGTGTGGAGCACAGCTTGGGACAAAGTGAAACCTGACCAAGTAAAGCTGAGTGATGCCTTCTAGAAAAGTTAGAGATGGATTATTATCCAAGCTCTTCGGGGAACTAACTGTATCCTTGGATAAATGACTTAGTTACTCATAGATGTTTCTTCAACTACATTATGTGAGGAAGACAACTCAAATTACTCCAAGTTCACTGAAAGATAAAGTAGGGACAAGAGCAATGGCACAGAGGTCAAGGTGCCTGTCTTGCACGTGGAGATACTGGTATGATCCCTGGCACCGCAAGTCCACCATCACCACCAGAGCCATGAATAGCCCTGAGCACCCTGGGTGTGCCCAAGTCCACCAAAAAAGAAAATAAAGTAGATAACCGGGACTGAATCACTTTAGTGGCTGGCGCGCGTGTGTGTATGTGTGTGTATGTGTGTGTGTGACAGACCCAGGACACAGGCCTTTTGGGACAGACAGGGCAGTACCGCAGCTCTCTGCCATCCCAGAGTTTCAGAGATTTGGATTCCCAGCATTCTGTCATTCTCTCTCTCTCTCTCTCTCTCTCTCTCTCTCTCTCTCTCTCTCTCTCTCTCTCTCTCTCTCTCTCTCTCTCTCTCTCTCTCTCTCTCTCTCTCCCCCCCCTCCCTCCCTCCCTCCCTCCCCCCCTTTTCTTTTCTTTTTTTAGTTGTTCTTTGGGCTACACCCAGCGGTGTTCAGGAGTTACTCCTGGCTCTATGCTCAGAAATTAGAAATTACTCCTGGCAGGCTTGAGAGACCATATGGGATGCCGGGGAATCAAACCCAGGTTGGCCACATCAAGGCAAATGACCTACCTGCTATACTATCACCCTGGCCCATCATTACTTTTCCATGCTTCCCCAACCCCACTTCCTTTCTGCTTCTCTTTCTGAGACTCCAGCTACATATATGTACAACCTTGGGGGAGTGGCGCCCCTTCTTCATTTTCTGCTGACCCAAATCTCAAAGCTCCACCAAAGGCTCTCTGCACCATCACCCTCTACCCTGCCATGTGGTTCCCTGAGAGTCATCACTTCCAGTCCCACACCCTTCCAGACTTGCCCCTCTTGTGCCAGAATAAACCCCATAAAGAACTGAACCACATTCTCTTTTTCTGGGTTAAACCTCCACTAGGAAAACAGTAGAAATTAAGTTCCATTGCTCGTGGAGATCACAGAGATTTTGAAATCAACTATTATATCTGTGTAATGGTTGTAATTCTAGATTTAGCAATTCCAGGTGATCTGAGCCAAGTAGAAGAACATGTTCTGTTTGCCTTAAAAGGAAGTGAGCCTGTGTTTTGACTATAGGAATATGTTGTCATAGCATTTAATGCACACCAGCAATTAGTAATCTGTTTCCATGCTGGAAGGAAAAAGGGGAAATGCTTGTGGTTTTGCTGATTAGCTCCAAGAAACACTTGTCATCTTGACATAAGGTGCTAATCACTCAGGCTTATTCCAGACTTTGAATCTATGCATAGACTCACACACACTAACTGCTAGATTTGCTGGACAGGCTGACTGAGTTCACGCAATGGTACCCACTACTGTCCTGTCCCACCAGGGTGAGGGGATGGAGCAGACACAGAAGGGAGTCCAGAGTCCTCAAGAATCTCCCCGTGACATGATCTGACTAACAGATGCTTTTCCTTACTCAATTCCTTTCTTTTCTTTCTTTTTACCATTTTGGTTTTTGAGCCATATCCAAAACCCAACATACTCAGGACTTAGTACTCCTAACTCTGTGCTCAGGGGTTGTGACCTCCTTTGTAACTTGGAGTTTTTGTGAGCACACCCATAGCTTAGGTTGTATATTGCTTTGTGATTGTGATTATTCTTCACCTGTGACTGGCTTACCCCTATAAGACCCCTTGTTTGGAAAATAAACTTGTTGCACTCCTAACTACACATTCTCTGTGTGTGGTTTCATTTATTTCATATTTCATATTTCTCCGTACGCTGGTCCAGGTAACCCACTCTCCCTGAAGTGGATTCACTGAAATCGCACTGGTGCTGTAAGACAGAAGCTGCTTACAGCAGGGAACCATTTGAGGTACCAGGGATTGCACCTAGGTTAGCTGCTTGCAACATGAAGAGCTAAACCCCTACCCTATATCTTTCTAGCACCTCGATCATTTTCTTTCTTAGTTTTGAAAAATCCCTAAGTGTTCCCAAAGCTCCAAATTTAAGAGAGCCATTTATATTTTTAAAAACATTTCTTCCAGCTAAATCTGCTGAGAAGTTCCTGAAATAAGGCTGGCAATCCTCTGGGACATGGGGAGACTTGGTCTTACCATGGCCCGGGCCTCCTCGCGTATGGACGGGACAGAGAGGATGCTGTACAGGGCTCCATTCACATAAGGCTGGATCTGCAAGAGGAACATCTGGTCATAGACACCCCTGGGACTCACAGCACCACCCCCCCACATACACACCCCATTAGGGAGAGAGTTTTTAAGCAATGTAGG
The DNA here is from genome assembly GCF_024139225.1 of Suncus etruscus. Taxonomy (NCBI): domain Eukaryota; kingdom Metazoa; phylum Chordata; class Mammalia; order Eulipotyphla; family Soricidae; genus Suncus; species Suncus etruscus. The sequence continues at coordinate 19,886,967 of NC_064849.1, forward strand.
TGAGTCCCAGGGACAGTGCCAAGATCCTCCAAGTGCTGAGTCTCTGAACTCCCGTGTCAAACAGCCGTGGCTGACCTGCATCTTACACAGACCTGATCTCTTTGGTAAAGACCCGTTTGATGCTCAGGGGTTACTCCTGGCTAAACACTCAGAAATTGCCCCTGGCTTGGGGGGACCATATGGAACGCTGGGGGATCGAACCTTGGTCCTTTCTTGGCTAGCGCTTGCAAGGATGACACCTTACCTCTAGCGCCACTTCTCCGGGCCCAGACTTATTTTTTCTTTTTCAATTTTTGGATCATACCTGTGATGCTCAGGGCTTATTTCTGGCTCTGTGCTCAGGAATCACTCTTTTTTTTTTGGGGGAGGGGGTCACACCCGGCAGCGCTCAGGGGTTAGTCCTGGCTCTATGCTCAGAAATTGCTTCTGGCAGGCTCGAGGGACCCTATGGGATACCAGGATTCGAACCACCATCCTTCTGCATGCAAGGCAAATGTTTTACCTCCATGCTATCTCTCCAGCCCCAGGAATCACTCTTACCTGGTTCTGGGGGCCATATGGGATACTGGGGATTGAATCTGGGCTGCCTCATAATGCAAAGAAAATGTCCTTTCAGCTGTGCATCACTCCAACCCGGGGACTTTTTTTTTTTTCAGACTCATCACCTCACACCCTGCTCCATTGCCTGTGACAGTGACCTGGTCTTCCTCACTGCCCAGTCCTACCTGGAGTCCAAACATCTGACAGTCAGCTACTTCTACCCCAAGGATGGAATCAGTCATCTCCCCACTGAGCAGAGTCCCTTTCTCTGGAAGCCCTAAGCTGCTGGGAGAGGTATGGGACCCTGGGGTGTTTGGCCAGGAACCCTCACTGTCCTCAGCCAGGCCTTCCTACTGCCCTTTCTCCACCACAGCAATATGCATGGGCCAGTTCCTGCCCTTGAAAGCTCTGATCCAGACTATAACCCCAGTCCAGGAGCCTTTACTGATGCTGGGGTACATGCATGCCCTAGTCTCAGCTTTCTGCCTGTTCCCCATACTTTGGTACTAGACACAACAAGCGTATCTGCAGAAACAATGCAGTACTGAGCATCAACCTCAAGTGCTTGCTTTGCCCGTGGCTGAATCTTAGGTTCAATCCCCAATATCTGCCAGCAGTAATCACTGAGCAAGAGCTCAGTAAGTCCTGAGCACCATCAGGCATGGCCCTAAATAAAAACAAAAAAAAAAAAACTCATGGCCAGGGCCGAGAGATAGCGCAGAGGTAGGGCGTTTGCCTTAAACGCTGAAGGACGATGGTTTGAATCCCGGCATCCCATATGGTCCCCCAAGCCTGCCAGGGGTGATTTCTGAGCGTAAAGCCAGGAATAACCCCTGAGCGTTGCCAGGTGTGACCCAAAAACCAAAACCAAACCAACAAAACAAAACAAACAAACAAACAAACAAAAAACTCATGGCCTTGCTTGTGCTCTCCCACTTGAGCTATGTCGCTCACCTAAAACAGCTTATTTCACACTTGTTTCTCTGGGGCTGGAGAGAGAGCACAGTGGGAAAGGCACTTGCCTTGTACCTGGCCAACCTGGATTTGATCTCCATCCCATATTGTAACTCAGATGCCAGGAATGATTCTTGAGTGCAAAGCCAGGAGTAGCTCCTGAGCATTGCCAGGTGTGGCCCCCCAAAACAAAGAAAAACAGGAAAACCTAATATACGTTTACATGCCTAGAATACATTATCACAGGGCTAGAGAGATAGCACATTTGCCTTGCATGCAGTTGACCCAGGTTTGATCCCCATTACCCCACATGGTCCCCAAGCCTTCCAGGAGTGATACTTGAGTGCAAAGCCACAATGCCAAGTGTGGTCCAAAAACAAAATACAGCAAACAAAAATACCAACTTTTTGTACACACCAACTTTAAAGAAGCACATGGTCTAGTGGGATGGGGGATGGGCAAGGTAGTTGAAAAGGGATTGGCATAAACCAAACAGGAACGGCATGCTACAGCACAGAGAGGGGAAGACTAAAACCACTCAGAGGGAGGCCATGTTTTTGGCAGACACATTTATGGGAGAATTATAAAGACAATAATAATATTGTGGGGAAGTTTTTGCTCATAATTTACCAATATCTGTTTGTTTTAGGGCCATACCTGTTGGTGCTCAGGGGACCATATAGGATGCTAGAGACTAAACTGGAGTTGGAAGCATGCAAGGCAAATGCTCTACCCACTGTACTATCACTTTGGTCTCCAAACACCTCTATTTTAAAGAGGTGGGTGCATGGGGCCGGAGAGATAGCATGAAGGTAATGTGTTTGCTTTGCATGCAGAAGGTCGGTGGTTCGAATCCCGGCATCCCATATGGTCCCCCGAGCCTGCCAGGAGCGATTTCTGAGCATAGAGCCATGAGTAACGACTGAGCGCAGGCGGATGTGACCCAAAAACCAAAAAATAAAAAAAAAGTCGGTGCAGGCTTTGCATGCAGGAGCCCCAGTTTCAATCCTTGGCAGTGGTCTCTAGCACTGAACTCAGGTTTAGTCCCCAAGCACCATCATATGTGGATCCCCCTCAAAAAACAAGGGTGCCAACCATGGGCTGTTTTGAAGTAGTGAAAGTTCATGAACTAAAGGGAAAATACCCAGAAAGACCTTGAAAATAAGGGTCATGGTTATCTAGAGCATAGCAACACATGCTCTCACATACAACACCATGTACCACAGACACACACAATCACATGGACACACCTGGCACAGTGTACCACATACACACAGACACCCACATACACATACATACTTAACACAGAAACATGCATCAACACAACACTCAAGCATATGCAGACACACACAGATGATCAACACACACACACACCCACACTGGCAAACATATCACACATATTTATATACTCACATGCAGGTTCATATACATACCGAAGCACACCATACTCAGACAACACACAACACTCCCCTTTCAGGTGCATACACAACCATGCGGGAAACACTGCAGGGGGGAACACGGGCCTGGGGAGGTGCTGAGGGGGGATACGAAGCATGGCCCTGACACCAGCCCCAAAGCTCGCCCACTCTGAATGACTTGGGAGCGAAGGAACATCTATAATCAATGGGTGGTGGGTACCTCGTGGTTTTCGTGGCCCAGCAGATCCGAGAGAACTTTGAGCACGAGGCCAGCCTCCTTGGCACACATGTTCTTCCCTTTAGGACCGAGACAGCAGGGCAAGCATGAGGCGGCCACCCACGCTGGGGGACTGCAGCCCCTCTGTACAGGTGTGGTGGGAGCTGGTGGGTGCCTGGCTGGATCCCAGCTGGGTTCTCATCACAACAGGAAGGCCTGTGACCTCAGGGGCACTCGAGGAGGTGTCTTGGTTATTACTGATAAAACCCAATGCTGCTGAGCTTGCACTTAAGGCCTAAATGAAGCCCCGCTAATGGAAACCCTCACACTGAGCAGCAAAGGACCCCAAGTGTCCTTCCTCCCACCACCACAGTGAGTTGCCTAGTGAGAAGGAGAAAAGCTGAATGGAATAGGATTACTCTGATGCAGAATGTAACTTGACAACCTAGCTCAGGGCTAGGACTGAAAGGGCCCAACAGTACTCTCCCTCTCTGGGGCCTTCCCACACTGCCTGGGGCAGTCATAGGCTGGAGCAGGCACCTCTCCAGGAGAAGCCACTTCCACCCCAAGGTACTGGGACTGGCTGTGGAAGGAACTTACAGGAAGGCGTCAAGAACACATCTCCACCCAACTTGAAGTCAGAAGGAGGGGCCCCAAGTCTGGGTGCTGTGATCAGGGGCCAGGAGCCCTGCCAAGCTAGTCCCATCAAATGTGGGGCCATAAGCTCAGCTTTCAAATAAGATTCAGAGCTCAGCTTGAGTTGCTCCCAGCATGTGCCTGTTTCTGCTCTCTGAGGCTAGAGGAGCAACTCCAGTTCCTCCCTCCATCACAGTCAGTGACTCTGACCCCATAGGCACCTGGACATGCACTCTTGAAGCAGAGGCTTGTGAGCAGGGTCTGTCTGTGCCTTGTCCCCCCATCTCTGTGCCTGTCTCCAGGGACACCCGCACCTGCACTCCGGAGACAGAGATTCATGAGCAGGGCCACGGCGTACTCGAGCGTGTAGTCGGACAGGCAGTCGGGCTCCGTTAGTGTCTCTAGCAGCCAGAAGATGAGGCCATCTTGGATCATGGCTGTCTGCAGTGGGCGCCTGGAGGAAAAGGCTGGTCAGTGAGAGCTGAGGGTGGGCAGCAAATAGCATGGGGACTGGGAAGGTGCTAACATGCTGGGGTAAGGACAGGGGCAGAGAGAATTGAGTCAGGGCAGGCTGTGAGCCCAATGACATGGAAACACATGTCACCCTGTGGCTGTGGGTAGGGCTTAGAGAAGATAAGGCAGAGAAGGTCATCTCTGATAGTTTCCAGTGCATGATTTAAAAGTGGCACCTCCACCCTACCACCAGAAAACCCAGCAGTCTCCCACCCACTGCTGCTATCTTCTCAACAGAAAAATGGCCCTACTCCACCAAGCTCTAAAAGAAATGAATGGAAGACAATACTTCCCAGGTAGCACAGTCCAGGCTGATTCCATGGTAGCCTTCTCAGAAAGGGGGAGGAGGACCCAGATTCCCCTTTCTGCATGAACCAAAGTAGCCCAATGCCACCCCCTACACCCTCTGACAGAAATAGCCCAACTCAGGAAGTCTTGAGCACCACTAGGAATTATTCCTGCTAGAAATAGTCCCTCTCCAATAAAATAAAATTAAATTAAATTAAATTAAAAAGTGACCAATTCTCAATGGCAAGTGGACATATGGGAAAAATTACATAAGCTCAGGGTAGAGCATAAGACCAGTGGTCCAACCAGTAGACAAGCAGGGGTGGGAGTCTCAGGAAGAAATAAAGTCAGGGAACCTGGTGAGAGAAAGGCTGGGAAGTGGTAACCACAGTTCCACAAAGGTGTCACACTCCTGGTTAGAGCCTCGCTACTTCTACATCTTTGAGGGGCCAGGGGAGCCACATGAAGTAAATTTATTCCCCAATAGAAAAGCTTAAGTCACCCTTCGGAGGAGGAGGAGACCTGGCAACAAATACCTGCACTTCCAGGAGGAAGTATCTCTTTACCATAAGAATATGCTATTTAGGTACCAGAGCAGTGGCGCAAGCAGTAGGGTGTTTGCTTTGCATGTGCTAACCTAGTATGGACTGCGTTCGATTCTCCAGAGTCCCATATGGTCCCCCAAACCAGGAGCGAATTTCTGAGCACATAGCCAGGTAACCCTGAGTGTCCCAGGGGTGTGGTCCAGAAAGCAAAAAAAAAAAAAAAAAAAAAAAAAGAAGATGCTATTTAGGGGCCAGAGTGATAGCACAGCAGTAAGGCATTTTGCCTTGCATGCGGCCAATACAGGATGGCCCCCGGTTCAAATCCCGGCATCCCATATGGTTCCCCAAGCCTGCCAGGAATGACTTCTGAGCACAGAGCCAGGAGCGACTCCTGAGTGCCGTCAGGTGTGACCCAAAAACAAAAAAAAAATTTTTTTTTGGTTAATTATTGAATTTCTAGAACCTTTTCAGAGCAGTAAACATGGAGTAAAGTTGTATTTGCCAATTCACAGGAACATGGGTATCATTCAATCTATGGAAGTCTTGTTTTTTTTTTTTTTTGTTGTTGTTTTTGGTTTTTAGGTCACACCTGGCAATGCTTAGGGGTTACTCCTGGCTCGATACTCAGAAATTGCTCCTGGCAGGCTCGGGGACCATATGGGATGCCAGGATTCGAACCACCGACCTTCTGCATGCAAGGTAAAAGCCTTACCTCCATGCTATCTCTCCAGCCCCTTTTGTTGTTGTTGTTGTTATTGTTGCTGTTGTTGGGCCACACCCAGTAACACTTGGGTTACTTCTGGCTATGTGTTCCGAAATTGTTCCTGGCTAGGGGGACTATATGGGACGCCGGGGATCAAACCAGGTCCATCCTGGATCTGCCACATGCAAGGCAAACATCCTACCACCGCGCTATCGCTCCAGCTCCTGGATTGAGGAAGTCTTAACAGGGCTATTCCATGCTCAGAATGAGGGGAACATTTTCAGCGGCTTGGATGCAGCAGAGGGAGCACCCACCTCTCCCCCAAAACCTCTGCTCTTGGAAAGTGGTCTTGGGCCTGAGGAACACTCAAAAACCAACACATTGGGGGAAAGAAGTGCATTCACAAGAGGCCTGAAGGTTCTAGATTGCAAACTTGGCAAGGGAGGCCATGAGCTGACACGAGGGAACCAGAGCTAGTGATCTGGCAACTAAGGTAGCTCTCTCTGCCAGGAGGAAGCAAAGCTCATGTCCACAAAGGGACTCAGATGCCAGTCCCTGCGTAAATAGTCCCAGGGTGAATACCCCAAATAGCCATCATCACCAGGTAAACTGAGAAGCAAGAAATGGTCTAAACAATGGAATGTTCTTTGGCAATACAAAGCAACATATCACCAGGCCAATGAGGGAGGGAACCAGTTTGTGTGCCCAGGGTGTACCCAACTTGGAGAGGCTACATAGGCCACTGGCCAGGAGGCCTAAAAGGAACCTTCTAACCTGGTCTGAGGCATCCTCTGCTGTTCAGTGGAATGGCCTCTAGCTCCCTCAGTGCATGAATAAGCATTGACTTGCACTCTTCATTTGGCAGAGATTTGGGGTGCATAAAGCTAAGTCACTCAAGCTGCTCATGTGAAACATGGAAACGCTCTTGGGAGGATCCCAGATTTCAGAGTCTAGTTTCTTGGTTTCATGTAGATAGTTCCACAGCAGGTTCAGGGCCTAGACATGAGGTGGTGCTGGATGCATGGACAGACCCAACCGCCCCAGCCCACATCCCTAGAACCACCCAGTACCCCATCACTGCTCCCATGGGTAGGACTCCCATAGCCTGTGAGAGAAAGAGGCTCAAGGTATTTGGGCCTCATCTGCAAGGACTAGCAAGCAGGACCTTTTTTTTCTTCCCCAGAGTTTGGGTGAGAATGGAATGAGTGATGGAGAAATAGGCTGCATCTCAGAAGACTGCCTGGGCCAGAAAGATAACGGTGTGGGCAGGGCACCAGATTCATATGCGGCTGGCCTGAATTCAATCCCTACCATGAATTACCCCTGAGTTCAGAGCCAGGAGTAAGCCCTGAGCCCTGAGTGTGACACAAAACCTGGGGAAGAATAAAAAGAACTGGCTCCCCTCAGAATCAGTGAGGAGCATCTGTAGCCTTGTGAGCAATACTTGGACTAAATCTAAACAAAACAGATGTCAAGAAAGCCCACAACTCTATTTCACAGGAGGTGTAGGACCCGGCTGCATGGCCAGCACCTGAGGCTGAACTTTTGCAAGGCCCCCAGAACGTTCTCCCGGGTGATAAGGTCCTTGTCTTCCTCCTTTAGCCTTTCCTCCAGCATCCGCAGCACTTTAGGGCTCTGGGCGAGGTAGAGGCGACCTGGATGGGATCAGAGAAAACCCACAAAAAAGCTTTATGTAGAACAATATGCAAAGTTGTCATTTTAGGGGGCCGGAGAGATAGCATGGTGGTAAGGCATTTGCCTTGCATGCAGAAGGATGGTGGTTCAAATCCCGGCATCCCATATGGTCCCTCAAGCCTGCCAGGAGCGATTTCTGAGCATAGAGCCAGTAGTAACCCCTGAGCGCTGCTGGGTGTGACCCAGGAACCAAAAAAAAAAAAAAAAAAAAGTAATAATAAAGTTGTCATTTTAGCCCCTAAGGTATATTAAAGACACGTCTCCTTTGCAAGCTTTTTGTTCACCAATGTTCAGAGGCTAGTAACCTCCTCCTTGTAACCCACTGGTTCCCAGGGTGGCCCTATCCTTTACCAGAAAGCTTGAATCTAAAGTCAAATGAACAGGGTACAGGGCAAGGGTAACTGCAGCTAAAGAACCCCTCAGATCTCATCACAGAGGCTACCAAGGGAACCTCTGGCTCGTACCTCTGGCTCCTAGACATGTCCATGGGGACCAGAATGATAGTACAATGGGGAGGGTGCTTGCTTTGCACGTGGTAAACCCGGATCAATCTGGTCCCCTGAGCCTGAAAGGGGTGATCCCTGAGTGCAGAGCCAAGAGTAAGCCCTGAGCACCACCAGATGTGGCCCCCAAATCAAAATCAAAATCAAAAGAAAATGAAAATGGACTAGTGAAATAGTGCAGTAGGTTAGATTCCGTTTGCTTACATGTGGTCAGCCTGGTGAGATTCCTGGCAAAACATATGATCCCTAGGCACCACTAGGAGTAATTCCTGAATTCAGAGCCAGGAATAACCCCCTGAGGATCACCAGTTGTGACTTCAAAATAAACATTTTTAAGAAAAGGCTATAGGGGGGCTGGAGAGATGGCACAGTGGTAGGGCATTGCCTTGCACGCGGCCAACCCGGATGGGCCCGGGTTCAATTCCTGGCATCCCATATGGTCCTCCAAGCCTGCCAGGAGCAATTTCAGAGTGGACAGCCAGGAGTAATCCCTGAGCACTGCTGGGTATGGCCCAAAACCTCCAAAAAAAAAGGCTACAGGGCTGGTTGGGACCAGAATCAAATCTTCCTGCAAGCTTATTTTTTTCTCCCAGACAATTGGAGAAAGAGCATTATTACCTATATACTGCCCTGGCAGTGTCTAAAATGTTCTCTGCTACAAAGCAGAGGGCCTACAACATAAAACCTCCAAAAACCTCTAGAACTGGTTCTGCAAAAACTCAACAACAACAACAACAAAAACATTGGACATGGGGTGAGAAACGAGAGAGAAGAGCAGAGATGTGTCACGGCTAAGGGCCTAGGGAGGGATTGTCTGTCCTACCTATCCCATCTATTCCATTCATCTCACCTGCCCCATCCCTCCAGTCTGTCCCATTCATCCTGTTCATCCCATTCGTCCCATCCATCTCATCTATCCCATCCACTCTATCCATCCCGTCCGTCCCATTCATCTCCTCACAGAGCCAATGCAAAAACCCTGGCTCTCTTGAGAAAAACTCACCTTCCACCAGGGAAGCGAAAGCATTGAGTAGCCGAGCCATGTACTGACGCACAGCTTCGCTCTTTGAGTGCAGCAGCTGGAGCACTGTCCTCTGCAGGAGAAATGGAGGTGAGAGACATGGCTGCCTCTGGGAACCATTAGGTTCCATGATGCCTGAATTTACCCAAAGTGAGAGAGGCAAAGTGACCTCATAGAATCTGGACTTCCAGAGGACAGGGTATGAGACTTGGTAAAAAAAATATTATCTGGGGGCTCAAGAAGTGCACAGCACCTTGCCTTGTACTCTTGAAACTGTAAGTTTGACCCCTGATGCCATCCACATGAGCTGTGCCTAATTCTGGCACCACAGACCTTAGACTGCCATATGCAAGCATGAGGACCAAGGCTGTGTGTGACTCCAGATGTCATATCATCAATGGGGGTGGAGATCACTGATTCAGACCCCTCAGTGGAAAAGATAAAAATATGCAAAGCCCTGGACCAACACAAAAAAAGAGACTGTTTGCTCTGCTCATTACTGATGTTTTTCCAGGAGTAAGAGAAATAAGGCAAACATTCAATTTTGCTCCCTCCAAACCTCACCCAGAGAACATGAGTAGGTTGGTTCTAAGTTTTTAGGAACAGAGCTAGTATGCAGCTGAACCTGCTTCAATCCCAGCACTGTTTATGGTCCTTTGAGCACTTACAGGTTCCTTGTGAGTACAGAACCCAGATTAGTCCCAGTGTACCTTCAGATTTAGCCTAAGACCCACTCCCCACTAAAGAAACTAAGTACTTGGGGACAGCGAGGAAGGCATGTGGCAGTGGGAGCCCCATCTGGTGATGGGGTGAAAACCCAGGATGACCTGGTGTGGGCAGCAGTGGGAAGTAAGAGTTGCCTGGTTTACACCACTGACTTTCCAGGACTCAACACTACTTACTGGACAGTGGCATATGCTGAACTCTTTCAAGGGCCAAAAAGGCAAGGGGGAGCAGAATTCCTCTACACAAAGAGGAGGCAGGACAGAGTAGCAGGACACAGCTCATGGACCCTCCACTCCTGAGACAGTCTATGTAGCAAGACCATCCTCATCTTCACTGGGGCTCTGTCAGCTGGCAATATTCCTAACTATTCCCATCCCTCAACAGTGAATGCTGTGAGGTCACCAAGGTCCCCAGAAACCCAAGCCAAGCCTCTAACATGGACACATACCCAACAGGGGTGGATCAATTCAGAATAGTGTGAGACTGAGTGGGAAAAGAGAAGAACTTCAGAAAACTGTCTGCCTGAGATATGAGAGAGTGGGGAAGGTGCTGGCCTTTAGAAATGGTTTAATAGGGCCCGGAGAGATAGCACAGCGATGTTTGCCTTGCAAGCAGCCGATCCAGGACCAAAGGTAGTTGGTTCGAATCCCGGTGTCCCATATGGTCCCCCGTGCCTGCCAGGAGCTATTTCTGAGCAGACAGCCAGCAGCCAGGAGTAATCCCTGAGCACTGCCGGGTGTGGCCCAAAAACCAAAAAAAAAAAAAAAAAAAAAAAAGAAATGGTTTAATACCCAGCACTGCAAAATGCCTGAGCCCTGCCCTGCCCTGGCCAGGAGTGGTATTTGAGCAGAGCCAGGAGTGGCTCAAAACCTAACAAACAAAAACCACAACAGTGTGAGAGGGTGCGGAGTGTTAGTACAGCAAGTAGGGCATTTGCCTTGCACGAGGTCAACCTGGGTTCAATCCCTGGCACCACACATGGCCCCCTTTGCCCCACCAGCACCACTGTACTGAGTGCAGAGCCAAGAGTAAGGAATGAGTACCACAGGGTGTGGGTACTCCTTCACCCCAAAAAGAAGAAAAACAGGAGAGAAAAAAATAATTCATTAGAGTACCAGTTCCAGGAACGAGAGATGTTCAAGGAAAATTCTAGAACAAAGCTCATGTCAGGGAGGAAAAGTTCACAGATGACCCAGATATCTGCCAGGGACACCTGGTGGTCAGCTGGGAAGCCCCACAGAGACCAGAAGCAGAGAACAGCTGACCACGTGCTGCAATCAAGGCTATCCAGAGTCCCTGCAGCAGGTGAGGTAAGTCAGAGCTTCCTCCTATCACCTCCTGGATGGGCCCCTCTTCCTCAGATGGGGGCCAGTATGCACTTTCTGACAGAGGAGTTTGTGCTGCTCCTTAGTGAACACAAAATCAAACCTTATCCTTTAGGGTGCAGGGGGAAGGTGAGGGTGGAATGGGGGGAGCTGAGAACGCCCACTCACCTGGCTGTGACTGTGACAGTCCAGGAGGTCATTGCTGACGTAGGCCTGCATAACTGTCTCCCTCTGCTCCCCAGGCTGGGACGTAGTCAGGCGCTGGAGGAGGAAGCATAGAGTCAGCACCCCAAGACCTTACAGGGTGAGGGCCTCAGGGCCATGCAGAAAGGATACCTGGCTGACAGCCCAGGAGTGACCTTGCTGGGGTCAAGACAGGAAGGGCAGGGGACTAAGGGGAGGGAGGGGAGGCTGCCCAGGAGAGGTCTCAAATGCTGGGAAAGACAAATGCAAAGACAAGTGCATGGTGGGGCAATTCAGCAGTGCTCAGCAGGTTACTCCTGGCAGTGCATGGGATCATATGGGATATCGGGGAACGAACTCATGTTTGCTGCATGCAAGGCAAGCACCTTACCACTGTATTATTGTTCCAGCTCCTAGACATTTGAGAGCACTAAGAGGGAGACAGAGGGTAGCTGAAGCTGTGAAGAACTGTCAGATAAGTCTTTATCGTCTCAAAACACACATGGCTATAGAGAGTATGTGTGTGAGCCCTGAGCAAGTTAAAAGCCAAAACCAGTAAGAATATTATAAAACAGAAATCTCTTAGAGCCATAAGGATAGTACAGTGGTTAAGGTGCTGGCCTTGCATGTAGCTGACCATGGCTCAATTCCTGGCATCTCTTATAGTTCTCTGATCACTACCAAGAGTGATCTCTGAGCATTGCCAGGTGTGAGCCCAAAATTAAAACAAAAATAAAAGGAGGCCCGAGAGATAGCATGGAGGTAGGGTCTTTGCCTTGCATGCAGAAGTTCGGTGGTTCGAATCCCGACATCCCATATGATCCCGAGTCTTCTAGGAGCGATTTCTGAGCATAGAGCCAGGAGTAACCCCTGAGCGCTGCTGGATGTGACTCAAAAACAAAGATACAAAAACAAAACAAAACAAAACAAAAACAAAACTAAAAAGATAATTCTGTTTGAACTGGGGATATGGTTTAATGGAAGAGGCTCACACACACACTCTCTATAGCCAGGTGTTCTGAAAGGATAAAGACTCATTTGACCGTTTTTCACAGCTTCAGCTACCCTCTGTCTCCCTCTTAGTGCTCTCAAATGTCTAAGAGCTGGAACAATAGTACAGTGGTAAGGTGCTTGCCTTGCAAGCAGCAAGGGTTCAGTCCCCCAGCTGCTCAAAAAATAAATTCATTTCTTTTTTTTTTTTTTCCTTTTTTGTCCTTTGGGCCACACTCGGTGGTGCTCAGGAGTTACTTTCTGGCTCTGTGTTCAGGAATCACTCTTGGTGTACTTCAGGCACCATTTCGGATGCCAGAGCTAGAACTGAGGTTGGCTGCAAGCAAGGCAAGTACTCTATCTGCTGTACTATTGTTCTGGCCCCATTAAACTCATTTATTTATTTATTTTTTGGTTTTTGGGTCAAACCCTGCAGCATTCAGGAGTTACTCCTGGCTCTGCACTCAGAAATCGCTCCTGGCAGGCTCGGGGGACCATATGAGATGTTGGAGATCGAACCCAGGCCCATCCCAGGTCGGCCACATGCAAGGCAAACGCCCGACTGCTGTGCTGTCTCTCCGGCCCCCAATAAATTCATTCCTGATGCTTCGAAATCTCTGTAGGTAAAATTCACATGAACTTGAGCTTTTTTGTTATCTTCATAATTTAGGATAGAAAGAGGCCTGAGAGTGGGCTGAAGCAATAGCACAGGTGTAGAACATTTGCCTTGCACAAGGCTGACCTGGGTTCTAACCCCAGCATCCCATTGAGTACCACCAGGAATGATTCTTGCACCCAGAGCCAGAAGTGACCCAACCCCTGTGCACAGCTGGGTGTGGCCCCAAAACCAAAACCAGGAAGGAAACAAAAAGAAGCCTGAGAGCAAAGAGCCTGAGAATGCAGGTCAGCAGATCAGGTGCTGGGCACCCTGGAGGCAGTCATGGGGTGCAGCAAGGAACACACCTCTGCCCTGACCACAGGTCAGCATGTGGCCCAGGGAAGGCCACTGCTGGGCAGGCCTAGGGCCGAGCACTGCATGAAGCTACAGTCGGTGAGGACTCTGAGGGAGGGTGGGGGGGACTCGAGAAGGCAGTCAGGGGGTGGCCAATGGGGTCTAGAGGGTGGACTGGTATGGGAGGCATCAGGTGGGGTCTCAGGAGAGTGGCAGTTAAGGCTGCAGTTAAGGGGGAGGCCAATGGGGTCTCAGAACGTGGCAGGGGCATCGGTACCCAGCGCAGGGCCTGCAGCAGTAATGCCTTTAGGCGGTCACTCCCCCAGATCAAATCCTTCTTCAGCTTTTCATAGTCCAGGGAGGGCAGCAAAGGCGCATCCTTGAGTTTCCTAACAGCAACAGGAAAAAAAAGAAGGCACAGGGCTTGATCATGGCCTCCCAGGTAGCACTGCACCCCACCCCAAGCTGCTCCCCACTTCTGGAACTACCTGGAAATTTTCAGACGCCTGAGTGCGGGGCCCACAATGCTGCTCAGTACAGCAGTCCCTGGGATCTGCACTAGGGTCCAAACAATGTTCCCCCTGAAGGGGGTCTCTGCCCTCAGCAAGAGTGGAGCCCCTGTATTACCTCAGGGGTCCCTAAAACAGAGCTGGACTCTGGACACCCAGCGCACTAGACAATGAACAGCACATCCAATACCCGAAGGCTGATGGGAAAGGGGCACAGAGCCAGGGCTGGGAGCTCATTTACTGCTGAGGTTCGCTGGGCTCTAACCAGGACTGGGAAGCATCAGCGGGGAGAAGGGGCAGACGGCCTCTGTCTGGGGGAGACTAGAACCCACATTACCCTCTTCAACTCAAGCTTCCTGTGCCAGCACACTCTACTTCTATAACAAAAAATGATGCACTGTTGTTCCAGTGTTGGGGGCTTTGGGGAAAGTATGGGGTTGGGCTACACTTCAAAGCTCACTCCAAGCTCTGCTCAGCAATCACTCCTGGCTCTGTGCTCAGGGCTCACTCTTGGCAGGACTTGGGAACCCACTGTGGTACTGGGGATTCAAACCAGGTTCAGTGGGATGCAAATACTTTATCATTGCACTCTCTCTCTCTCTCTCTCTCTCTCTCTCTCTCTCTCTCTCTCTCTCTCTCTCTCTCTCTCTCTCTCTCTCTCTCTCTCTCACTCACTTCTTATGTCTCTGTTTCTCCCTAAATATTAGTTTTTAAAAGAAAATATTATCCTCTTATAGGGCCTGGAAGCAAATTTGAGAAGAAGCAACAAACAAAACAACTTGAGAAAACCCTGGTGGGTTGAGGGGAGACAGTGACACCCCCCCCTAAATAGGATCACAGGGCCATGAGGGGCCCAAAACGCAGGAGCCCTGGGTTTGGCTGAACTACTTCACAGCGTGTGGCTTCCCAGTGTGGGCAAGGTACCCCAACATCACGATGCTGCAGTGATGACCATGATGGGCAGGCGGACTTCTCCAGGGCAGGGTGAGGATTGCAACAGGACCCCTGGGTACTGATAACTGTGCTGACAGAACTTAGAAAGGCCAGCCCTCCTCTCCTGACCACCGAGCTACTCTGAACCCCAATTCCTCCCAAGCTGTTGGTCAATTACTTACACGGGCACCAAGGATGCTCTTAGCATGGAGGAGGCCTGGTGGGAGGGGTGGAGAGGGAAGAAAGGAAAGAAACGGCCATTATACAGGTGGGCAGAGCACCCCCTATATCCCCATCACCATCAGACCCTGTTATGAGGCTCCACCTATAATCATCCACCATTTAAAATTAGCCCCAGCCAAAGTCAGCCCGACAGCACCAAGGACTCCCCATTACAGTTTCCCCCTGAATGGGGCACAATCCTGATCCCTCAGCATGGGGAATGCTAAGCCCCACCCAGGGCTCCTTCTACAGCCACAGCAGCGACGCAGAGGACAGCAGGCATGAATCAGCATCAGCTGGCTGCTAGGGCACACAGTGTATATTGACCAACACAACAGCATGGGTTTTGGCCAGCATGGCCAGGAGGGCCATTCTTGCCCCTCCATCCTGTCTAGAGACCCCTCCAAGAACGCTTTCTGAACACTCTGAATGTTTCTTTTCTTTTCTTTTTTTTTTCTTTTTGGTTTTTGGGCCACACCTGGTGACAGTCGGGGATTACTCCTGGCTATGTGCTCAGAAATCACTCCTGGCTTGGGGGACCATATGGGATGCCGGGGATCACACTGAGGTCCAACCTGGGTCAGCTGCGTGCAAAGCAAACACCTTACCGATGCACTATCGCTCCAGCCTCTGAGTGTTTCTTTTGTTTTGTTTTTGTTTTATTTTTGGGTCACACCCGGCGGTGCTCAGAGATTACTCCTGGCTCTGTGCTCAGAAATCACTCCTGGCAGGCACAGGGGACCATATGGGATGCCGGAATTCAAACCACCGTCCGTCCTGGATCGGCTGCATACAAGGCAAACGTCCTACCACTGTGCTATCTCTCCAGCCCCTCTCTGAATGTTTCTGATGCAGCCACAGCTACCTGGGCCGAAGAAGCTCAAGAAACAACGCCCCCCACCCCAAGATGTACGTGGTGCTGGTTGGGGTAACTCAAACCAAGCATGGAAGATGCTTTAAGGGTCTGAGACAGGCCCGATGCCAACTGCTCTGGGCTGGCCACTCTTGTTGTTTTTTGCCTTGAAAGCTCTCATGAGGGCCTGAGTGATAGGATAGTGGGGAGGGGACTTGTTTGCCTTGCCAATCCGGGTTTGATTCTGGTATCCCAAATAGTCCTCTGTACACTGCCTGGAGTGATTCCCACGTATTACTACCAGATGTGTCCCAAAAACAAAAACAATAACAACAACAAGACCTCATGTGGTAGCCACAGAGCAAAATGTTTCCAGCTGAAGTGACTGTCTCCAGCTAGAGACAGAGCACAAGGTGAAGGTAGGTGCCTTTTGAGTTCCTAGTTCACTCCCGAACACCACCAAGGTCCCCCAATCCCTGCCAGAAGTAGCCCCTGAGCTCCACAGGGTGCAGCCCTGCACCTCGAATGATCTTATTTGGAAATAGTTTGAGACAACTCCAGCAAAGAAAGGAGCCTTTCTCCAAGTTCCTACAGCATCACATGGGCATCCCAGGGCTGGCACAGACTAGGAGGGTGGGGATGAAGAGCACCTCTAGTACACCCCACAGCAAGACCAGGTCATGTCACAGTAGTGTGCCCGCTTACTGACTTCCCTGTATGTGAAAGGTCTTCAGATCAGGGCTAAGGATAAATACATGCCCTACCACTGTGAGGCCCTGGGTTCTATCCCTAGCACCACACACAAGAGCAAGGCTCCTACCATAAATAGGACATATGAATGTTGCCCCATGAGGTCTGGAACACAGCATAGCCTGCAGTGCACGCAGCAGATCCAGCGACTCGGAATCTGTGCCTGCCAGTAACAGGTGGGCAACTCTCCAGGGAGAGAAAGCAAAGTTCAATCACAGTAGAGGTGGGGACAGTGGGGGTCAGGGGGACACCTGCCTTTCTCTGTCCTGTGCAGAGACACTGATCTCAATGAGAGCCAAGTTCCCATATTCCCAACTCTGTCCCCAGCACCTGGGGAACACTGGGTCTCTCAATTTCCACTGCTAAGTGAATGAAGACTCCCCCAAAAGACGCCCAAGCCCTCGTTTGGCTTCTCAATTAAAACAGACCAGGGGCCAGAGAGATAGCATGGAGGTAAGGCATTTGCCCTGCATGCAGAAGGATGGTGGTTCGAATCCTGGCATCCCATAGGGTCCCCGGAGCCTGCCAGGAGCAATTTCTGAGCATAGAGCCCGGAGTAACCCCTGAGCGCTGCTGGGTGTGACCCAAAACCAAAACCAAAACCAAACCAAACCAAACAAAACAAAACATTAACAGACCAGCCCTGGCTCCCCACCCTGTATTTAAAACCACAAGGGCTCGCCGCTTGGAGACAATGAATCCCACTTTCAAATGGATTGTGACTATGCACGTGTCATTTTTAACTTGTTTGGGGGGTTTGTTCTATTTAGGGTCTCTACAGTGCTCTAGGACCAGGTGGCAAAGGACTCAAAGCCCAGTGGCCTCACACCTGCAAAATGCATGCTCTACTCTTTGAGCCACCCTAAGTACAGAGCCAGGGGCAACCTCTGAGCACTGTGCATGGGGCCTAAAAAAACCACCCCCACAACCACAATAACAACAACTAACCCTGAAAAAGGAGGGAATGAAAACAGACCTCAACAGTCTCAGGACCAAGGGCCAGGGAAATGTTCCAAGGGCTGGACCACAGGTTTGGTATGCAGGAGCCTGGGGCTTACTCCCCAGCATTGTCTGGCTCCTCCAGTGAGTAGCCCTCAAGTACTGAGCCAGAAGTAGCTCCTGAGCACAGCCAGATATGGCTCCAACTCCCACCCTCAAATCTCTTATTTTTGGGTTTTGGGCCACAACCAACAGTGGGCTTATTCCTGACTGTGCTCAGAGATCATTCCTGGTGGGGCTCAGGGAACTATATAGGATGCCAGATTGGCTGTGACTCAGGAATGCAGGAGATGGTAACTCTGGCCCTGGAGGTGAAAACTGCCAACTGCACAGTCACTCAATAACAACTTTGCCTCGGGCCTGGAGGTGGCAAAAGGGCAGAGGTATGGGCTTTTTGCAGGCCGGTGACCCAGGCTCAACACTCTGAATGGTCTCTGGGCACCAATAGGAGCGATCCTGAGTATTCTACCAGGACAGGTTAGTTAGTTGTGATCTAAAACCCAGAAAGAAAGGCCAGAGTGACAGTGCAGTAGGGAGGACATTTGCCTTGCACCTGGCCAACTCAGGTTCAATCCCTGGTATCCCATATGTTCAACACCAAAAGCGATTCCTGAGTGCAAAGCCAGAAGTAACCCCTGAGTATCACTGAGTTTGGCTCCAAAAACAAAACAATAAAATAAAACCAAGAAAGAGGAAAGGCCAAACAAAGGTCCTGTTTCAGAGACACAACTTCACTATGGCTATTCTGGAAAAAAAAATCAAGTTTCCTTCTAGTTCTGGCCCAGAAAGATGTGCCACCTGGGATGCCCTGGATGTAGCCAACCCAGGTTGGATCCACATATAGCCCTCTCCCCACAGAGCCCTCTCCTGTCCTCCACAGCTTTTATTTCCTTTGGGGTTCAGAGCTGCCTCCTGCCAGGCCCCATCTCTCCCAGAGTCAGGGCCTACCGTGCCTGGCCTTGTGAAGTCCATGCTGTGCGCCAGGCTGGGCCGCATCTGGTTGCTGAAGAGGCGGACACAGACACTCTGCAGGTATTCAGGGGTGATCTGTGGAGACACATGGATGTGCTGGTCAGTTCATGAAGGTTCCGAGAAGCCCTTCTTGGGACACCAGGCAATGTGCCCCCAGCTGAGGAGAAGTGCCAGGCAAAACCGAACCTCCAGCCTATCCCAGTCTCTCCCAGTATCGTCTGCCCTGTGGCACCCACCACTGGGCCTTCCCACCATCTTGTCAGGAAATGAGGAAAATCCACTAGGGGATCAATGGGGTATACAAGTCAGAAGGGGGGACATGAAGACATGCCTGGCCCATGCCAAGTTCTCAGGGTCCCACCTGCTCTTCCCTGCCCATTGCTCACTGCCTGCTTCTTCCTTCTGTCAACTGTCACTATAGGGAAAAACAACTGGCCTTGACAGAACTTCAGCATCCCCCCATTTCCTAAGATGGGGATGTGGCTCCCTGCTGCCTTGCATGTTTGCAGCACTGTGGGCTCCATCCCACAGCCACAGAAGACTTCACATGGGGCCAGAGCTGTTGGACACAGATAGGGTGCTTGACTTGTATACAGCCAACCTGTTTTGATCCATGGCAGTCCATATGGTTCCCCAAGCTCTGCCAAAAAATGATCCCTGAGCACAGACCCAGGTTTCTTTTTTTTTTTTTTTTTTTTTTTTTTGGTTTTTGGGCCACACTCGGCAGTGCTCAGGGGTTACTCCTGGCTGTCTGCTCAGAAATAGCTCCTGGCAGGCACGGGGGACCATATGGGACACCGGGATTCGAACCAACCACTTTTGGTCCTGGATTGGCTGCTTGCAAGGCAAACGCTGCTGTGCTATCTCTCCGGGCCAGAGCACAAACCCAGGAGTAAGCAATGCTGGATATGGCCCCAGAACCAAAACATAAACAAAAGACCACATCAAATGGCTGGGAAGCCACTCACAGGGCTGAACATGCTCACATCCAAGATGCATGGGTTCTTTATCCAGCACCATGTGGGAACATTCTGGAGCAGGCTCCAAGCACAGGAGTGAAACCCCCAAAAAGAAATTAGTAGGGGCCGGAGAGATAGCATGGAGGTAAGGCATTTGCCTTGCATGCAGAAGGACGGTGGTTCGAATCCTGGCATCCCATATGGTCCCCCGAGCCTGCCAGGAGCGATTTCTGACAGAAGAGCCAGGAGTAACCCCAGAGCGCTGCCGGGTGAGACCCAAAAACCAAAAAAAAAAAAAAAAAAAGTGATTAGTAAAGTAAAATGCCATACATGCCACAGTCTTTACCTGATGCCAGCTGCCCTCTTATACCAGTCTCTGACAATTCTGTGTCTGACTCAGGGAAAACCAGCCTTCCCCAGACCCCTAACCTCCAGCCCTACAATACACAACCTCAATGAACTGGCCCAAGATCGGGTCCTGGTTCTTAGCTCCCAACTCTCAGTCCCAGGAGAAGCTGAGAACATTCAAACTGCCAAGTTTCATTTACCAAGTGGGCAGAGTTCAAAGGACGGCCCTATCATGTACTGGAAGAATGCAGACAAGTCACAGACAACCTGGGGGCTGAGAGCTAGAGTGAGGCTTCATGAACCATCAGGACAAATAACTCAGTCAGGGGCCGGCGTGGTGGTACTAGAGGTAAGGTGCCTGCCTTGCCTGCACTAGCCTAGGACGGACCACGATTTGATTCCCCGGCATCCCATATGGTCCCCCAAGCCAGGAGTGACTTCTGAGCGCAAAGCCAGGAGTAACCCCTGAGTGTCACCGGGTGTGTCCCAAAAACAAACAAACAAAAATAATAATAACTCAGTCAATTCTACCAGAAATTCCATGCCCCCAACTTCTAACTTAGCAACCTGTGGTCTTAGCTTACCTATATTCAAAGATACATAGGGCACTTAGCTTCATTCACTTGGTTGAAGCTGAGCCTGGCTGTGTATGCAGGAACCTTAGCTTCAGTTCTCAGTAATGCCTGGTCCCCTGATCACCACCAGGAATGACCCCCTGAGCAGTCCAGAGCAGCTGCCACACTGTATGTGGTGTGGTCTCAAAACCAAAACATACCGACACACATACGCTCACACACACATACTATCACACACTCATACAATCACAGATTCTTACATACTCATACATACAACTATACACATCACACTCACACACATGCACACCTAAACACACATATTCATTCACACACACAAACACATACATACATACGCACATTCACACACACAGATTAAAGGCAGGGCTGGGGAGATCAACAGCTCAAAGAGCCGGTGCACAAGCTGTGTTGTGGGAGCCCCTGTTTTCCAGAATTGTGCCCTAGGCACAAAACAGCCCCAGGGCACCCCTGGGTATGATATAAGGAAGAGAAGCATGTGCAGATGCAGAGGATAGCTGGCAAAGAACCGGGTAAACAGCAGTGGGCATGAAAGAGTGGCACCAGGCATGAATGGGTTGCGGGGCCACTTGGGAGCACCCACCCCCGATTCTGAAGCCTATAGCTGACTAAAGCAGAAATCAGATGTGCCAGGGCTGGTGAGGTGGCGCTAGAGATAAGGTGTCTGCCTTGCCAGCGCTAGCCGAGGATGGACCGAGGGTTCGATCTCCCGGCGTCCCATATGGTCCCCCAAGCCAGGAGCGACTTCTGAGCGCATAGCACACCCCCTGAGCATCACCGGGTGTGGCCCAAAAACTAAAAAAAAAAAAAAATCAGATGTGTCAACTTCACCAGAAGCCAGGGCTGTCCTCACCATCTTGCCACTGACTGTGGCCTCCAGTGAGTCCACCAGCTCAGCAGTGACCCCGATGAGGTTGTGGTAATCTGCCTGGATCTTGTTGTACCGCTTCAGATATGTCATGCATCTCCGTTCAGCCTCCAGTAGCTGCTGGTGGAGCTGCTGCAGCATTTCTAGGGGGACATGGATGGGAAAGTGAAAGAACAAGAAGAAAACCCCACACCAAAGACTGTTCCTTGGGGGAATGACTAGTCACTCTCAGAAAGCCTGGCTCCAACTAAGTACCCTCCACTGTATCTGTGATTAAGGCAAGACTTCAAGCTTTACTGTGGAATGAAGTGCTAGTCTTCACTGGATTCTAATCTCTTATCTCAGGTTGCTCAACTGAATCACTATTGGTTTTTAAACTCACTCTAGTCTCCGCACTTACTCCATGCAATTCTTGAAGTACAGGAAACTAACTCAATTTTCCTGCCTACAACTGGTTCTGGCTATGGTTGAATCAGATCAGGCTATGGCTTTTTCTGGTGCTGGTCAGTGATCTATTTGAGACAGTACTTTATTCCAGTGAGAACCAGATTGAGGAAGCTTCCAGGGGGACATTCTGTTGGCTGAGAACATGAACCACTCCAATAGCTGAAGCACACAGGAAGGTTGGAAAGTTCTAGAGTTCCCTGCTGGGCTCCCTCCCCACACATCACATGTAGTGGCCAGCCAGGCCACTGTGGCACACAGACAGGAAAAGCCTTGTCTGCTGTCCCTTCCCTGGTAGCTGGCTGGGCAAAGAGGAAAAGCACTGGGTCCCAGCTGGGTCAGTAAACCGATGACTAAATATACAAATAACCTCAGTCCCACTCCAGTGGTACTTATCTGTGTGGACCTGCCCAAGTACCTGCAGACAACAAGTGAAATATCCACAATTATAAGCAAGGAAAATGGCCTCCTGGTCACCAATGTGAACGTGCCCATGGCAGGTCAACCCTGCAACAGCTCTCTTCCTCTCAGGAAATCCTAGTGCCACTGCCCAAACAAGGGCAGTGTTGGGGGAGGCTCCTGGGGGAGCCCTGAGTCAGGGACCTGGATCTGGTTCCCTGAGCATGCCTACCAGGAGTGGCCCAAAGTCCCTCAATATCAATGGGTGCAAAGTCGTGGCCATCACACCTGCCTGCGGTGGGCACAGACCACACAAGGGCCTGTCATCAGCCTCCTGGGGAAACTGGAACCCTGGAAAGTCAGTCACCTAGTCCAGAAGACGCCTTACAGGCCACCAGCCAGCGCGCCTGTGTTAGTGACTAGCGCGCCCCTTGCTGGACACTGAGGGGATCACAAGCACTTTCTGCAGTGCAGCATCAAAGACAGTTCAGGCAAAGTTCCTTCCCTCCACCAGCTCCTGATAACTAAAGGAACAGTTGGGAAAAGCAAGTCTGGGGCCCCCCGGAGAGATAGTATAATGGTAGGGCATTTTCCTTGCACACGGCTGACCTGGGACAGACTCGGGTTTGATTCCCTGCATTCCATATGATCTCCTGAGCCTGCCAGGAGTGATTTCTGAGTGCAAAGCCAGGAGTAACCCTTGAGTACTGCTGGGTGTGCCCCCCCCCCCACCCCCAAAAAAAGGAAAACGCAAGTCTGGGAGTCTGGGGCAATAAAGGACTAATCATGGAAGTGCTCAAAGAACAGAAGCAAGGTGAAGCAACATACTCGAATAAGGTACAGAGCTGCCCCCATTTCGCCCCCCCCCCCATTGGACATTTGAGAACAGAGAGCTGTTCTGGGAAGTCTTTCACTAAATACTGTACCTTTGTTACTCTGTCCATTCTCCTTCTGTGATGATAACTAGGTTGAGAAAAATAGGCCTTTGGGGCCCCAGGCCTAGAACCTGTCAAACTAATACGTCTCAGAAAGCCACCCATTCAATTTTCCATTTTTTTTCCCCCTTTCTTTTGGTCTTTGGATCACACCCAGCAGCGCTCAGGGCTTACTCCTGGCTCTGTGCTCAGAAAGTGCTCCTGGCAGGGTCAGGGGACCATATGGGATGCCAGGATTAGAACCGGGGTCCATCCTATGTTGTCCACATGCAAGGCAAATGCCTTACTGCTGTGCTATCACTCCGGCCCCCCCATTCTATTTTTTGTTACTGTGACTATTCAGCTATCATAAATACTGATGTGTAGGTAAAAAAAAGTTTATATAGGGCTTAGTATTATATCTGTCTCAAGAATTTTGACTTGGGTCAGCTAAATGCAAGGCAAGAGCCCTACTCCCTTTACTATCGCTCTGGCCCCTGAAGTTATTTTTCCAATAGTCCCCTTTTGGGGGCTGGAGAGATACTCAATGGGAGTACAAGCCTTGTATAATGAGACCTGGGGTCAATACTCAGCACTTGATCTCTGAAGACTGAGCCAGGAAGAACCCTGGCTACTGTTGGGTATGGCTCCCATCTGGGCTGTACTGGTAGTTCCATGGCAAAACTCAAGCCTTGTGTTGATGCCCAGCTCTGCAAATAAAAGGACCTTCCCCTTTAAGCCCCTCTGTCTATGTCTACTGCCCCTCCGCAGACACTATAACGTGCTGCTCCGAAGTTGTGGTGGAGGAAGAAGGGGGAGCCAACGTGCAAAGGATACGTATAATGTTAAGAGCTTCGGAGTACTACTTGCTTTGAAAATTACAGTCAGAAACTTCTCCAACTTTACTTTTAATTCTGGGGTCCAGGAATCCTGAAGAAGGAAAAATAAAGAAATGGTTATTTCTCCCCATCATGTGGGTGCCTGAGCAGTTTTTCCAAACAGAATAGGGAAAATGCGTCCAGGGCAGGTGGGGAGATCTCCATACTAGGAATCCACAAGTGTCTGGCTAATGGCAGGGCATGGGGAAAACAGGCCTCAGAGTATGACCACTTCTTTGATAAAAGCTCCAAGTTCCCACAGCAGGACGAAGATCGGCCCCCAAAGTCTCCTATCTTTAAAAGATTTTGCAGGGCTGAAGGGGCAGTAACAGTACAGCAGGTAGGGAGGTTGCCTTACACCCAGCTGACACAGGTCCAATCCTCGAAATCCCAGAGGATCCCCTGAGCTGTGCCAGGAGTAAGGCTTGAGTACAGCTGAGTATGGGCCAAAAATTAAAGAAGAAAAAGAAAAAAGAAATGGTTTTGTGGTTTCCTGCAGAACACAGGACCTTTATAAGTGAGAAATCCTAATGACCCGAGCTGGGTGAGGATCCTAAGGAGCACAACAGTTAGCAGGATCTTCAAAGAAGCGAAGGCACTCGAACCACTTCACCTATAAAGCCCCAGTCATTCTCCCTCAAGACCTGCTGCATAGAGTATTTGAGCCAAGAGCAACTGACTGAGACTGAACTCCTGAACTTTCCCATCCCTCCACCTGGTCCCCAACCCAAAAATCACTGCTCCCTGATAAACTACAAGAGCGCCATATGGGGTTGTCAATGTCCTCTGAGAAAACCACCTTCATTTATTTATTTATTTATTTATTTATTTATTTATTTATTTATTTATTTATTTATTTATTTTGGTTTTTGGGCCACACCCGGTGGTGCTCAGGGGTTACTCCTGGCTGTCAGCTCAGAAATAGCTACTGGCAGGCACAGGGGACCATATCGGACACCGGGATTCAAACCAACCACCTTCAGTCCTAGATCGGTTGCTTGCAAGGCAAATGCCGCTGTGCTATCTCTCCGGGCCCAACCACCTTCATTTATGAAGTGAAGATGGGTTCATCCCTGGACCTAGGACTGGGTTAGGGTCCCAGCACCACATGATAAAGCTGCAGCCACTTTCTGTCATAGATGTCCCCTCCTTTCTCCTAGCACCGTGGAGCCCCTGGCTTTATCTCTCAGCTGAGGTTTACCCTGCTGAAGCCAGGATCCTCATAACTAACCAGAGATCATTTGGAAAGGATCTCTCAAATACTGTTCTGATGACAGGGTGGAGGTATCTCCCTCGGGGCCCCAATAAAAGGAAATTTAGTCAGTGGCAGAGAGAGGAGGGAGGAGCAGGACTAGAGGGAAGTCAAGGACAGTCAGACTGGCTAGCATCAAAAGGAACAGGGCTCATTGGGTCCTTAACATAGAAGTGAAGAGAAATCCCGAGTCAGAGAGGCAGTATGGGTATTAAGGTGATTGTCTACAAACAGCCAACCCTGGGTCAATCCCTGGGAGCACATATGGTCTCTAAATACTGCCATAAGAGATCCCTGAGCAGGGGCTGGGCGGTGGCGCTAAAGGTAAGGTGCCTGCCTTACCTGCGCTAGCCTTGGATGGACCTCGGTTCGATCCCCCAGTTTCCCATATGGTCCCCCAAGCCAAGAGCGACTTCTGAGCGCATAGCCAGGAGTAACCCCTGAGCGTCACCCAAAAACCAAAAAAAAAAAAAAGAGATCCCTGAGCAGAGAGATCCATGAACAAGCAAGGCCCCAGGTGTGGCCCCAAAACAACAACAAACAAAAAAGTGGGTTTGGGAGGTGGTTCAGTAGTAAAAGCATTTGCTTTACATGCTTGAGGCCTTGGGTTCAATCCTCATAGCCAAGAAGATGCATTTCACTATGGATTAACAAGATTTATTGCAATCACAAAGTTGTATTTCACAGTACAAGCAAAACTTGTCAAAGCAAACAGCAAATAGAACAAAGGAACAGTGTTATTTTCACAGCCACTGAGGCAGTGTGTGTGTGTGTGTGTGTGTGTGTGTGTGTGTGTGTGTGTGTGTGTGTGTGTGTGTGTGTGTGTGTGTGTGTGAACAGGAAATCCTGGGGTTGTCACATACCTGGAAGAGCTCCTTAAAGGATGGGTGGACCCTGGGGTTGGGAACAAAAGGCAGCGCATAGAAAGGGAGAAATTCCGTGGTCTGGCTCAGTGTTGCCCCTTTGGTCTCCAGATAGGTTCTGAAGTAGGAAATCCTTTTGTCCAGTTCCTCTTTGTCCTGCAGGAAGGGCAAGTGCTTCTGAAGGCCATCTGGATTCCCAGGGCCCCTGTATCCCTTTCCCTGCCTGCCAGGGGTTATTTCTGAGTGCAGAGCCAGAAGTAACCCCTGAGCATCACTGGGTGTGACCCCCCCAAAAAAAATGAAGGGAAGGAAGAAAAGAAGAAGGAAAAGAATTAGGTACTCAGGCCTGACGTCAACCTACAGGTGTCCCCCTGTGGTGCTTCAGCAGGTAGATGGCGAAGTGGATGTGGAGGTAGAATTCTAGCTTCTGGGCGAGGGTGTCACTGTCACGCACAGTGCTGGGAATATGCTGGACCCACAGATCAAAGAACTGCTTCTGGTCTCCGCTGTCAAAGGCTGCCACCAGGTCCTTCTATGGAGAAACCCAACCCAAAGCCCACTGTGAGTACAACTCACCCTGCCAGCCTCTCGCCTAGTTGGTACAATTGTCAGCACACTGACCATAAGCATGCTGGCCTGCAGCTGCTGAAGTACCTGCCCACATCTCTGGGTGCAGGCCGTGGCCTGCAAGGGCTAGGTAGCTGGGCTCAGACACACTGACCAGGCCCACCTGGACTCCAGCCAGCTTGGTGCTGGTAGCACGTCTAGCCGAGAGGACAGTGAAGGCTGGAACTATAGGCCGAGCCTTCTCCACAGCCAGCAGGCACCTGGGACCCAAGGGACACAGAGCACATTAGTGTCCAGGGCCATCCCATGAGGGTGCTGGGGACCAGAAGCAAATGGACCACAGCAGCCTGGGCTCTGGTTTTGACACTTGTCCTGGAAGTAGGTCATTTAAGACCAGTTACCCCAGAAGCCCTGCAAGATCATAGGTGAGCATATCACCCAATACTCCCCTTCAAAGTCCCCTCTCAAACTGAAGGAGGAGCTATGGGAGGTTGCCCCCTCTGGACTTCAAGACTCACCCCCATCAGACTCTGCACCCCCAGCCTCCCAAGCCCCAAGCCCCCTGAGCAAGCTAAAAAATGTGCAGGTTGAGGTTGTTCTCCACAACTCCTGTAGAAAGACCCCATGGCTACAACATCCCCACTTCTGAGGAAGGTGCGGAGGCTGAAGAGGACACCAAAACCAAAACGCACCCCCAAGCCCCTGCACACCTTGAAGGTCACCAAAATGTGCAGGCAACAAGTCCTCAAACCCCAATGCTCACTCCCTGCAGCTTTGTACAGATGAGATCCTGTTGGATATCTACAGACATTCATAAAGCAAAACGGCACCTGGATTACCAATGGCTTGGAGTCCCTCGGGATGCTGCCCACAGTCTTACACAGTGGTTTCCCTTTGATTTTACACTCTTTAGAAAATATCTTCAAGGTGTCTTCAAATTCAGCAAAATCTAAATACTGTTTTTGAAAGAGAGAGAGAAAAAAACATAAGGGCTAGACAGGAAGGGTGTTTGTCTTGAGTGAGACCACCTAAGTTCGATCCCCAATGTCCCATAATGTGTGATTCCTGTGTGCAGAGCCAGGAGTAACCTCTAAATTCTACCAGGTGTGATTTCAAAGCAAACAACCAAAATAAAAATTTTAGGGACCTGAGCGATAGCACAGCAGTAGGGCGTTTGCCTTGCATGTGGCCGATTTAGGATGAACTGGGTTCGATTCCAAGCATCCCATATGGTCCCCTGAGCCTGACAGGCAATTTCTTTCTTTTTTGTTTTGTTTTGTTTTGTTTTGGGGTCACACCCTCTATGCTCAGAAATCGCCCCTGGAAGGCAGAGGGGACCATATGGAATGCCAGGATTCAAACCACTGTCCTTCTCCATGAAAGGCAAATGCCTTACCTCCATGCTATCTCTCCAGCCCTGACGGGCAATTTCTGAGCTCAGAGCCAAGAGCAACCTCTGAGCACCACCGGGTATGGCCCAAAAACCCAATAAATAAAGAAAAAGAAAATGTTTTAAAAAAATTTAAAAATTGGGGCCGAAGAGGTGGTGCTAGAGGTAAGGTGTCTGCCTTGCAAGCAAGCACTAGCCTAGGATGGATATCAGTTTGATCCCCTGGCGTCCCATATGGTCCCCCCAAGCCAGGAGCAAGTTCTGAGCATGTAGCCAGGAGCAACCCCTGAGCGTCAAATGGGTGTGGCCCAAAAACCAAAATAAGTAAATAAATAAAAATAAATTGGGGCTGGAGAGATAGCATGGAGGTAAGGCATTTAAGAGGATGGTGGTTCAAATCCCGGCATCCCACACGGTCCCCTGTGCC
Organism: Suncus etruscus; assembly: GCF_024139225.1. NCBI lineage: Eukaryota > Metazoa > Chordata > Mammalia > Eulipotyphla > Soricidae > Suncus > Suncus etruscus. The sequence continues at coordinate 19,915,334 of NC_064849.1, forward strand.
TGCCAGGGGTGATTTCTGAGCATAGAGCCAGGAGTAACCCCTGAGCGCTGGGTGTGACCCCCCCAAAAAAAAAGAAAAAAAGAAATTTAAAAAGAACATAAACATATATACAAAGGGAACAGTGAATCTGAGTGAAAACATCCACTTTTTTTTCCTGAGAAAACATGAATATTCACATCCATCATCTTTGACATCCTAACCAGCACCCAATCATGGACCACTGATGGAGCTCCTCTTTCAGAAAGAACTTGGGGACCCAGGCTAAAGGTTCTGAGCCATAAAGACAGTTTAAGCCTAGAAAGACAGGCTCAGGGGAAAGGTGTACTTCAGATGGTAAATGCATCTTTGGAAGGGAAAGGTACACTGCACAGCTGTTCATAATTGCTTACAAAAAAATAAAATGAGAGTATGAGTTGAAAAGGGCTCAAGGCAAAGGCAGGATAGTGGCCTGGGGCGAACTGGGCGCCAGGACTTTGGGGCCTGAAACAGGACCACACAAGAATGTTGGTCAGATGCATAGGGGTCAGGTTGGATCTCCACATGCACCTCACTTGCCATCAGGAGTATGAATGCTTGCTCTGCCACTGTGGGGGGGGGGGTCCTAACCCCAGTCCCTTCCTCCTGGTGGGGTCATATGTACTTCCACTTGCTAGAGTCAAGCTATTCGAGAGCCAAATACAAAGGGCTAAACACAGGGTCTGCACATAGGAAGCCCCACTTCGTTCCCCCAGCATTACCAGCAATGACCGAGCAATGAGCCAGGAGTAACCCCATAGCCCCGTCAGGTCTGAGCCAAACCAAATAAAAAAATTGTTTTTTATTTATTATTATTATTATTATTTTTGTTTTTAGGATATACCCAGATGTGATCAGGGTTTATTCCTAGCTCTACACTCAGTAACCACTCATGGTGAGCTCAGGGAGACCATATGGGATGTCAGGAATCAAATCTGAATTGCTATGTGCAAGGCAAATGCCCTACCAGTTGTACTATTACTCGGCATCCCCTAAAAGTGGCTTTTTTGTTTTTGTTTTTGGACCACACCTGGTGACACTCAGGGATTACTCCTGGCTATGTGCTCAGAAATTGCTCCTGACTCGGGGACCATATGTGACGCCGGAGGATCGAACTGCGGTGCGTCCTAGGCTAGCGCAGGCAAGACAGATAGATGCCTTACCACTTGCAACACTGCTCTGGCCCCGCAAAAGTGTTTTATAAAAAAAAAAAACTGACCTTGGATCAATCCCTACACCACCCTGAGCATACCCAGAGTCACCCTGAACACAGATCATGGAACAGGCCCTGAGAGAGTACAGCCAGATTAGCCCTGGCTTTCTCTTCCACCCTTTCTCTTCCTCCCATCCCGCCAAATTCTTCCAAATAATATAATTTTAAATGACTTTAATATTTCAACTTAGTTATAGAAACAAAATATATACATGAGAAATTGGTATAGCAGATAGAGTAAAATACCAGTTTTACAAGCTTTTGAGATGTCCAATTTTTTTTTTTTTTGGTTTTTGGGCCACACCCAGTGGTGCTCAGGGGTTACTCCTGGCTGTCTGCTCAGAAATAGCTCCTGGCAGGCATGGGGGACCATATGGGGCACCAGGATTCGAACCAACCACCTTTGGTCCTGGATCGGCTGCTTGCAAGGCAAACACCGCTGTGCTATCTCTCCGGGCCCGAGATGCCCATTTTATATGACACTCCTACCTCCTTCACGAGTCCAAGCAATTCAGATTCGTGAGCCAGAATATCCCCCATTCTGAACAGTAACCGCTGATTCCCACAGCAAAATTCTCTACAAGGGAAAATAGAAGACAACATTTTCATTTCAACATCTGTGTAACAACCACAGGCTGGTTGTGTGGACTGGTAATGATTCCCAAAAATATCCCCAACCTGATCCCAGAACTATAACTGTCAGCTGTGACCTTGAAACAGGAGTGTGGGGCTGGAATGTTAATACAGTGAGGAGGGCACTTGTCTTGCACAAAGGCAATCTGGGTTTGATTCCTGGTGTCCCATAGGTTCACTGAGCACCACGAGGTGTGATTCCTGAGTGCAGAAGAGGAGTAACCCCTGAGCATTGCCAAATGTGGCCACAAACAAAACAAACAAACAAACAAACAAACAAAAAAACAACTAGAGTGATGTGCATGAGAAATAGCACAGCCAGAAAGGTGTATGCCTTGTACATGGCTGACCCAGGTTCAATCCCAGCATGGCATATGGCTCCTCAAACAGCACCAGGAGTGATCTCTGAGCACAGAGCCAGGTGGAAGACCTGAGCACCAATAATAGGTATGACTCAAAAGAAAAAAGAAAAAAAAAAGTGTGGCCAGGCCCACCTGGAAAGTCTAACATGTTTACAGAGTCCCTCTAAGGCAAGAATGTTAGAGCTTTAATCCTCCCAGGACAGACAAATATCAAAACACCATTTTCAGGTCACTCAGTGCAGGCAGACAGCTTTGGGCAGCCAGCGAGAAGCACAGGTTTTGCATCAGGGCCAGACCTATAATTTTGTGGGCATTACTCAGCCACCCCATAAGAGAAAAAGCTGTTGTGTGAGAAGTGGAGGAGAGAGAAGCCTCTAGACGCTGGAAAAAGCAGGTTCTCTGGAGCCCCAGGTCAAAATTAATGAGTTGGAAAATAAACTGTATAACACCTCCATTCAACCAAAGAGATAGGAAAAGAACATTAAAGGGGCCGGAGAGATAGCATAGACGTAGGGCATTTGCCTTGCAGAAGGACAGTGGTTTGAATTCTGGCATCCTATATGGTTCCTCGAGCCTGCCAGGAGCGATTTCTGAGGTAGAACTAGGAGTAACCCCTAAGCACTGCCGGGTGTGACCCAAAAACAAAAACCGAGCCTTAAAATAAACGAACAGATGGGGCTGAAGCGACAGCGCAGTGGCTTGTATGTGGCTGACCCAGGACAAACCTGGGTTCGATCCCCAGTATCCCCTATGGTCCCCCAAGCCAGGGGCGATTTCTGAGTGCATAGCTAGGAGTAACCCCTGAGCATCACCGGGTGTGGCCCAAAAACAAAAAAAAAAATTAATTAAATTAAGAACTAAACAGAAATGGGGAAAAAATCCTCAAAATAAGTGAACATACAAAAATAGAACTCTGGACTAAATTCAACAGAGACATCATAAGAATCACTGGGGTCTAAAAGATCCAAGAGGAAAACCCTCATGAAGAATCAATAGTCAAGGACATCATTGCTGAGGACTTGCCAGAGCTGAAAACTGCATGTACCCACATCCTGGATGTCCTAAAAGTACCAGCTAAAAGAGATCCAAATAAAAGCACCCCTCAGCTGGAGTGATAGCATAGCAGGTAGGGTATCTGCCTTGCAGATGACACACGGTAGATCCCTTGCATCCCATATGGTCCCCTAAACCTGCCAGGAACATTTTCTAAGTGTAGAGCCAGAAGTAACCCGAGCCCCACCAGGTGTGGCCCATAAACAAAAATATAATTAATTAATAACTATTAAAATAATTAATAAAAGCACACAGCTTCACGAATAAACAACAACTCAGAAAATTTAGACTAAAATCCAACCTTAGGGCCGTAGTGATAGCACAGTAGTAAGGCATTTGCCTTGAACGCAGCCAAGCTGGGACTGACCTGGGTTCAATCCCTGCCATCTGATATGGTCCTGAGACTGCCAGGAACTTGGCTGCAGGCAAGGCACTATCTCTCCAGCACCCAGGACCACCATCTAAACAGGATTTACTGACAATGTCAGTAAAAGTGATATCCTACTGGGACTTCTACAGCACAGAATGCTCTCTTCAACTCTGGATCACAGGCACTATGGAGACTTTAAATGATGTCAAGAGACACACAAATGCTTCATGTTTGAACCAGAGAAATACTACAGAGACTAAATGTTTGCATCGTTATGTGGCCAACCCCGGTTCCATCCCTGGCAACATTTGTGTTCCTCTGAGTCACACTAGGAGTGACCCCTAAGTACAGACCCAGGCATAAAATCCCTGAACACTACAGGGTGTGCATCCCGCCCCCATCAACAATTTTCATGCTTATTGTTGTTGTTGTTGTTTTGGGTCCATAGCTGGGGATACTCTCAGAAACTACTCTTGGCTGGTTCAGAGGACCATAATGGGGTGCCTGGGATGAACCTGAGTGGGCCTTGAGCAAGGCAAACACCCTATCACTATACTATCACTTCCTAAAGTGCTTCATGTTTAATATTCACAATAAGTGAAAGGGGACAGCTACAGCGTTTCCATTTACAGTTGAAGCAACTAAAGCTCAGAGAAATGATCACAGTACATTAAAAAAAAAAAAAAAAAGGGCAGAATGGGGATTGAAACCCAGACCTACGAGAACCACCTCACAGTTTTTCCAAAGTTGCAACCATCTGAAAAGCTTAAACCCAGGAGATTCTCCAGCAACACCACAAGCACCAACTTCCCCAAAATCTCCTCTATTACTACTTGAGACCTGTTCTATCCTTGGAGAGAAACTCAGGGCAACTTCTCGAATCGCTCTTGAGAGTGACAGCTTCTGCATTTTCTACAAACTGGGGACCCACCGCCTACAAGCTGGTTGGATATGAGGTAAAGACGGGATTAGCCTGGAAGGCGAATTTGCAGAGCAGATCAGACTTCTGGACACTCTGGACCCGAGTACCAGGAGGAAAGCGGGATTGGATGATGATGAAGAGCGGGGTTCGGGGTATCTAAAAGCCCCCCAGAAGATCCACCAAGGCCTTCCTTGCATGATCTCCCGGTTCTTATTCCCCTAGACTTGGGCCACACTTGCAGCCAAGTAGCGAGAAGCAACCGGGCCTCAGATCGCCTTGGGTTTGAGCGCCCTTAGATGAAAGAAAAGTAGGGGGGATCCCGGATATGGGGGACCCAGGCTGCAGCCCTGGGACACATTAGCAGGAGGCGAAAAAGGCACTTACCTGGATGCTCAGCTTCCTGCACCGGAGCCGAGCCCACCCGGGCCCGAGTCTCCGCCCACCGCCGTCACCCTGGCAACCGCCGCCGCTAAGTCTGCCTCACGTGGGGCCAAGCGACCAATCACAGAGCGCGACGGCGGCGCGGAGCATCCTGGGAGAAAGGGCAGTTGCTAAGGGAGTCCGTGACCCCGGAGTGTGGCGGAAGTGGCTGCAGGGCTTGGGGTCTAGCTTTAAGGCCCAGGTGCGACGCTAGAGCCTCTCTCCGCCACTTCCTGTAGTGTCTCCTCGCCTGCCTTATTAGGTACCAGATGTGAGGCGGTCCTCATCTGAGTCACTCTGTGGTCTCCCCGAGTAAACATGACTCGCAGCATCTCTAGAAGAAGACAGTGCAATGTGATTCCCAGGATGCAGCTCTGTGGTCCATGTTGAGATGGGATGATATGTATATATGTATGGTATGATATGATATGCCATATGATAGAGATGTGACAAGTTATAGTAGCTGATTAGAATCCAATTAATAATCAATTTTTGTACCCAAATGTAACTGTCATAATTGTTCTAGATGCTTAAGATGCTCATGGTACCTAGGGTTCATGCCTTTGCCTCCACTCCCCCCCTTGTCTCCTACCCCTTCTACCCTTGAAATCTTCCCAAACCTTGAGCAGGTCGACATGAACTTTAAGCAGGATGTTCCCATCCCAATCAACCCATAACACACATCTGGCAGGATGCACAACCCACAGTCAATAAGGTTGCTCAAACTTAAAGAATGAAAATACCAGCCGGAGAATAACCCCCTCAAGGGGGACCTGCCATAATTGGAGTGGAAGATGGGGCAGACTGTCAGATTGGACACTTATGTTTAAACCTGGATTAGAGATTGGTGCATTTTACAAACCCTGATTTTCATACCGACCCTCCCCTTAAAATCCCTTACACCTATATAAGATGCCTCCCCAATTTGGTCAGGGCCTCTGGCTTCATCTGCAAGGCAGATCCGGTCGCCCCAGTTAGGTGGAATCAATAAACATGCTTTGCTGTTTGCATTCCTGTTGAATTTGGAGTCTTCATTTGAAGTGGTGGGCTTCCACAAATCCTAACTGTCCAGGTCTGCCTTGCCTGCATTTGGCATTGTCTCATCACCCAGATATCAGACAGAGCTGGTTCCCATTCGAACGCCAAGCTGCAACCACAAGGAAGAAAACAAATTAATTTATTTGTCTTTATTTATTTATTATTTATTTGTCCTTATTTAATAGAAGGGTAATGAGAGCCTCCTTAGCACCCAAACTGTCACCCAGGACCCACCTTAAAACTTCAGGAATTGGGTCGGAGAGATAGCATGGAGGTAAGGCATTTGCCTTGCATGCAGAAGGATGGTGGCTTGAATCCCAGCATCCCATATGGTCCCCCGAGCCTGCCAGGAGCGATTTCTGAGCGTAAAGCCAGAAGTAACCCCTGAAGGCTGCCGGGAATGACAAAAACAAAAAACAAAAAAACAAAAAAACCCTCCAGGAATCAAGAGTTCAGATCCCTGCCTGGACAGGAATCTACAGAGAATTGTGGTTTCTCCCTTTACACACACCCTTTGAAATCTGAGTTTTTCTAAGTTGAATAGGAGTTCAAACACTGTCTTTCCTTATCTGGTGCACTTGATTTCCTTTTCTTGTTTTGTTTGGGGATCACTTAATGGTGCACAGGGCTTGCTCCTGGCCCTGCACTTAGGGATCACTCCTGGTAGTGATAATGGACTTTATGGTATACTGAGGATGGAACCCAGGTTGATTGAGGGCTAGACATTCTCCTTATCTATAGTCACTCCAGCCTTAACGAGTGTGAACTGGAAGTCAACGGCGCTGAACAGGGAGGTGGTTAAAGAAAATCCTGGGGGCCAGAGAGATAGCACAGCGGTGTTTGCCTTGCAAGCAGCCGATCCAGGATCTAAGGTGGTTGGTTCAAATCCTGGTGTCGTGTCCCATATTGTTTCCCATGCCTGCCAGGAGCTATTTCTGAGTAGGTAGCCAGAGTTAGCCCTTGAGCACCGACGGATGTGGCCCCCCCCCAAAAAAAAGAAAATCCTGGGGTACATAACCATAGTACAGCGGGGAGGGCATGTATTTGCTTTGCAGACCGAGGTTCCATCCCTGACACCCTATATGGTTCCCAGAATCCAGGAGTAATCCCTGAGTTCTGCCAGGTATGGCTCCAAAACAATAACAATAAAATACAAGCAGCTAAAAGGTCTCCTTTAATGTTTTTTGTTTTGTTTTTGGGCCACACCTGGTGACACTCAGGGGTTACTGCTGGCTATGTGCTCAGAAATTGCTCCTGGCTTAGGGTACGCCGGGGATCCGTCCTGATTCAGCTGCGTGCAAGGCAAACTATCTACCACTGCACTCTGCCGCTGTTTTTGTTTCTGTTTTCAAAAAACCACCTGAGGGGCTGGAGAGATAGCATGGAAATAAGGCGTTTGCCTTGCATGTAGAAGGTCGGTGGTTCGAATTCCGGCATCCCATATGGTCCTCTGAGCCTGCCAGGAGCGATTTCTAAGCACAGAGCCAGGAATAAACCTGATCGCTGCAGGGTGTGACCTAAAAACAAAACGAAACGAAACAAAAAACCCTGAGAGGCATGAACAGATAGCACAGTGGGTAGGACATTTGCCTTGCTCACAACCAACCTGGGCTCAATCCCTGGCATCCTGATCCCCAGCATCCATATGGTCCCCCAAGTCTGCCAGGAGTGATTTCTGAATACAGAACCAGAAATAACCCCATGAGCACTGCCAGGTATGCCCCCCCCCAAAAAAAAAATACTACCCTGAGTTTATTTGGAGAGGGTTCACAGTCAGCTATGTTCAGGGCTTACTCTTAGCTCTGTGCTCAGGAATTACTCCTGGAGGTGCTTTGAGGACCATATGGAATGCCTAGGATTTAATCCAGGTTGATTGTATGCCAGACAGACAAGCTTCTTACCCACTATACTATGTCTCCAACCCCTAAAAAGAATCTCCCTTTAAAAAAGAAATAAATCCGGGCCCGGAGAGATAGCACAGTGGTGTTTACCTTGCAAGCAGCCAATCCAGGACCAAAGGTGGTTGGTTCGAATCCTGGTGTCCCATATGGTCCCCCGTGCCTGCCAGGAGCTATTTCTGAGCAGACAGCCAGGAGTAACCCCTGAGCACCGCCGGGTGTGGCCCAAAAACCAAAAAAAAAAAAAAAAAAAAATCTCTCCTCTCCCGACTTGCAAAAACCCCAGAGTTCCACTACACAGGATGGCCTGACACAAAGGAAACACATGGAATCTCTATGTCTCTTTTCTTTCTTTTACTTTATGGGGTACCTACTCTTATTTTCTATCAAATTATGTTATTTTGGACTGAAGAGATAGTACAAGAGTTAAGGTGCTTCTATTGCAAATGACTGACCTGTTTGATCCCTGATACCCTATTTGGTCCCCTGAACACCACCAGTCCTGTGCACAGCATGAGTAAGCCCTAAGCCAAGTTGTTCTCCAAAAAAAGAAACCAAACCAACAATCAAAAAACACAAACCAAAAATTGGTTGTATTGCATTCTTTTTCGACTCCTAAAATCATTTTTATTTTATTAAAACATCATAATTTACAAAGTTATTCATAGTTGGGTTTTAGATAGGCTATGCTCCAGCACCGATCCCACCACCAGTATCAAGTTCCCTCCACCAAAGGTTCCTAGGTTCCTCCTCCCACCCCACAGAGGCTCATATTTAAATGTGGTTGAGAGTTTGGACTCTTGCTTTCAGTGTTGTTGATGCTGTGGTTTGGATATCTAACGCACAGGGCATGCCCCAGTGGGTGCTGGAGTGAGAGCATCCTCTGGCCTGCAACTGGCCTGATTTGTAACTTGGTGGCTTCTGGGCCAAGCTTAATTCAGAGCTACCATTATGCATGCATCTCTGTGTTAGGGGACACCAGAAAGCCAGTCAGGGGCTGTTGGACTTTTCACTGGGTGACCCTAAATTTAAAAGGTGACGCGATCCACCTTAGAAGGATCTAAATCAGGGATCTGATAGTACAGTGGCCAGTAGAGGTACAGCAGCCTTGCAAGCTGCTGACCCGGACAGGTTCCATCCTGGGTGAGCAAAGCAGTTTCTAGCCCTCTGTTCTTTCTTTAAGCCGCTGGGGAAGGAAAGTCTTGCAGCTTGCCACTGTTCCTGGGTTCCCAGCTTTCCACAGATGATCAGTTCCAGAAACCCATGCCCTGGCTGTGCCAGAGCAGTAGTAAGAGCACTTCCCAGAAATCACATATGAACTGGTGCCTCCAAAGCCTCCTGCTCATCCCATGAGCCCCAGTGACCCTTTGGATTTAGGTGGGCAAGCCCTTGATCCTGGCAAAAGACATGGGCATTGCCTAGGGCACAGTGACCAATCCAGCCACCTTCCCACCAGGCCCCTTTCAAAGTCAGAGTGAGGAAGCACAGCTGGACCAGAGACACAGCTGTCCTTAGAGGTCAAAGAGAGCTCTGGGTTCCTGTCATAAGGAGAGGCAGATAGTCTCCAAGCACAACTTCCATAAGAACCCAGCACAACCAGCATGACATGGGAATACAGAGAATTCTCCCTGAATCTCTGAGAGTGGGAACACCCAAGCAGTGGGCAGCCTGCTGGGAAGGCCACAGAAGACCAAGCAAAGTCTGGGGAAGGAGAGACCTCCCTGAACTCTGGACCCCAATACCTGCCTTGCCCCAGGCACAGAAACTCAAGGAGTGTTCAGTGGTGGGTAAAGACTCCTTTGCCAACGTCCAAGTTGGTGACTTGACCTGACATTTTTTATCCCTGTCTCCCAAGAAGAAGGTGCATATGCTCAGCCTGGCGCACCATAACTCTGTTCCCACCACTTCACTCCTACTCCCTCCCACTACAAGTCCAGTGGGAAGGTGCAGGATCAGGTCCAACTGTGAGAAAAAGCCTCAGTACACTAGCTCCTCATCCAACCTCAGAAGGTTCTGGAAAACAGACTGATTTCACATGTCCCTCAATATTTGCAGCCCCTAAGGCCAGAGATACAGTGTAAGGCACTGCCAGGAATGATTCCTCAGAGCCAGAGTAACTCCTGAGCGCCACCAGTTGTGGACAACCCCCTCCAAAATATTTTGCAGCACCTGGAGCCAGAGCCTTGGTACAGTGGGTAAGGAGGGTATGACACTTACTTTGCATGCAGCTATTTGTTCCAGACCCAGGTTTGATCCCTGGAATCCCAATTTGGTCTGCTGAGCCTGCCAGGAGTGATCCCTGAGCACAGAACCAGGAGTAAACCCTGAGTACTTCTGGATGCTGTTAAAAGAAGTTTTGTTTTTCTGTTGTTTGCTTGTTTGTTTTTTGGGCCACACCTGGCAGTGCTCAGGGGTTACTTTTAGAAAAGGCCCAGCTCTTAATTAAGCATGTAGAGTAAGAAGAGTTTTGATACCAGGACCACATGCAACCTGGAGTCTTCTAGTCACCACTTGGAATCCTGGTTGGAGGGAACTCAAATGGTTTCTGGGTGGGTGGGAGAGGGCCCAGAAACCAGAGGCGTGTTGAGGCTCTTGGTTTTTGGGTTAACACCCTGCAGCACTCAGGGGTTACTCCTGACTCCAGGCTCAGAAATTGCTCCTGGTAGGTTCGAGGGACCATATATATGGCTTGCTGGGGGTCCATCCCAGGTCAGCTGCATGCAAAGCAAACATCCTGTTGCTGTGCTATCGCTCAGGCCTTCTTTCTTCTTCTTCTTCTTCTTCTTCTTCTTCTTCTTCTTCTTCTTCTTCTTCTTCTTCTTCTTCTTCTTCTTCTTCTTCTTCTTCTTCTTCTTCTTCTTCTTCTTCTTCTCCTTCTCCTCCTCCTCCTCCTCTCCTCTCCTCTCTTCTCCTTCTCCTCCTCCTCCTCTTCTTCCTCTTCTTCCTCTTCTTCCTCTTCTTCTTCCTCCTCCTCCTCCTCTTCCTCCTCCTCCTCCTCTTCTTCTTCCTCTTCTTCCTCTTCTTCTTCTTCCTCCTCCTCCTCCTCCTCTTCTTCTTCTTCCTTCTTCTTCTTCTTCTTCTTCTTCTTCCTCCTCCTCCTCCTCCTCCTCCTCCTCCTCCTCCTCCTCCTCCTCCTCCTCCTCCTCCTCCTCCTCCTCCTTCTTCTTCTTCTTCTTCTTCTTCTTCTTCTTCTTCTTCTTCTTCTTCTTCTTCTTCTTCTTCTTCTTCTTCTTCTTCTTCTTTTCTTCGTCTCTGAAGGTTGGTCCTTCTGTGGAATTTCCTTAGGGGGCGCTCAACTCCTTTGCAAGAAATGCTCATTCTTTGGAATGAAAAGCAGTACAACTCTGAGGGGCAGCTTGTTTCAGAAAAAGCAATACCTCCTATGACTGGCACTGAAGCCAGCCAGTGATGGAGGAGCAAAGGCGGGTAGGCAGGACCTTATTAGAGATTGAAAAAGAGAATTTATGGTGTGTGCCAATGGAATGTTATTGAATGTCTCTGATAACCCAGAAGATAATCATCTTCACTTCCTGGGCATTCTCCTTGTTAAAAAGGTATTATGGGGGGTGCGGAGAGATGGCATAGAGGTAGGGTGTTTGCCTTGCATGCAGAAGGACGGTGGTTCGAATCCCGGCATCCCATATGGTCCCCCGAGACTGTCAGGAGCAATTTCTGAGCATAGAGCCGAGTAACCCCTGAGCACTGCTGGGTGTGACCCAAAAACCAAAAAAAAAAAAAAAAAAAAAAAGATATAAAAGGGGAAAGCAGTAATATTACAGTGAGCAAAGTGTTTACCTCGCACATAACTGGCTCCACTACCCTATAGATTCTGACCACCCCATTTGGTCCCTTAGACTGCTAGGAGTTATCCCGTTTTGATTTTTATTTGGGAACCAGCCCTGGTGGTGCTCAAGGACCATATCAGATGCCAGAGATCAAACCTAGGTTGACTGCATGCAAAGTAAGTGTCCTACTCACTGTACCATCGTTCTGGGGTGTGCATTATTATGCATCAACTTCTCTTTTCCCTTTCCCCTACAGTCATCAAATCCACCCTTCTTCGATAGGCACCACCACAGGAAGGAGCAGGAACGTGATGAAGTAAGAGGGCAGTTCCCCTCCCCTTCTCTCCCCCTTCCTGGAATTGGGAGAGTGAGCCCGAAGCTGCTCAGGGTCACTATAACCATTACCACAGCTCAGGGGAGAACTTGACATTGCAGCAGGGGAGTCGTGCTTCTAGACATTTCAAGAGGCCGGAAGTTTGCCCTTATTTCCCACAGCAGGGCAACTTCCAGTCAGGCCTCTGCTTCAGCTTTTGGAGACTACGGGGTGGGGTGTGGTGACAGCGCCTTAGTTTGCTGCTGCTGGCTCTCTCCATCCCGCCTTCATCACATGGCTCCCTGCAGCCTCTGCCTCTGTGTTCTCTCTTCTGCTTATAAGGCCATGACTGGTTTTCAGGCAGCCCGCCCTGCTCCAGTCCAGGGTGACATGGGAACTGAGCACTTCCGAAAAGGCCTGGATTCCAAATAAGGCCTCATACTGCGGTGCTGGTGCACACGCCTACCTGAGGGACACTTGTTCATCCGGGCACAGAATGAAGGGAGCACAAGGCCTGGGCACTGAGAGGCAGCAGTCCCACCTCAGGACTGGGCACACATCTCCAGGAAGAAGTTGGGGGCTGGGAATACCTCGGATCGCACTGATTTAGTGCCTCTGATTCACTGCACCTTCATCTGCCAGGGTGACCTTGGAGAGAACACTGGAAAAAGAGCTGATTCTTCTATGTTTGTTCATTGTTGATTTGGAACTATATCTGGCAATGCTCTGGGGTTACTCCAGGTTCTGCACTCGGGAATCACTCCCTGTAGTCCTGAGGGGCTGATATGGGGTAGTGGAGATCGAGCCCACATTACCCATATGAAAAGCAAGTGCTTTTACCTACAGTACTATAGCTCTAGCCCTGAGGAGCTAAGTCTTTTTGGATGGGATGGGGTGAAGTGGGGTAGAGTGGGGTTGGGGCTGCTCCCAGGTGTCCCGGAGATGTCCCTGCAATGCTGGGGCCTGCACTTAGCCTTCTAAGCCATGTCCACGGCTCAAGGCATGTGTGTGACTGTTTATTTTGGGTCTCCCCTACAGCACTGGGGTGTCCCTAAGTCCTGCTTGCTCCTGACCAAGTCAGAGGAATATTTACTCCATATCCTTATGGAAATGTGCCCAGGGGGTCAACCAAGGGGCAGTTGGTATCTGCCAGTTACATCTGGGCACACCTGCATTTCTGGGACTGAGCAACTCATGAGGGGCCTGATGGTGAGGGAGTGCCGCCTGCTGGGTCTGGGGTCTGGGAAGGGGTCCTCGTGAGGTTGCCCTGGAGATAGTAGCAGCTCTAGACACTTAGCCTGCCTCAAGGCCCAACATAGCCCTCATGCCCACCCTAATCCGATATACCCTGGCCCCATCTCCCCTCAACAGGCAGCAGGTCTGCCTTGTTGGTCTGGCCACACAGGCCTCCCTCCAACCCTTCTGAAATATGCCTGATTGTGGTCTTAGGACCACTGGACTGGAAGTTAGAACCTCTGAGATCAGGTTATCTGGCATGTTGGTGGTGACTGCTCTGAGATCAAGGCAGGAGGGTCCCAGCAATGGTCCAGCAGAAGCTGTGGATTACTGTTACTCAGGGACCACAGAGTTAGACCTTTTCATTTTAGGGAAGGTCAAACAAGGGGTTCAGGTGGGGCTGCATTATGGGATTGGGAAGGGACCTGTACCTCCATCTCCCCTGGGGAATTCTCTATAGCAGGGGTCTCAAACTCACAGCCCATAGGATGCAAACAGCCCTCCGTACAACATTTTGTGGCCCTGCCCTAGAGGAATCTTTTTCTGTTTTGTTTTGTTTTGTTTTAGTTGTTTGGATCACAGCCCCCCAATGTTTCAGGCTTACTAATGATTTTGCACTCAAGGATCACCCCGACTTTGCCTCCTGCGGCCCCCAGGTAAATTGAGTTTGAGACCCCTGCATAGGCAGAGCTTTGGAAAAAGGCACAGGACCACCCCGGAGTGCTAAAGAGGACCTCCTGGAAGGAAGGGCCCCAGCATCCCTTACAACTTGGTCCTTTGGGAGGCCAGTCCTAGCCAGGCCAGCTCAACTTCTGTCTGCACCTCCCTCTGCAATGCCAAACCCAGAACATGGGGTCCCTGATGGAGCTAAGGGGAGGGACAGAGCCCCTCCCACCAGTCACCAAAGGACTCTGATTTGTCCTCATTTCTAGAACCATCTGTTCATTGGGCCTGTGTGCGTACCAGCTTGGAGGGAAGCAAGGAGGCTGGTGAACAGGCCATGTCACCTTCAAGCTCCCACAGTCTCCTTTCCTTCACATGGATGTTCCAGAGGTAGGCCATGGGGTGCAAAGAAGTCCAAGCTCTGGAAGAGGCCCCCAGCATGCTACAAATCCCTCTCTGTATTCCCTCAAGAAGCTGTGAGAACGGCAGTGGTGGCAGCGCCAGCCAAGGGTCCCATTTGTTTTCATGCCTGCTGTGAGGCTCACAGCCTTATATGGGAGAGGTTGGGCCAGCAAAGAGCTAGCAGAGGCCACGCCTGTGGGGAATGCTGCAGGTCTCTGAGGGGGCTAGCTCCAGACTCTCCTTTAATCATGTTTTACATCTTCTTTCTATCCCTAAATTTCTCAGATAATAAAACCTACGTAGCTGTGTCATTTGATTTTATCTCCCCACATGGATAATTAAAAAAAAAAACTCTGAGTCTGTAACTCTGAGTTTTTGTAACTCTGTTAAAGGCCCTGATTGTAACAAAAAGCTAAAGTGAGGGCTGAAAGACAGTCTTGGGGGCTGAATCTGGCTTTGCAAGTGGGAGGCCTGCCAAGGCTCCGCATGGTTCTCCAAGTAGTGCTGGGAATTTTCACTGAGCACTTCTAGGACCATAGAATTAGACCTCTCCCCCCCCCCCCTTTTTTTTATAGGCATGAAATCCCTATAAGCAAAAATAAAAAATAAATAAAAGGAAAGAAATACATTGAACCTTCATCATCAGAAGTCATGGGAGCTTATTGCTCTTGGCCTCAAGCAGAATGGAAGTCTTAGGTTGGGGTGCAGGGAGGATAACTGGGTTCTCTGTAAGTATGGGAGTGTGTGACCTTCTGCAGACTTTGATTTTTGTTTTTGTTTTGGGTCACTGGTAGTGCTCAGGAGTTATTCCTGAAACTATGAGTAGTTCTCAGCAAAGCAGAAGTAGCTTCATGCAACCCCCCACATGCAGGGCTGGCCTGGAGCTCCCAACTGGAAAGTTAGTTGATCCCACAGTCATAAAGAAACCCCAACTGACTACTCCCAGGGGTTCCACTGCCTCATGTGAACAGCCTTCTCCCAGAAGCAGGTGAGGTGCAGCCTCTTCCCCTCCCTCCACTCTGGCTCTGGGGACTGGAAGCCTGGAAGCAAATGAGAATAGCCATGGCCAGTCCCATAGCCATAGGACATAGTGGGAACAAACATGGGAATAGTCCCCTGTCATCACTTGCTCCCTTGAACTGTGGTCAGAAGCTTGACCCCTTGAGTTATTGCCAGTGACCATTTGCATCATTCTGGTCTCAAGTCCATGGTCTTTATCTCCTCTCTTCCTCTAGGTTTTTCTCTAGGGCTTTATCTTCTCTCTTTCTCTAGGGCTTTCTCTCCAGTGGACCAAGACATTCTCTCACTCTGGCCCTCCATTCACCAGTCAGAATTTCTGACGCCTCCTCTAGGTCCAAGTAAAATCCCTGTGGTGGTTTGCTAGGCCTTTCCTCACAAAACTCAGCACACTAGGGTCTTCATCAAATTCACCCGTCACTGTGGCAGTGCAGGGTCCAGTCTCATCTGAGGCCTTCACTGTGTGTGCATGGCAGACGGCTATGTCCTCATAAGTTGTCCCTGTCTGGTTTGCCTGTGATCTAATTTCTTCTTGTAAGGGCACCAGTCATACTCAATGAGGGTCCATTCCAATGACTCTGCTTACTTCATTATCTCATAAAAGCCACTAAGTCATGGGGCCAGAGAGATAGCATGGAGGCAGGATGTTTGCCTTGCATGCAGAAGGATGGTGGTTCGAGTCCCAGCATCCCATATGGTCCTCCGAGTCTGCCAGGGGCAATTTCTGAGCGTGGAGCCAGGAGTGGCCCTTGAGCGCTTCCGGGTGTGATTCCCCTTCCCCAAAAAAAAGTCATGTTCTGAGGTACTCAGTCAGAAATCCTGGATGTAGGGGCTAGGACTTCAGCCTCTGAGTGGCTGGTGTTTTTTGTGAGCAAAGACTGTTGTTGCTTCTAGAATAATTGCATCTACCCATCTAGAGGTAGAGGCCAAGCTGGACTGTCCCCGCCTCTAAGCTCAGCTTCCTCTGTGCTGGTGTTATCTTTAATCTCAGCTTTCAGTCATGCCACAAGCAGAAGAAAGAGTCTCCTGAGCAGGAACACAGGGCTCTTGAGTCTTGTTGGTTGGCCGTGGGCCCTCATTTATCCCCAACCTGGCATCTTGGCTTGTAGACAGAGGGAGTTGACCATTGCCAGAGTTGGGCTTGGATGGGGTCAGATTTATCAAGAAGAAGCTAAGGACCAGACACTTGTTACTGGAGGAAAAGTCAGAGATCAGGCTGCCAACATTCTAGATGCTTACAGTGTTAGGGTTTGAGTTGACACCCTAGTTAACACTGAGAGTCAAAGATCACTTCCAATAATGCAAGATGCAAAAGGGAGTTTATTTGACTAGTTGGGTCCAAGTCTCATTCAACCAATGGAGACTTGACAAGGACAAAGCAAAATCTTAGCCAGTTTATATAGACATCACAAGCATTAACAGTATTTCATTGGTTAGTACAAACAGTTCAACCTTTACAGCATTATGATTGGCCTATAACTCTCATCCATACATGATTGGCTTATATAATTTTGCACACAAAGCACACTATTATTATTATTATTATTATTATTATTATTATTATTATTATTATTATTATTATTATTATTTTGGTTTTTGGATCATACCCGGCAGCGCTCAGGGGTTACTCCTGGCTCTGAGCTCAGAAATTGCTCCTGGCAGTCTCCGGGGACCATATGGGATGCCAGGATTCGAACCACCATCCTTCTGTAAGCAAGGCAAACGCCCTGCCTCCATGCCTCCAGTCCCCAGCACATTATTTCTTTGCATTGATGTTTCAATGCTCTGACTCAACTTTGGTTGTCAAGGGGGCCTTATCAGGTAGACCTTTCCAGAGCCATTGAGTTCCTCTATCCAAACAGAATAGGGAGGGTCTTGACATCCCTGCATTTCTTTTGTGGTTTTATTCATTGAGTTAATATTCTCCTCCTTGTCTCAGAGTGGAACAGAGTTAACTCCCTCTACCTTGGCTCAGAGTAGAAGCTTTAACTAATAGTGGAAAAGTACCTAATCTTTTAACCTGCCTGAAGAACTGCTTTTAATCTGTCTCAGGAGAAACTGCTTTTACTAGGGTTTGGGCTCCTTTTAGTTTGGAACCCAGGGGGTTCTTGGCCCTCACAACACAAGGGTAGATGCATGCGTTAACTTCTTAGATTTTTCTCTCCTGCATGTAGAAGAAAAAACAGGTTTCCTTGAAATTCACCTTATCTGTGTGTCTGTGAATTTCTGGGGTTCACCTCTTTTTTTTTTTTTTTTTGGGCCACACCTGCAGAGCTCAGGGGTTACTCCTGGCTCTGCACTCAGAAATTGCTCCTGGCAGGCTTGGGGTACCATATGGGATACTGGGGGTCGAGCCCGGGTCTGTCCTGGGTCGACTATGTGCAAGGCAAATGCCCTACCGCTGTGCTATTCCAGCCCCCCACCCCCCACATTTAACACTTCTCCTGTTCTGCCTCTGTAAGTATTGCCCCAGCCAGAGCATGCCCTGGTGCTGACCCAGCAGCTGAGTTTGTGCAGGGTCTGGACACACGAGCCCCTCCTGGGGGGCAGATTAAGGCCTTTCAATGCTCTTTGCTAAAGAGATTAGGTGTCTCCCTTCGCCTTCATTAAATACAAAACTTCAGCTACAAAATCAATGTAAGGAAATCTAGCAACGTGTTTGTTTCCTCGAGAGGATTATTACCGATGACATATGTATATTGATTCAATTATTTGAAGAAAAATGAAATTATTTTGTCCTGCGTCTCTGTTCTGGCACGCACTGTGTCTGCTTAGGGAAATTTGACTCTGTAGACCTGGCTTGACCTTAGGGTGCAGCCCCTGCCTGCCCACATTTTTAATTCCCTTACAAGATGTAGGTTGCCCTGGATTGAACACCACTGGTTCCCTTAGATCACTGAAAGAAGAGATGCAGGTATCTGCAGGAGACCTCTTAGGGGTCTTACTTAAGGCTGGAGGTTGGGGAATGTGTCTAACCCAAAACTTGGTTTTAGGCATCTTTCCTGGAAAGGGGTACATTGAGGCCGTCCTATGGGCTTCTTGGAATCTCCTTGATAGGTGCTGTCTGTTAGACAAATCCAAGCCCTTCTGTCCTTTTTCGGAGGGCACACCCAGCAGTGCTTAGGTGTTAAATAAAATAATTGACGATGGGGCAGGATGGCGGTGGATGGCGATGGATGGATTTCTCTCTGCCATCCCAGGCCACATGGCTCCGCAACCCCATCCAGCGGGCGGGTCCCAGACCCAGGTGAAAGGCGAAATCACTCACTCACAGGCAGGCATCAGGAACCATCAGCTTTATTCATGCCCTATTCACCACATGTGTGTGGCCTATCTCATAACCTTTCAAGCATTCGGCCATTCTTAGCCCTGCATTTTATAATTCAGCCATCTTCCTTTGGCCTCCATCCTGGTCAAAGACCAAAAGAGGCAAAGAACCTAAAGCCAGCGAGCGCAGCAGAGTAGAGAGACCCCTAATCTCCAGGCTCCAGGGTTTATCTACCTATTCCAAGACCCCTCCCAGGAATGGGCGGGCTTTTGCAGGTAAGCTTACACCTAATATCTGGTTCCCAAGACCCATCCCAGAAATGGGTGGGTCTTAGGTAGCTACACCCAAATCTAGGGTCTCAGATAGGTACACCAACACTTAGGGATCCATTTGGGATGCCAGAGATTGAACCCAGGTTAGTCATTCAAGGCAAGTGTCCTCCCCACTGTACAGTCTCTCTAGTTCCTCAAAGTCCTTTTATTTTTATTTTATTTTATTTTATTTATTTATTTATTTGTCACACCATTTGTCTCTCAGGGATTACTCCTGGCTATGCACTCAGAAATCACTCCTGGCTTGGGGGGACCATGTGGAATGCCGGGGGATAGAACTGCGGTTCTTCCTAGGCTAGCTCTTGCAAGGTAGCCGCCTTACCTCTAGTACCACCGCTCCGGCCCCTTAAAGACCTTTTAAAGGGTGAATGTCCATGCCAGGATGAGTGAGAACCTGAGGAAGGGAAGTCAGCTGTTCTGGTTTATGTATCAGGTCAAAGGGCTATGATGGGGCCCTTCCTGGCATGCGGGTCTTCCCCTCCGAGAACTACTTCTCTTCTAGGTGGTGTCCACTGCAGGCCATGTGTTCTGAGGTATCCTTAAGAGGGCCACCTGCTGAGGAGACCTTTGAGGATGCTGTTGCTGTTGAGGGCAATCTGGAGTTTTTGCCCTTCCTCTATCTACATTGCAAGGGAACTTGTTTTTGGGTATCACTCTGGATAGGACAGTGGGGCTGGACTAACCCTATGAGACCCACAGGCCTCACTAGTAGCTGGGCAGAATTGCAGCCTGTGGAACCATTGCTTCATGGCTTCAGTACAAACCAAAACTGAGACCAAGCCAAAACAAACAAGTTTAGGGCTAGAGCAATAGGATAGTGGGAAGCACAAGTAGACATGGGTTCAATTTCTGGCACCCCATATAGTCTCCTGAGCCCACCAGTAGTAAACCCTGAGTGCAATGCCAGGAGTAAAGCCTTGAACATCACTGGATATGGCCCCCAAAACTTGGGGGAAAAAGCACTTTCTGTGGTCAGAGCTGGATTTGAGTTCTAGTCCTATAGCTTATGTTTCACCTTACTGGGCCTCACTCTTTTTCTTTTTAAAGGGGAGCCACTTATTTATTTATTTGGTTTTTTGAATCATATCCTGTGATGTTCAGGGGCTATTCCTGGCTCTGCACTCAGAAATTGCTCCTGGCAGACTCTGGGGACCATATGGGATGCTGGGATTTGAACCACCATCCATCCTGGATCAGCTGCATGCAAGGCAAATGCCCTACCGCTGTGATATCTCTCCGGCCCCATGGGCCTCACTTTCTATCAAGTGGGGAGTCCCACTTCCTTCCCCAGAATGGTAAGGAAAAGGCAGGAACACTAATGCTGACCAAGTGTCACTTACATTTGCTGCTTTCATCTCTCTATCCCTCCCTGTCCCTCTAGTTGTTTCAGAAGAGTGGCTCTGGGCACTAGAATGCAGTAGCCATTCCTAACCCAGGACCTGTCCTCAGGAAGTTTAGATAATACAGAAATTACCATCAACAGGAGGTGCAGAAAAAGTAACCTGCATTGACAGTGTCACTGATATCTCTGAGAGAAAGGAACAATTTGTTCTGGGACCAATATGTATTATCTATATGTTTATCTATAGGTGACAAGTTTGAGGAGCTGCCTCAAACTGATTCCTAGCCCTGCAATGTAAATCAACAGCATTACCAGGCTTCTGCTCTGGGAGCAGAGGGGAAAATTTATTAGGAGCCAGTCCCTGTTCTTTGTTTTGCAGAGACCAGCACAAACCACACAAGCTTCTCGAAAGCTTGGAGGCTATAACCCTCTTAAATCTTGACTAACATAAACCAGGACTTCAGAGCAATCATGGCAAAAGAATTAAGCCAGGTCATGGGAATGTGACTTGATGGGAAACTCAATCTGTTTGCCAAGTCCCAACTCTATGCAATGCCCAAGGTAATTATCTCCCGGATGCAACTTCATTATACATACATAGTTCACTGATTTGGAACCACTGACAGGAACCGACCAGATTCCAGAAAACAGCTGGGAAATGCCCAGCAACAGTGGATGATGCTGTAGAGATTATAAAGTTTTGAAAAGTACTGCTTTTGTTCACGAGCTCTTTTTGAAAAGACAGACTGGCCTAGAAGTATGAGATAGAGAGTGGTTAGAGAGATAGCACAGGGGTTAAGGTGCTTGCCTTGCACGCAGTTGATCCCAGTTTTATTTCTGGTATCACATGTGGTCCCCTGAGCATAGAGCCAGAAGCAACCTATAAGCACAGCCAAGGTGTGGCCCAATTGTTTAACCCCCCCCCCCAAAAAAAAAAGATGAAGGAAGATAGAAACTTGGAGCAATGTGGATATCGGATGGGCAGAGAATAGCTCTTTGCAAGTTATTGTCCCTTTGGATTATTCAAACCTAGAGAGTTCAGTGGTAGAAAGCATGCTTTGCACATGGGAGGCCCTGACTTCCATCCCTGAAACTGCAGCAACCTAAACAATAAAATGTATATGCTTGAGTATAATAGCAAAATGGCAGCTTACAACAAAAGAAAAAAGGCTCTTGGGCCAGAGATTAAGCTCAGTGAGAGAGAACTGGCCTTACATGTGTGAGGTCAAGTTTAATTCTAGGCACTGCAAAATAAAAAAGCAGAGCCAGTGATGTAAAGCATTGTTTTTTAACCTTTTTGTGCAAAGGCACACTTTTTTTCATAAAAAAAAAAAATCACGAGGCACACCACCATTAGAAAATGTTAAAAGAATTTAACTCTGTGCCTATATTGACTATCTATAAAGTAATTCTCTTGAATAGGAACGAAATAAACACAAATAAATTATCTTATAATAATAAAGGTTTTTTTTTTTGTTTTTGTTTTTGTTTTTGGGCCACACCCGGCATTGCTCAGGGGTTACTCCTGGCTGTCTGCTCAGAAATAGCTCCTGGCAGGCACGGGGGACCATATGGGACACCAGGATTCGAACCAACCACCTTTGGTCTTGGATTGGCTGCTTGCAAGGCAAACGCCGCTGTGCTATCTCTCCGGGCCCAATAATAAAGTTATTTTTATAATTGTTCATATTTTCTGTTTATTTACTCAGTGCAAAATCTGCACCTATTTGGCTGAACACAAAGCTGATATTGTGGCAGGAATCGAAGAAAGACACACACACGTAGCTCTTCGTCAACAGCTCTCAGTCTCTGTCTTTAGTTTTTATTTTTTTTGGGGGGGAGGTCACACCCAGCAGCGCTCAGGGGCTACTCCTGACTCTACGTTCAAAAAATTTATGAGATGCCAGGACTTGAACTACCGTCTTTCTGCATGTAAGGCAAACGCCTTACCGCTGTGCTATCTCTCCAGCCCTGCCTTTGGTTTTTATAGTCTGTAACATATGCTACGGCTCACAAATAGACTAATCATGCTGAAGCCGCATGTCACAGATAAAATTGGAAATTTTCCCACAGCACACCAGACAACATCTCACGGCACACTAGTGTGCCTCGGCACAGTGGTTGAAAAACGCTGATGTAAAGCACTTGTCTTCACAAGGGAAGCCCTGGATTCCTAGTACCTTCCCCCCTCCCCAATAAAAATAAAAGTCTCTTGGCGGGGAGAAAGGAGGGGTGAAGGAAGGAAGGAAGGGAAGAAGAGAGAGAGAGGGTGAGAGCGTGAGAGAGAGAGGAAGGGAGGGTGAGAGAGAGAATTCAATGGCTAAAGTGCTTGCCTTGTGCATGACTGACCAGGGTTTGATGATTTCCAGCACGTTTCCCTGAGCCCTAAAAGTGATCCTGGAACATAGAGTAAACTGAACATAGCCAGGTATGATAACCCTCCCCCCCAATAAGAGCCTCGATGTTCATGTCACTTTGTGTCTCTACATGTAAAACAAGGAATGAAACCATCCCAATGTGATTATATTAAAATTAATTAATGCCTACGTAAGAGAAAAGTGGTGGGGAAGTAGGAGGTGGATGGGAGGTAGCAAGGGCAAGTGGCAGAGGCCTGGACACATCAGTGGTGTTCAACCCGCATCAGCTGTGTGTGCGCAGAACAAGTAACTTACCTGCTATACTATCTTCCCAGCCTCTCAAATTGATCATTTTAGGATGCATATTATGGGGCCAAAGAGATCAGTAATAGTAAGGTGCTTGCCTTGCACACAGCTGACTTGGGTTCAATCCCTGACACCCCAGAATCCCTTGAGCCCACTAGAGCAGAGCGAGGACTGACACCTGAGCATAGAACCAGGAGTGATGCCTGGCCACAGAGCAAGGACTAAGTACTCAGCACCACTGGTGTGGCCCCCAAACCAAAACTAAAAATTTCTAAGTCTTTTAAGGGCTTTTTTTTTTTTTTTTTTGTTACACCCATGGCACTCAGGGTGTAACTCTAGCTCTGAGATCAGAAATCGCTCCTGGCAGGCTCGGGGGACCATATGGGATGCTGGGATCGGAACCACCGTCCGTCTGCATGCAAAGCAAATGCCCTATCGTTGTGCTCTCTCTTCGGCCCCTTAAGGACCTTTTATTCCCATTCAAGTCCTGAGGGACTTCAGCTCGAAAACTTGAGAGCAGGCAAAAAGGCTAGTGGTACTACTCACAATAGCTAGAATCTGGAAACAACCCAAATGCCTGAGCACAGATGAGAGGATAAAGGAACTGTGGTGCATCTACACAATGGAATACTGAGCTAGCGAAAATGAAGTCATGAAATTTGCTTACACATGGATGGACGAATATAGAGTGAGCGAAATGAGTCAGAGGGAGAGTGATATACACAAAATGATGGCACTCATTTGTGGGATTAAAATAAAAGATGGCATAGTAATAACATCCACAGACAACAGAGACGAAGTCCATGGTAGGCAGCTTGTCACAAATAGTAGGGGAGTGCAGTTAGGGCAGAAAATGAATCACCATGAAATTGAGTCGGAAATGATCGCTCTGGGCTCTGAAAGAACGAAAAACGTCTGTCACAGAGGCAGGCAGTGGAGAAGACAGGAGGGAAACTGGGGACACTGGTGGTGGGAAATGTGTGTTGGACATTTTATGTCTGAAACTCACTTTGTAACTGTATCTCACAGTGATTTAATTAAAGAGTTTATTTAAAAAATGGTGGGGGAAGGCTGGTGGTAGAGTTAAGTACTACTCAGTTAAGTATATTTCTAGTTCAGAGAGGTCCTCTTGCCTAGAGAAGCAGAGGAGGCCTTTATTATATGCAATGATTATCGTGAAGTGCATACCTGAGCATGCCAGCATGATGCTCTCTGAATAGTTGGGCAATTGGTTGGAAGGAATCACCACAAAGACAAGCAATGAAGTTAAGAGAGGGAAGTCTGAGGGGGCCCAAAATGGACTCTGAAAAAGCTTGAGATAAAATGGACTGAGAAGTGTGGGAATTGCCAGAATCTAAGACTCCCTGCACAAAGACCAAACCAAGATATTGTTTCAATTTGTTCAAGGGGAGGTCAGGGATAAGAGGAAGAGTAGATAGACTGAATCACTGAAGCTGGGGAGCCCTTCCCTTTCCATTTGCTTATACATTCTACTTATCTTCAGTTTAGGGCCAGTGTGCCACAATGACACCATCTGGGAAGAATTGCAGCTATTCTCTTTCAGCCTCTATTTTTTTTTTGGATGATTTTTGGGCCACACTCAGTGGTGCTCAGGGGTTATTCCTGACTCTGTACTCATAAATCACTCCTGGCAGGCTGGGGTGGGGGACCCATATGGGAAATGGGATTGAACCCAAGTCCATTCAGGGTTGGCTGCTTGCAAGGTAAACACCTTACTGCTGTGCTCACTCTGGCCCCAACCTCTATTTCATTTCTTGCTTCTGTCATGTCTTCTCAAGTGACTTCACCGTAATTATCTACTCATTTCAAAGCCCCTAGCTCCTTGGTTTATCTCAGTCTTACACATTCTAGGAAATCTAGGAGAAACTCACCAGAAAAAGGTCCAGTCTAATCCCAGTCATTTTTTTTTTTTTGGTGCCACACCCAGCAGCACTCAGGGGTTCCTCCTGGCTCTGCACTCAGAAATTGCTCCTAGCAGGTTCCAGGAACCATATAGCATGTCAGTTATTGAACCTGGGTCAGCCATGTGCAAGGCAAACACCCTATGCACTATGCTATCACTCCTGCCCCACTAGCTAACATTTTTAAACATTATAATCTCAAGATTAAGACCAAGATACAAATTCTAAAAGGCATTGCTTGTCAGAATCTGGTGCTGATAAAATGAAGCTCAATCTATTATTAGGTTAAAGATTTTACACTGGCAGAATATAATGCATGTACTGCCTCTCAAGACTACTTACTTCTGACAGTGACATCATTGAGATATTTAAACATTTCATATATTAAGGGGAATGTTGAGATAACTGAAACATAACTAATGCTTAGACTGAACAGGAAGGAGATAGCTAATGAGTGGGCAGGAAATGAGATAATGTCTTTTATAGAATCATCTGAGATTGAGGAAGACATTTACAAAGGGGAAGACACAATGAAGTTAGCCAATGAAGACAGTCATCCTTGGGGTAAGTAACCTCTACCAGGACCTAAGAACAAGCTGTGATAGCTCAAAGCATCAGGGTAAGTCTACAAGGGATATGTTTCATCTAAGAGGTTTTTTTTCTTTTAATTCTTGGCTTTGTTTTGTTTTGGGATCACATCTGGAGAAGCTTAGAAACCAGCGTGCCCGCCATGCAAAGCACGAACTCATTGAGCTATTTTCCCAAGCCGTGTTCCCTACATTTAAGAAGTGAAAGAATCCAAATAGGAACAAAGAGCCACTGTATATAAATGCTGGAAACTATTTTATTTGACAAGATTAAGCATTAAGACTAGAAAACTCTATATAAATACGTTCTAGCTCTGGAAGATAATCTGATTTCAGCATCAAAATTATGTCAAAATTCGTCAAATTGTATACATTTTGTTTCCACATCTTACTGCATTTAAATTATAGCTCAATTTATTATTTTTTTGGTTTTTGGGTCACACCCAGCAGCGCTCAAGTGTTACTCCTGGCTCTATGCTCAAAAATCACTCCTGGCAGGCTTGAGGGACCATATGGGATGCCGGGAATTGAACCATCATCAGTCCTGGGTCAGCAGCATGTAAGGCAAACACCCTACCACTATGCTCTCTCTCTGGTCCCTATAGCTCAATTTAAAAAATAAGGGGGGGGGGGCAGAATGACAGTATAGCAGTTAAGATGCTTGCTTTGCACATGGATGACCCCCAGCATCCTATATGGTCCCCCAAAACTTGCCAGGAGTGATCTGAGAGTAGACCCAGGAGTAAGTCCTAAGTACTACTGGGTGTGACCTCCCCACAAAAAAATGAGGGGCTGGAGCAATAGCACAGTAGATAGGGTGTTTGTCTTGCACCTGTCCAACCTGGATTTGATTCCGGCATCCCATATGGTCCCGAGTTTGCCAGGAGAACTTCTTTTTTTTTGGCTACACCGTTTGATGCTCAGGGGTTACTCCTGGCTATACGCTCAGAAATTGCCCCTGGCTTGGGAGGACCATATGGGACGCCAGGGGGATTGAACCGCTGTCTGTCCTATGCTAGCGCTTGCAAGGCAGACACCTTACCTCTAGCGCCACCTTCCCGGCCCCGCCAGGAGAACTTCTGAGTGCAGAGTCAGGAATAATCTCTGAGCACCACAAATATCCCCTCCACAAAAACAGATAAAAGAAAAAAAAAAGTGTTATCTAGGTCCTGTGGTTAAATTAAACTAAATAGGGGCCAGAGCGGTGGTACAAGTGGTAAGGTGTTTGCCTTGCAAGCGCTAACCTAGGACAAACCACAGTTCAAAACCCCAGTGTACCATATGTCCCCCGGCCAGGAACAATTTCTGAGTGCATAGCCAGGAGTAACCCCTGAGCGTCACCGGGTGTGGCCAAAAAAAATTTTTTTTTAAATGAAATGATTTATACTTACTGCCTACAATAAGGTGAAAACCAGGAAAAGAACAAGCAAAGTTTATTTATAAAACGCTCCTGAGTTGCATGAACTGATTATATTTTCTTTGGGTAACTAAAGGAAATTCAGTAACTGATGGTATTCCATATTCTTAAACACAGGTAAAAAGCTCAGAGAATTCCTGAAGTGAAGAGGAAACTTGATCCCTGTCTTCCCCCCAATTTTTACCTTTTTGTTCCAAATAATCTATGAAGTAGTTTATGTCTTCATCTATATGAAAGTCCTTTGCACTCATCCTAGAACTGAAGAATCTGATTCCCTGTATTTAGGTCTTTCACAGTGGGGTAAAAGGCATTAGATTCTTTTTTTTTTTTTGGTTTTTGGGCCACACCCGGTGACGCTCAGGGGTTACTCCTGGCTATGTGCTCAGAAGTCGCTCCTGGCTTGGGGGACCATATGGGACACCGGGGGATCGAACCGCGGTCTGTCCTAGGCTAGCGCAGGCAAGGCACCTTACCTCCAGCGCCACCGCATTAGATTCTTTAATTTAAAATCCAGGCCAGCAAACAAACGAAGTCCTTGCCCATTTGGAGATTTTAATATATTTATTTGAAAACTGGGTTTTGTGAAAGAGTACACCAAAGAGTCACAGATCTTCTCTTTGACCAAAGACTTGAGACACGGTTCTTCGGGTCGGTGAGGAGGCCATGGGCCATGCAGTGAATAACAGGTCTCAGCATGCATCTCCTCTCAGGCAATTCTAATTGAGCCCAGACAAGCTTCTGCAGACGAGAAATGAGATTCCTGGGGTAAGTGTACAAACAGACGATAAGGTAGAGTCATTTTTTAAAATTAAAAACATAGTTTTCTTGGGGCTGAAGTGATAGTGCAGCAATCAAAGTACTTTTGCCTTCCATGTAGCTTACCTAGGTTTGGTTCCTGGCAGCCCATATGGTCTCTCTTGAGCCCACCAGGAGTAATTTCTGAGTGCAGTGCCAAGAATAACCCCTAAGCATCACCTGATGTGACCCCAAAACTAAAATAAAACAAAATTTGGGGCTGGAGTGGTGGCGCTATCGGTGTCTACCTTGCAAACGCTAGCCTAGGACAGACAGTGGTTCGATCCCCTGGCATCCCATATGTCCCCCCAAGCCAGGAGTGATGTCTGAGTGCATAGCTAGGAATAACCCCCGAGTGTCAAAGGGTGTGGCCCAAACACCAAACCAAACTAAACCAAACCAAAAAAACAAACAAACAAAATTTTTCTTTTTATTTATTATTTATTTATTTTTGGGTTTTGGGCCACACACGGCAGTGCTCAGGGGTTACTCTTGGCTGTCTGCTCAGAAATAGCTCCTGGCAGGCACAGGGGACCATATGGGACACCAGGATTCGAACCAACCACCTTAGATCCTGGATCGGTTGCTTGCAAGGCAAACACCGCTGTGCTATCTCTCCAGGCCCACCAAAATTTTTCTTAATTACTAGCTATTCTAGTTACTTGAAGCCTCCTATTCTTCAATTTTTTTTGTTTGTTTTTTTTTTTGGGCCACACCCATTTGATGCTCAGGGGTTACTCCTGGCTAAGTGCTCAGAAATTGCCCCTGGCTTGGGGGGACCATATGGGACGCCGGGGAATCGAACCGCAGTCCTTCCTTGGCTAGCGCTTGCAAGGCAGACACCTTACCTCTAGAGCCACCTCACCGGCTCCCAATTTTCTTTTCCTTGGTTTTGGGCCACACCTGGCAGCGCTCAGGGGTTATTCCTGGCTCTACACTCAGAAATCGCTCCAAAGAGATAGCATGGAGGTAGGGCTTTTGCCTTGCCTGCAGAAGGACAGTGATTCAAATCCCGGCATCCCATATGGTCCCCCGAGCCTGCCAGGAGCGATTTCTGAGCCTAGAGCCAAGAGTAACCCCTGAGCACCACTGGGTGTGACCTCCCCCCACCAAAAAAAAAAAAAAGAAAATTAGAGGCTAAAATCAGGAGAAAATAAAAGGAATATGTATGTGGTTACATATGAAGGAACAAGTCAGAAAAAATTTTAATACTAGCTCAATGAAGAGGTATCAAACATAGAAGGAAGGGAAAAGTGAGCCTGTCTCGGCATAAGCCATTTGTGAATCACTGATGAGACTTCCTTTGTAAGCAATTCTGTTCCACACATACCTTTGCTCCTTAATCATCAATATATTCAAAAGGTTCTGGGGGCTCTGGCTCTTGTTCCTCCTCTTCAATTTTTGGACCATGAGCTGCCACAGGTTCTACCAGCTCTTCGATGTCTTCACTTGTGTCCTTTAGAATGATGATACCACCAATTGACAGCTGCAAATATAAAGCAAGGGTTGAAGAAAAAGTTGCACTCATAATTTTAAATTATTTCAGATTCTAGATTTCATTCTTATAAATGGCAACTGTCATCTAATTGTACCAGTAATTTAGGAGTAGAACACTTTACTTGCTTGTGTAAGGACCTGGGTTTAATCCCAAGCACCAGAAGCAAGCAAACCTTTCTTTGTTGTTGTTGTTGTTTTTTGTTTTTTTTTTTTTTTGAGTCACACATGGCGGTGCTCAGGGGTTACTCCTGGCTCTTCACTCAGAAATTGCTCCTGGCAGGCTCAGGGACCCTCGGGAACCATATGGGATGCCTGGGAATGAACCTGGCTCAGCAATGCACAAGGTAAATGCCCTATCTGTAGTTGTGTTACCCCTCTAGCCCCTAGACACACTTTTTTTGTTGTTGTTTGTTTTTGGGTCACACCCAGCGGCACTCAGGGGTTACTCCTGGCTCTTCGCTCAGAAATTGCTCCTGGTAGGCTCAGGGGACCATATAGGATGCCCGGATTTGAACCACTGTCCGTCCTAGATAGGCTGCTTGTAAGGCAAACACCCTACCACTGTGCTATCTTTCTGGCCCCTAGACATATTTTATTTATTTGTTCATTTATTTATTTATGTTTGCTTTTTTGGGTCATACTGGCAGTGCTCAGGAGACCATAAGGGATGCTGGGGATTCGAACCACTGTCCATCCTGGATTGGCTGTGTGCAAGGCAAACGCCCTACTTCTGTGCTATCCCTCTGGCCCTAGACTTACATTTTTTTTTTTTTTTGTTTTTTTTGGGTCACATCCGGTGGCGCTCAGGAGTTACTCCTGGCTATCTGCTCAGAAATCGCTCCTGGCAGGCACAGGGGACCATATGGGATGCCGGGATTCGAATCAACCACCTTTGGTTCTGGATCAGCTGCTTACAAGGCAAATGCCCTACTGTTGTGCTATCTCTCTGGCCCCAGACTTACATTTTACTAAGATCCCCAGGTGACTTGCACACACTATAGTTTAGAGGTAAGTAATTAAATAATCTTATCATCTCTGAGAAAAGTCAACATTTACTTTGGAAATAAAAAAAGATGACAAATGAAAAGTCATCTTTTTTTGGCCTCCAAATGTATTTTGGGAAACATGTGGTGTCAGTGATCGAACCAGGAGAGTCTTATATAAGGCAATTTACATAACTTCTATACTACTGTTTCAACCCAGGAAAGTCTTTTTTTTTTTTGGTTCCCAGGCAATTTCAGAATGGTAGACCATAAATAAAATTTGACTGGTTTCACCTTAATCTACAAGATAGTGAATAGACAGGAATCAAAAGAAATAGAGGGACGAGGAATTACATCTATTAAGCTCTTTCCTAAATATATTAGCAAGAAGGTAAATCTAACACCAAATATTCCCCTATCTCTGGTGTGCTAATTTTATTCAGGAAATGGAAAGCTACTCTCTGTAATTAAATCAGTCAACAGCGGAACAGCACATCTGGAAAAACACATTTTACCAAAGCCCCATTATTAGGAAGGAAAAGTACAAGCACATTAGTCAAACGATTCACATATGTATAAGCATCTCTGTAGTTCAAGTTAATCCTATTTTGCCATCAGAATTCCACCCTGTTATGCTGTGCAACAGTTCTGTCTGTCTGTCTCACTTACACAAAGGTTTGTTCTTTTGTTTGTTTTTGGGTCACACCCAGCAGTGCTCAGGGTTACTGGCTCTGTGATCAGGTTTTGTTCCTGGCAGACACGGGGGACCATATAGGATGCCAGGATTCAAACCACCATTCGTCCTGAATCAGCTGTGTGCAAGGCAAACGCTCTATAGCTGTGCTATCTCTGCAGCCCCAACAAAGAGTTTTAATCCTCCATGCATGGCCTACAAGCTTACTGAAACCTCCAAAGGGCCCAATAGAAACAAATTTGAAATCAAATGGAAGAAAACACCCATGTTCATAAAATGACTTTCCTTCAGGGCTGGAACACAGAAGGTAGGGCATCTACCTTATACCCAGCTGACCCAGGTTAGATTTATGGCAACCAATATGAGCCCCTGAGCCTTCCAGGAGTAACCCCTAAGTGATGCTGGGGTGGCAAAAACAACAACAACAACAACAAAAAACCTCCAAAATAAAACACCAAACTAAAAACCAAAAACCAAATCAAAATGGCTTTCCACATTTTTGAGACATAAGACCCTAGAATAATTATAACTATTATATATATTTTTTAAAAATAACAATTAGGGGCCCGGAGAGATAGCACAGCGGCGTTTGCCTTGCAAGCAGCTGATCCAAGACCAAAGGTGGTTGGTTCGAATCCTGGTGTCTCATATGGTCCCCCGTGCCTGCCAGGAGCTATTTCTGAGCAGACAGCCAGGAGTAACCCCTGAGCACCGCCGGGTGTGGCCCCAAAAAAACCAAAAAAAAAAAAAAAAAAAAAAAAAAAACCCAAAAAATAAAATAAAAATAACAAAATTAAGAGAGGAAGAGACAAAATAACATACATGTTCAAGTGAGAACACGGGCTTCTCCAGAGTGGAGGAAGCCAGTACACATCCCAGAAATAAAATCAGAAAATAATGAAACCACATCTCAAAAGGGGAGATGTGCCTGGCACTAAGTACCTGTCAGCAGAACATGTGTTCGGCAGTAACACATGGGCATAGGCAGCACATGGTGCCTCTAAAAAAACAAAACAAAACAAAACGGGGGGGGGGGGAGGGGGAGGGGCTTATAGGGCTGGAGAGAGAGTGCAGCAGCAGTGTTTGCCTTGCACGGGGCCGACCCAGGACAAATGGTGATTCAAATCCCGGCATCCCATATGGTCCCCATGCTTGCCAGGAGCGGTTTCTGAGCACAGAGCCAGGAGTAACCCTGAGCACCGCTGGGTGTGACCCAAAAACCAAAAATCAAAAACAATGGGGTGTTTAAAGTGATAAGACTAGAAAATATGTGATACCTAAAAAGCTATCTGTGGGGAAAAGAACAAGCAAGTTACAGAAAACAATGAAATAGGTATCTTGGGGCTTGACAAAGAGTAGAGCATGTCAAATTAGAATACTTTTATAAGATTGAAAAAAGAAAATTTTGAAGGGAGAGCCATATTCAAAAAATTTCATTGGTGGGAAGGGAAAGATGTATGCAGAGAAACTTCCAGATTATGAGAGGGCATCTCCTAAAAATGATTCTGGAGAGAGAGAAGCCTTTCCTCTTAAATACCTTTTAAACAAAGGTAAACAAAGGTATGTGGGTGGGGGTTGGAGTGACAGCAGTTGGGAGGGTGCTGGCCAAGCACATAGCTGACCAGGGTTTGATCCTGTGTCTCATTATCACTCCTCACCAGGGGTAATTCCTGATAGCAGATCCAAGAGTAATCACTGGTTAACACTGGGTTTGGTACCAAAACAAAAATTAAACAAAAAATAATGACAAAATAAACATTTGTTTCTGACAAGCTTGAAGTCCAAGATTAAGGAGCACAGATTTTTCACTCTAGGTAGATCAACAGTGGCAATGTCCCTAATGTATTTTGAGCAAAGGCTTAAACCTTATAGCCTCAGGGCACCAAAAAATTTTTTTGCTTCTTTAATTCTTCATAGTTGAAATGCTCAGGCTGCTCTCAACTTCTAAGCCTGCTTTTCATGAATGTTTAATCCTATTATGCAGGCATAATTTTTGTTTCAAAATAGAGAAAATTTAGGCAGAGTTAACTCTGGACCAAGATCACCAAGTCTAAAAATGTAGAATCAGGATTGAGTCTCAAGATGTTTGACGTGTCTATAGTTTGAAAGTCTATACAATATTCACAAGAATCCCGTAGATGAAGAATGCTTGTAGACTTACACAAAAGCAGAGCTTACCCTCCCCTATCAATATATAATGGAAAGATTTTTTTTTCTTTCATTAAGAGATTTAGAGAGATTTTGCCAGTGGTTTGGAGACTGACCTTCCTTATCAATACTCTATTATACTCTAGGTCAGTTTCATACAGAAACATGGCTAAGGGCCATCAGTGACTTACTGGTTTGAAAGGTTGGTATCTACAGGTTTCTGGCATGGTCAGGACCTTAAGCTGGGCAGGCATAACTCGGGCAGGATTATCCAATAACTGGAAGTTTGGTTCAGGTTCTTTTTTCTTCTCCTTTTCTTCCTTTTTCTCTGCCTCATCCTAGAAAAGATAAAAAAGGCTTACTTCTGTTCCACATCACTGAATACTGTTTGATTTAAGCACCTGTTAGTGATAAAAGATAATTAGAAACAGGTCAACTATAGTAAACCAGGCTCAGATGAAGAAATTAACTCTGCTTGAAGGAAAAAACGTTAACTTGGTTTTAAAGGACGACAAGTTTCTTGTACTAGTTGAACCCTGCCTTGCATCACTCTTGGCAAGGATGCCAGAGATTAAGACCAAGTCAGCTGCATGTAAGGCAAGTGCCTTACTCATTGGATATCTCTTTAGCCTATCTATTTAAACAAATGATAGTCCAATTTTCTTTAAAGGACCTTTTTTTTCTGTTAAAAATCAAAAGGCCAGGGCCAGAGTGGTAGGGCGTTTGCCTTGTATGCGACCAACCCAGGACAGACCTGGGTTTGATCCCTGGCAACCCATATGGTCCCCCAAGCCTGCCAGGAGTAAGCCCTGAGTGCTGCCAGGTGTGGCCCAACATCCCACCCCACCCCTCCAAATCCTAGAGGCCAGAGAGATAGCATAGCAAGTAAGGCATTTGCTTTGTACGTGGTCAACTGGGTTTGATCTTCAGTACCACATATGGTTCCGAGCCTCACCAGGGGTGATCCTTTAGCAACTGCAGAATTGTGGTTTTTCAAACACCTGATACTTAAAAAAAAGAAAAGTAAGTCCTTAGTCTAGGAAGACTGACAGTTTCCTACAGAGCAAGAACCTTCGGCCTAATAAAGAATTTAAGCCATAACAAATAAATATATCACTTAGTTATACCTACCACTTCCATTTTTTCCTCCTCCTTTTTCTCTTTTTCCTTTTCCTTCTTTTTAGCCTTAGCAGTTATAGATAACACAGCAGTGGAAACCTAAATAAAGCAGATAGGTTAAATTAATGTAACCCTTTAACTAATTTAAAGAAAAATGCTCAAGCTCATGAAGAACTATTCTTTTCACACAGAATCATAAAAACAAAATAATCAAAATAAACGGGAAAGGCAAGCAGCACATTTACCTGGACAACTTATTACTACTGTTATCATGTGAGTCTTTAGTTACTGAAGATTTTTTTTTTCCCAAACAAATCTGTACCCTATGGTGGAGTCACTGGTGGTTTGGAAGTCCAACACTGAATGCCTGGAACTATTATGATCAGCAGTTTTGTAAATTACCACAAAAATTAAAAAAAAAAAAAAAAAAAAAAAGAAAAAGAAAAAAATATTCAGGAGGTGGATTTACTATGACTAACTTCTGAAACTGGGATTAAGTGCTATACCCTTTTTTTGCTTTATAGGGAATGCAGGGTTGAGGTATCGCCCTGGGAGAGCACTCACCTTGTATTTTACAAGTTTAAAGCCTTGGTTTCTATGCGTCACACTATATTAAAAAAATTACAAATATAGGAAAACACATTAAAATAATTCCCAGAGATGAGGGCTGGAAGGACTGGCTCAAGATATGAAGCTCACCATAAAGAGTGGTGAGTGCAGTTGGAAAAATAACTATGCTGAGAACTATCATCATAACAATGTAAGTGAGTGAGGAATGCAGAAAGCCTGTCGGAATATAGGCGGGTGGTGGGGGTGGAGTGGGGGCATGGGTGATGGGAAGGTTGCACGGTGAAGGGGGGTGTTCTTGTCATGACTGAAACCCAACTACAATTAT
This sequence comes from Suncus etruscus, assembly GCF_024139225.1. Classification (NCBI taxonomy): domain Eukaryota; kingdom Metazoa; phylum Chordata; class Mammalia; order Eulipotyphla; family Soricidae; genus Suncus; species Suncus etruscus. The sequence goes on from NC_064849.1 coordinate 19,950,336, forward strand.
GTTCGTAATCACGGTGTTTAAATAACGAAATTATAAAAAATAAAGGAAAACAATAGGAAAAAATCTGTTAATAAATTAGTATCTGAATTATATGCTAACAGTGAGGCCCTTGAATTCTTTTAATGAGTAATCAGTGAAATAAAAGGAGAGCTCAGTAGGCTGAAAATCGCTTTATTCCATCCCAGTACCATATCTGATTCTGAGTACTGCCAGGAATGATTCCTGGATCAAGCCAGAAGTAGCCCCTGAGCACCACCAGGTATGGCTCCCAAACAAAACAAAACAAAAATAAAATAAGTAGATGAAAGGTGAAACAGTTTAGAAAGAAAGGGCAGTCTTGGTATTAAGTTCAACTTTATTTTTTCTCTTCAGAATCATAAAAGGGGAGTGTGGAACATAGGTGATGAAACAAGTTATTGTTCTACAAGGCTACTGATCACCATTACCCTTAAATTCTATCATTTATCCTTACTCAGAGACAAAACTGACAGTAAATAAAGCAACTGTCTTATAAGAAACACTTTTGAACAAGAACCATGTTCCTAAACAATGTATCATGAAGGATGTTTTTACTGAGAAAACTGAAGAGGTAAGACTAATTACTAATTTGTACGCATATCCATTATATAATATTTGGGAGGTACATTTAAAAAAATTGTTCAAGGCACTGTGATTTATACAGTGTTCCTATACCTTCCACCAAGTGTCTCTCAGAGTTCCTCCCACACTCCTCCCATTTCCCTATAGAGGTAAATACATTCTATAGATTAGCTTTCACATTCTGTTGTCTTTGGCCATTTGTTATTCCCTTATTGTGTTTCTTTACAGAATCAATTCACGTAAAAGGAAATGATGTTGATATGTTCAGAATAGCATACATTACCTTTTATCAAACAATTCCACATTTTAAGATCCTACTGATAGGTAGATTTTCAAAATGTACAAATGTACAACTCTCTCTTACCTCAGTCTCATTTATAATGGAGGTAAATTAAAAATCACCATAAGTGTTTGCCAGATATACCAAGGCAGAACGGGTTAAATAACGGTAAAGGGATTTCTCTGCTGCTTTAAAAAAATATGAGGCCTACACACATTAAGAAATATAAAGAAGGGGCCGGCGCGGTGGCGCTAGAGGTAAGGTGTCTGCCTTGCCAGCGCTAGCCTAGGATGAACCGCGGTTCGATCCCCCGGCATCCCAAGTGGTCCCCCAAGCCAGGAGTGACTTCTGAGTGCATAGCCAGGAGTAACCCCTGAGTGTCACCGGGTGTGGGCCCCCCCACCAAAAAAAAGAAGTATAAAGAAGGGGCCGGAGAGATAGCATGGAGGTAAGGTGTTTGCCTTTCATGCAGAAGGGCGGTGGTTCGAATCCCGGCATCCCATATGGTCCCCCGTGCTTGCCAGGAGCGATTTCTGAGCGTGGAGCCAGGAGTAACCCCTGAGCGCTGTTGGGTGTGACCCAAAAACCAAAAAAAAAAAAAAAAAAAAAAAGAAGTAATAAAGAAAGTCTTAAAACTGAAAACAAGGTAGAGCAGTAAGCAGAGAATAATTATATCTGGCATAAAAAGTGTAGATATGTGCAACAAAAACACCTGGAAAGATTCATAAACTATGACTCTTATGACCAGAAAAAAAATACTTTGTATTCTTATTTTATGTTAGCTTTTTTTTTTTTTTTTTGTGGTTTTTGGGTCACACCCGGCAGTGCTCAGAGGTTATTCCTGGCTCCAGGCTCAGAAATTGCTCCTGGCAGGCACAGGGGACCATAAGGGGCCCCGGGATTCGAACCGATGACCTCCTGCATGAAAGGCAAACGCCCTACCTCCATGCTATCTCTCCGGCCCCTTATGTTAGCTTTTATCATAAGAATTGTCTTTACAGCTCTTGCCAGGTATGGGGTTTGGGGAGTGCTGGGAGGCTTGGCAGGCTCCCAGCTGTCCTTGTCTTTTCCCCCTGACTCCAGGCCTTCCCTGGGTGCCAGCTCAGATGGCCAGAAGTGGGTTCAGGTGGACTCTTAGTGGTCCTCAGGCTTCCCCCCTCCCTCTGTACTCCAGGGGGTAGGTGCATGGGGAGGAGGGCGGGCAGACATTTGGCTCGGTTTCCTCCTTGATTCTGGAGACCAGCTCTTGCCAGGTATAGGGTTTTTCTCCCCTGGACTTCAGTCTTTCCCTGGGCACCGGTCTACGTGGACTCTATAGGGGTCAACAGGCTTTCCCTCTATCTCTCCCTACACTAATGGGAATGTGCTCTGGGAGGAGGGCAGGCTGTTCTAGCACTGGTTTATGTTGGGACAGTCAGTGGAAATTTTTTCTCTTTGTTTTCATATTGATAGTATTGTGTGCATATATTCTATATATCCATAATATCCATCTTGTATTGGGACCTTGATACTGCCCTACAAAGCTCATTTCTAATATTTTACTGCCTCAGTCCCAACCCTTACTTCCCCCCATCCTCCCATGTAGGTGCAGCTAATGACATGAAGCTCACCACATAGAGTGATAAGTGCAGTTAGAGAAATAAATATACTGAAAAATATCATAACAATGTGAATGAATGAGGGAAAAAGAAAGCCTGTCTCAAGTACAGGTGTGGGTGGGGTGGGGAGTAGGTAGATCTGGGAAATTGGTGGTGGGAATCCTGCACTGGTGAAGGGGGGTGTTCTTTACATGACTTTGTAATCATACAACTACAATTATATTTGTAATCACGGTGTTTAAATAAAGATAATTAAAAAAAAGAATTGTCTTTAAAATACCTAATTTTTTTTTTTTTTTTTTTTTGGGGGCCGGGCGGTGGCGCTAAAGGTAAGGTGCCTGCCTTGCCTGCGCTAACCTTGGACGGACCGCGGTTCGATCCCCCGGTGTCCCATATGGTCCCCCAAGCCAGGAGCAACTTCTGAGCACATAGCCAGGAGTAACCCCTGAGCGTTACTGGGTGTGGCCCAAAAACCAAAAAAAAAAAAAAAAAATACCTAATTTAATCTACATAAATATTTAAAACAAACACAAGCAAAACATTGAACAGTGTCTGTAACTACATTTAAGTACTTCTCAGAAAAACAAAGACCTACCTTTTCCTTTTCCTTTTCTTTTGGTACTTCCAGAGGGGCAGGATATGCAAATGTGGATGGTTTACAGTTTGACTTATACTGAACTTTTGGCATCTAAAGAAATGAAAAGAATGACCCCGTTATTAAAATAATAAAAATCAAGGTTTTTTGGCCACAGTTAGCTGTGCTTAGGGCTTATTCCTGACTGCATTCAAACATTACTACTGGCTGACTTGGGGGACCATATGGAGTGCCACAGATTGAACACAGGTTAGCTGTGTGCAAGGCAAGTGCTTTAAGAATTTTGTTTCCTATTCTGCTTTCACTGTAAAGAACTGTGCGCAAGTTGAAAAAAACGCCTGTAGAGTGATACAGAGTGTAAAGCACAGTATTAAAAGCTGGAATTGGTAAGCCAACAATTCTTGTTTTAAGATATTAAATAGAGCAATATTTACAAATATAAGTGGTTTAATACTGATGCACTCAAAGGAGAACTACAGCTATTGGGGAAAGTCAATTCAATTAAATACTCAATCCTTAGCAGTCATTTTTGTTTTAATTTTTTTTGTACTACAAAAATCTAATAAACCATTTAATAATTTAATAAAAAGTACCAGATATAAGCATAATTCAGGTTCACAAGATCTGCTAGGATATAAGGGCCCTCTGTTTGACCCTGTTATTGATTACCTCTTGCCCCTGAAAATCCCACCCCAAAGTAGTCAGACGGAGTCTTCTTAAAAACAAAACCGAGTTTCTAGTCATAGGAATGAGAAAAAACTAAGTAAGAACCCCACTGAAAAAGAAAAAAACGGGGATGTGTGTGCATGGATAAGTAGCTCAATAAGCTGAGCACATGTATGTATGTGAGAGGCCTGGGCTGGATCCCTGGCATCACAGACCCTCAAACACTCCTGAAGATCCAGAGTGGCTCTTGAGTACCTCTCCAAGATGTTGTGATGACAACGGATATCTCACCTTAAATGAACAAGCCCCTTGTGTTAATGAATAAATAAGCCCCTAGCTCCTCACTATGCCTGTACATGCTACAACCAAATGTATTTTAAATTCCCTTTCTTCATATCTTCTGCCTTACCACCCCCAGAGGAAGAGATGTATTAAAATCCATAAGAACTTGGTTCAATCCCCAGCACTTAAAAAAAAAAAAAAAAAAAAGATTTAAAAAACTTTATATACTCTGGCATGATTATTTAGCAATATTTTGAGCTATGTTCCTATTTCAAACCTTCACTTCTCAGTTTGTTATCTGTTTAGCCACACTCAGTTGTGTTGAGGAGCTACTCCTGGTAGTTCCCAGAGGACCAAAATTGGTACTGGGGATAGAACTGGGATTTGCCTCATGCATAGCATACTTAATAATCCCTAAATTATCTTGTTGGTTCCAGTCTTTTTCTTTTCCCCACAGATTATTGCAATAGATTCCACTGATAATGGAATGATGCTTAAAATGCAAACCTTTTTTTTAATGGGCCATAGCCAACTGTATAAAAGGTTTACTCCTGGCTCTACTCAGGGATCACTCTTGGTGGCGCACATTACATGGGGATGAGAATAAACACAGGTTGGCCACATGCAAGGTAAGTGCTTTACTATCTGACTCTGACATCTAAACTGCAAATTAATGTCACCTGTATTAAATAAAACGAACTGGTTTATAATGCTTCTTCATATATATATGTTTTTGGGTCACAACTAGTGATGCTCAGGGGTTACTCCTGGCTATGCACTCAGAAATTCACTCCTGGCTTAGGGGACCATCTGGGACATTAGGGATTGAACCAAGGTCTGTTCTGGGTCAGCTGCGTGCAAGGCAAACGCCCTAATGCTGCACTATCACTCTGGCCCCATGCTTATTCATATTTTTATATTTACCCCCTTTTCAGCATTCTTTCTCAACTGACTTACCCAAGTTACGGCTAGTAAGAGACTGGATTTTTAAATTTTTTAACAAGTTTCATTAAACTAGTGATTGAAAGTAAATATTTCACTGCTTAGATTCAAACTTATTCTTTAAATTTCATGGAAAGTCTCACGAATGGATGGTGAACTGGACACAGTGAAGAGATTACTTTATTAAACTAAGGTTTCATAAACATACCTTTAAGTCCTTATTAAGTCCAATGACACAAGTAGGAGTATAAGCCAATGACAAGAAGTGTGAAAGAGGAAACCAGAACCAGAACTGGGTGAAGACAAGGACACCAACCACAGATGGCATATGGGTATGTCCAGTCCTGGACTGCAATGAGATTGTGACATTATGGCCACCTGTGGGGAAAGAGAAGAACCATGAACATAAACGCAGTAGGGCAGTAAGAAAGATTTTTGTTTTTGTTTTTTTGGGCCATACCGGTGATGCTCAGGGTTACTCCTGGCTCTGTGCTCAGAAATTGCTCCTGGCTTGGGGGACCATATGGGATGTTGGGGGGATTGAACTGCGGTCTGTCCTGGGTCAGCCGCATACAAGGCAAACACCCTACCGCTGCACCGCTGGGACCGCTCTGGTCCCAGTAAGAAAGATTTCTAGGTACTAAACAGTTGTACAATCTAAGTTGGAATTTCAGTGTTAACCAGAGAGCTGACTAGTGTCTCATAAACTGGTAGTGTTTATGTATATTTTAAGTAAACACAGGTTTTACCTAAAAATTCTGAGCAAGGAGGAGGTGAGGGAGGAGAGGAAAAAAAGAGCAAAATGCTCTAGAGGCAAAAAGAACCAGTATATACCCCAGATAAAAGCATGAACATACACATCTAAAGAGGGGAGATGTAATAAGTGCTTGGACACCATGTACCCTGTAGCATGTATTATATTTTAACTTGACTGGAGAGAAACCTTGATTCTCTTTCTTATCTAGGTATGCACTGATCAAAAAACAGCCTGAAGGATCAAAAGAGCATGTTAATAAAAAAGTAAACAGATTTTCAAGTAAGAGCTATGTGGTAGAGTCACATCCAATTGCGCTCAGTTTATTCCTGGCTTATGCTCAGGGTCCATTCCTTATCCCTGATTGTAGGGGATGACGCTAGAGTAGTTCTAAGGGTTTCAGAGTTCAAACTCAGGTTAGCTACATGCAAAGCAAGCACCTTAATTAACCCTTGTATTAATTTTCCAGCCTCTTCATACCTTACTTTTTTTTTGAGTCTACAATCAGTTGTACTCAGAGCTTACTACTATGTGCTCAGGGATCATTCTTGGTGGGGCTTTAGGGAAATATATGGTGACAGGGATAAAACTGGGTTATCTGTGTGCAAGGAAAGCACCTTACTTCCTATACTATTTCTTTGGCCCTTAACTTCCTTTTGAAAGGGGCCATATTGGACCAGAGCTATAGAACAATGAGTAGGGCATTTCATTTGCCCTGTATGCAGCCAACCTGAGTTTCATCCTCAGCAACCACACATGGTTCTCTGAGCACCCCTAACCCCCAGCCAGAGTGATAGCACAGCAGAGAGAGCATCTGCCTTGCACAAGGTTGACCGGGTTTGATCCCTGACATCACACTTGGTCCCCACACTAGCTAGGAGTAACTTATGAGCACAGAGCCAGAAGTAACCCCTGAGTACTGCCAAGTGTACCTCCCCAAAAAAGGGAGGCCCAAGTTGATAATTAGGTATGATGCTACAACTATATGCATGAGAAATTATCATTAAAAGTATTATAAGCCACAACATTTCAATCAATAAAAATAAATAAGAGTCATTATACCAGGGTAGTATAGGACTTAGACCACTGGATAAAATTAAGCCTCCTTCATTTTTCTTTTGCCATACCTAATGGGGTATGGGAAATTCTTCTTACTTCGTGTTAGGGGCTTACTTCTGGGCCCCACACAGCAAAGCATGTATTCTAGACCTTTGATCTTTCTTTCAAGGCCCCTAGGTAATTTTATTTAATTTATTTGGTTTTGGGACCACACCCACTGGTACTCAGGGGTTACTTCTGTCTCTGTGCTCAGGAAACATTCCTGATGGTACTCAGGGGACCATGAGATGCTGAGGAATAAACCCGGGTCAGCCACGTGTAAGACAAATGCCCTACCCATTGTGCTAATGCTCTGGTCCTGGTAATTTTATTATTTATTTATTTAATTTGGTTTTTGGATCACACCCGGCAGCACTCAGGGGTTACTCCTGGCTCTATGCTCAAAAATCGCTCCTGGCAGGCTTGGGGGACCATATGGAATGATGGAATTCGAACCACGGTCCTTCTGCATGCAAGGCAAACGTCCTACCTCCATGCTATCTCTCCAGCCCCAATTTTATTTTTAAAGTACAAATCTAGGGCAAGAAATCATACATGGACCTTCAGCTTGTTTAATTCTGGAATGGCACAATCAGGCCCTGAATATCACCAAGAGCAGGCCACAAATACAAGGGGCAGCCAAGCACTTCTGGGAATGGCCCTGGTGTCCCCCAATAGTACTCTGGGCCCCAGAGATACCAACTTGTTTGGCCTGTCTACTGCTAAGCATCACTGGGAGTGACCCCCTAGGCCCTCAGCACTGCCTGGGAATACCTCCCACCCAAGTTTTCCTTTAATTTGAATTTTATTTCAAAATCTTCCACATTTTGTTTGATAGGCTTTAAGTTAAATGTCACCACAGTATGCTTGTTTTCTTCTATTGAGATGCCACTAATAATATATTTTTTTTGGGGGGTCACACCTGGTAGAGCTCAGGGAACCATGTGGGATACCGGGATTTGAACCACCATCCTTCTGCATGCAAGGCAAACACCTTACCTCCATGCTATCTCTCCATCCCATCACTAATTATAATTAAGAAACATGTTGAGGGCAGGAGAGATATAGTACAGGAGATAAAGTACTTGCCTTGCAGTGTGGTCAACCCAGGTTTGAATCCCTGGCACCAGATATGGTCTCCTGAGCATGGCTAAGGGTTACTTTTAAGCATAGAGAAAGAAATCACTCCAAGAACTGTTGGGCCTTCTCCCATTTGTCCCCAAATAAAAGAAAACTGTTGAATGAACCCCACATGTACTTTTAATTTCTAAAAGCACTCCATTCTACCTTGGAAGAACAGCCCAACTCTTTTGAAATAAGCTTTATTATTGTGGCAAAGAAATCTAAGGCAGAATATGTGAATTATTGACAAATAATTCCAAATATATTTTAGGAGGATTTAGCTCCAAGAACTTGATGAACATGTTATTTAAAAACCATAGAAAGTCTAGGACTTGGCCTATGATCTGTACAACAACCAAGATCTCTAATTCCAGAGGTATGACTGAGACAACTGCAACTGAGCAGAACTGGATACATAATGAAAGACTCTATCCTAGGCTTCATACTAGGATCGGTGCAAAAACCAAGACCACCAACTACAGAAGACTGATTAAAACTACAGTGATGAAACAGAATTTCTAGAAACATAAAGACTTCATTCTAGTCTCCATCCTATGACCTGTGCAAATACCAAGATCTCTAATTACAGAGGCCTGATTTTATCATCCACGACCGAGCAGAAAGTTTCTAGACATCAAAAAAGGACCTATGGGAGAGTAAAAGAGAATGTACGATGCCTATAGTTATTCCCATGACAGTATGCTTCAAGGGCAGAAAAACCCTGTATCTCTTAGGCCAAAGGAATTCCCTTTATAATTTCCCCAATATTTACTGTACCTATGCCAAAAAAAAAAAAAAAAGCACAAATTAAAATTTTTTTGTTACTGTTGCTTGTTTGTTCTTCCCTTTTTTCCTTTGTGCTTTGTTTTTATTTCAGGACCGTGGTTATTGTTTGGTTGTTGTCTTTATTGCTTTGGTGCTTTTCGGTTTTTTTTTTTTGTACTGTTTTTATGTTTTTCTTCCTTTTTCCCTTTCTTCTCTTAAATTTATATTTATAGCCTCTAGAAGGACGCCTCCTGTTTTTTTGCTTGTTTGATTTTTGCCTACCCCCTTTTTTCTTTCCTCCAAACAGAACCACATAACTTGAACCATCTTGTTCTGCCTCACAAATGGAAGGGGAAATAATGGAAGATACCAATACCAAACAATTGTATCAACATTGAGTAGAAATAAAAAATGATCAGACTTAAACACCAAATCCAAAGCCAAAGCAACAGAACCGAAACCCAATCTACAACTAGCTAGACACAGAAGGGACCACTTATCCTAGCAGCCAGGGGGTCAAAGGAGGGGGATATGGGATGCATGCTGGGAACAGGGGTGAAGGGAGGACAACACTGGTGGTGGGAATGCCCCTGATTCAATGTCATTATATACCTAAAATATTATACTGTGAAAGATTTGTAATCCACTTTTGTCAAAATAAAATTATTTAATTAAAAAAATTAAGAAAAAATAAAGAAAATTAAGGATGAAAAAAAAATAGCCAATATTCACCGAACACTTTAAGGAAAAGAAAAAGAAATAACATTGTTCACACTATAAAGTGGCTGGGGTTTAATCCCAATAGTCTGTACTCTTTTTGAACAATACTACTAAATCAGCTGCAAGTTCCAAATGATCTCCAGGAGTAATCTGCCCCAGGCTCAATTTCTACTGCATCATAAAGTTAGCAAAGATAAGGTCATTTACTGTATTAACTTAAATAGATAAATAAGTCTGAAGACATAAGACATTTATTTACCTGCATCCAGTATTCCCTGGGCCAGAATAGCGCCAAACTTGGCCATGACATCATCATGTTTATCGTTGATGACTTTGGAATACAGCTGCCTGAACTGATTCACCTGGAAGACAAAAGAATTAAGCATCTCATAATGTCAGTTAGTTCTGAATTTCAAAACAAAAACAAAGGGTCATGTGCTATATCTGAAAGCGGAATAGTTTAATGGGTGAAATCACGCTATAACTATTTTAGTGTAGAAGACTAGTTCTGTTTTCAATCTTCATTTCACAGTGGATGACTCAGGCTGAAGGGAATGTTGGATGCAATTTCATTTTGGAATATTGTCATTATGCTCAAACAGCTAAAGTGAATAATAAGACTTTCACTGCATTATGAATTACAGCAATTCTGTTTACCAACAATCTTACAGGTATTCTATAAGGCACAGTCCTTCAAATCCACCTTAAAGCAAACTAGACTTACTTAAACTGTGGGCTTTATTTTGAACGGTATATACTCATAAATAAAATAAAGCAATTCACTATGTACATATTAATCTCTTGAGGTTTATATCAGAATACTTTTATCAAAAGGAGCATGTGCTGACCCACCTGAGAAGAGGTTTCTTTAGTCGTAATGCACTTCCCAAAATTTATATTTATTATTTTATAATTAGAAAAACTTTCTTTTTTGGTTTGCTTGTTTGGTTTCTGGGCCACACCTGGCAGTGCTCAGGGGTTACTCCTGGCTCTGTGCTCAGAAATCACTACTGGCAGGCTTGGGGGATCATACGGGGATGCCAGAGATGGAGCCCAGGTCTGCTGTATGCAAGGCACATGCCCGACTCCGGCTCCTAGTAATATTTTTAAAGCTATGCTCTTATCTCTTTCTTTTTATGTGTGTATGATTCTAATTGTTTGGGTGACAATAAAGAACTACTTAATGCTTTTTCTATGTCTTAAACTTCTGTTTTCCCACCAGTGCTTTTCAAATGGTAGGCACCCAGAAAGAAGTCTGTTTGTTCAAGAAGCCCATATTCATGGAGCACCTCAAATCTCCCAAAAGCAGAAAATACCAAATATAAGTTTCCTAATATGATTTTTATCTGCATATCCTTTCATAATCTCTTCACCTCTTCATTTGCTGGGGTCTGGGCAGTCACACTGTAATAAAGTGAAGCAATCCTGGTTAATAAATACCTTTATATCAAAAAGCTGTTTGAGTTAAATTACTTTTCCTGAAAGTTTTTCATCTCTTCAGGAATAAACATACTAGGGCAGAATTCTACCTGTCTCCTTGACTGTTATCTCTGTACCCCAAATTCTGCTAACAAAGTAATAGCCCTTAAATAAGGTTCTCATTTTTTAAGGTAGTAACTGAATGCAGTGGTGAAAACAACTAAAACTATCAACATAAAATGACATAGAGCTGGAGTGATAGCACAGTGGGTAGGGTGTTTTCCTTGTGTGTGGCCAACTCATGTCTGATCCCTGGCATCTCATATGGTTCCCTGAGCCTGTCAAGAGTGACTGCTGAATGGAGAGTCAGGAGTAACCCCTGAGCATTGCCAGGTGTGACTCCTCTACACACACACACACACACACACACACACACACACACCCCTCCAACACACACATAAATCCCTGGTAAATCAACTGTCTGGAGAGTCAGGAGTAACCCATGAGTGTTGCCAGGTGTGACACACACACACCACTCCCCCCCGTAAATCAACTGTTTCTCTACGTTTTATTTTCTGTAAAACCCAAAATGATGAAATTATCACAAAATCCCCTTTGAGTTTAAAACAACTTAGGATATGATGCTTTTACTCACTCTGGTTCAATGGGTCAAATTCCTCTGACTCTGAACTTCTTTTAGAAGAACACTTACATTACCTTATATAGGATGGGAATTTTATGTGCAAGGGTTCTGAACTATTTCTAGAGCTTAAAAACAGAAACACTGTTGATAAAGCGCTGTATATACATTCTAACAAAAAATATTAAACTGTACCCAAAGTAGAACTTCATTCACTAAGAGGGAAAGTAAGAAAAAATCAATGATGTGCCGGAACTAAAGCATAGCAGTAGCGTTTGCCTTGCATGGGGCAGACCTGGGACTGGCCATTGTTCAATCCCTGGCATCCCACATGGTCTCCTGAGCCTGACGGGAGCCAGATACAGGAGTAACCATTTGGTGCTGCTGGGTATGGCCCCAAAACAAAACAACAAAATCAATGTAAACAAGTGATGGGCTCATTAAATTACTATTAAGGAAGCATTTTACAAAGATCAATTTGGGGACTGGGGTTGGGGTCCAAGTGGCATAACACAGGCTTTGCATGTGTGAGGTCTTGGGTCTCTCTTCCATAGCAATACTAGTAGTAACAGCAATAACTACAAATGCTAAATTTTATTAATATTTAAACTCCCATGTTATCATGAATGCATCAGTAACTTATTTATAAATTTTCTTTATAAATAATAATTTTAGTGGGCAAGGAGATGGCTCAAAGGGCTGGAAGTGGAGCACCACCAGAAATACCCACTACCAAAAATTAGAATATTATAAATAAGTGGGGGGGCAGCCAAAGGGGGAACAGAAAGTCTAGGTACCCTACTGGCTATTCTTTTTTTTAAATTATTTATATATTTATTTTTGGTTTTAGGGTTACTCCCGGCAGTGCACAGGTGCTTTTAAGCCAGGTGTTCCTAGCTCAGTTCAGAAATCACTCTGGCAGGCTCAGGGGATCATAGAGAATGCTGGGGATTGAACCTAGTGGCCACATGCAAGACAAATGCTCTAACCACCGTGCTATCACTACAGCCCCTCTACTGGCTATTTATTTATTTATTTATTTATTTTGTTTCTGGGCCACCCTTGGCAGCACGCAGGTGTTATTCCTGGCTTTGCACTCAGAAATCACTCTTGGCAGGGTTGGGGACCAAATGGGATGACAGGGTTTGAATCTGAATTAGCTGTGTGCAAGGCAAATGGCCTACCCACTGTACTATGACTCTGGCCCCTTTACTGGCCTTTTTTTTTTTTAAATGCTTTCTCTCAAGGGGTACAATCCCTTTCTGAGAGATTAATTTTTTTTATCCCTTGTCCTGGTATCTTTCTTTTATTTATTTACTTTTTTGCCTTTTGTGCCACACCCTGTGATGCTCAGGTGTTACTCCTGGCTTGGGAGACCATATGGGATGCTGGGGATTGAACCAAGGTCCATTCTGGATCAGCCTCGTGCAAGGCAAACACCCTACTGTTGTGTTATCTATTGCTCTGGTCCCTTGTCCTGGTACCTTACTGCATTTGGAAAGCATTTGATTATTGTTGGGCTGAGAACTCTCTGTGGGCCTGTCCTCATAGGACTAGTCATTAGTGTTTTTCACTATCCTATTTGTATCCTGGTGTAGAATAGCTGACGAGTATTTTAGTGCATGGATGAATCACCATCCTCTCTTCAAATGGAGACTCTATTCCCTGCAGGGAAGAATTAGAGAAGCCAAAGAGGATCATCTGAAATGTGATTAAAGCCAATGGAACCCAATACCTAAATACCCTAATACCTAAATAATTCCTGTTCCGGACTGAGTGCTCTTATTGTAAACTTTTCTGTAAAAGACAAGCAGAGGCCAGTCCTGCAGAAGGGTCTACAAGTCAGAGCTGAAGTTTATTTTTCACCTGTCTACTGGCAACTTCATTTGTTTGTTTGTTTTGGGTCATACCTGTCGGGGTGCTCAGGAGTTACTCCTGGCTCTGCACTCAGAAATTGCTTCAGGCAGGCATGGGGGACCATCTGGAATGCTGGGATTCAAACCACCATCCTTCCTGGATTGGCTGCATGCAAGGCAAATGCCCTACCGCTGTGCTATTTCTCCGGCCCTCTAGTGACCACTCTTAATGAACTGCCTATTCCTGGTGGTTCAATGCAAGGGCCCTTTGGATGAGATGCTGCCTGGTCCCTGCAGTGCAGTGGCCTCTATGGCCACACCTGGATGATCGAACTCCGTCCTAGGTTAGTGTGTGCAAGGCAGACACCCTACCGCTTGTGCCACTGCTCCGGCCCCAGGACTTTATTACCTTAGCAGGAGGAATCAAAAGTTAGACAGCCTAGGCTTGCATACTTATCAGAAAAATCATTCAAAAAATCAAATGAATAATTTTTCATAGAAAAATATTGTTTTTTGGACCAGAGGTTGGCTCAAAGGGCTGGAGTACATGCTTTATGTGCAGGAGCGCCACGATTAAATCTTCAGTATCTCATCATGCTAGCACCTTGGCAGGAGCAGCACTCAAACATCACTGGATGTGGCCCCCCCAAAAAAAAACCCCCTCCCTCTTTTTTTCTCTTTTCAGCTGCTTCAGTTGCTGCAGTGTGAGGATGAGGACAGGGTTACAATACAAGGATTATAATACAAGGAAATACTATGTATTTCAAGTTTTACCATGTTCTTACCTCTTTACTTCCTGTGAGTTTAGTGTTCCCTATATTTCAAGTTAAAAAAGTCTTCAAAAGGCAGGAGAGGAAGGAGGAGGGAGAGGGAGAAGGAGAGGAAATGAACTCTCCAGAAAACTGTTTACTTCCTTACCTTTGGGCAAGTTATTTCTGTCTGCTGGATCATGATGAGAGCTGAAGCTATGAGGGCCCCTTGCCTCACATAATTCACAGGGTCATTTGTCATTGGTTCTAGCAAATTAATTGCTTCCTGAAATCAAAACAAAACAAAGACCTTTGAATTAAGTTATATTGTTGGGTTTTCGAATTAATTATCCTTCTAAGCCAATCTTCTAAGCCAATCATCTAAAATCATATCAATTTGAGACTAAATTTTATATAATTGATGGGAAGTGAAAGAGTAGCTTGTAGAAGAGAAGTGCTCCATCTTGAGGTTAAAAGATCAAAAAGAGAAATGAAAACAGTGTTTGGTAATTATTATTTTTCAAAAATAGTGGAAAATATTTTGTTATCCCACATTGTCTTTTTTAATCCAAACAACAAACACAACCTTTATAAACAAAGATATGGAGTTAGAAGGGCTAGCTAATAAGGTCAACATCACGAACTAGAAGGCTCAGGTATGTCTAATGCCAAATTGAAGTACATAATCTCCTTAAAATACAAGATAAGGGATACTATAGGGTTCAGGCACTTGCCATGTAAACAGGTCCAATCTGATTCTATGCTCAAAGGTTTATTTGAGTACCCTACGAGGTGATTCCTGAGTAGAGTCAGGACTAAGTCCTGATATCTGCCAGGTGTAACCCCTACAAAACACCAGCAAGAAAGCAAAAATTAAATACCCGGTTAAGTAAGCTGTTTGCCCTACAGATGGCTATAATGGGGAGAGGAAAAAGGAAACGCTAAGAGGGAGAGAGAATTTTTAAAATCTTTCTTGGATGATATTTTAATTTCTTTTTTTTTTTTTTTTTTGGGTCACACCCGGCATTGCTCAGGGGTTACTCCTGGCTCTATGCTCAGAATATTGCTCCTGGCAGGCTCAGGGGACCATATGGGACACCGGGATTTGAACCGATGACCTGCACAAAAGGCAAACACCTTACCCTCCATGCTATCTCTCCGGCCCGATATTTTAATTTCTATTGGATGACTTTACTTGTTGCTCCTGGCAAAATTGGGGGACCATATGGAATGCCAGGGATATAATCCAGGTCCGTTCCAGGTTGGCTGAGTGCAAGGCAAACACCCTATTGCTGTGCTATTACTCTGGCTCCATGATTTTATTTACTTTTATTTTGTTGTTGTTGGATTTGGGTCACACCTGGTGGCACTCAGGGGTTACTTCTAGCTCTGTGCTCAGAAATCACTCTGGCAGGCTTCGGGGATCATATGAGATGCTGGGAATCAAACCCGGGTCAGCTGTGTGCAAAGCAAATGCCAGACCCACTGTGTTATCACTCTAGTCCCACATGATTTTAAACCTCTAATTATGGGGGTTAAAGACAGCAGGGAAGTTGCTTGCCTTTCATGAAGCTGACTTGGTCCAATCCCCAGTATCACATATGGCTCCCCAAGTGATCCATAAGCACAAAACCAGAAGTAAGTCCTGAGCATGGTAGGATATGGATCCAAAACCAAAACCAAGCAAACAAAAGGCATATTTAAAAAATTAGGGGTCAGTTCAACTGTTACAGCTGGACTGCTGCATTGAATGAGGCTGCATGGTTCCCTAAGCACAAGAAAAGACTCTCAAGCACTGTCAGATATGACCTCAAAACAAAAATAATTTACTTGTTTGCTTTTTGTAAGGCAAACACCCTATACTTACTATACTGGCCCCAACAAAAACATATTCAAAACAAAGTTCCTTAAACAAAAAGGGAGGTTTCACCTATCAGTAGAAATACAAAACAAATTGGATGAAGTTGGACTAAACCTGACCTCATGTTACTTCATAAAACAGACATACAAGGGGCGAAGAGATAGCACAGCGCTTGCCTTGCAGGATGCCGACTCGGGCCAAACCTGGGTTCTATCCCCTGCATCCCATACGGTCCCCCGAGCCTGCCAGGAGCGATTTCTGAGCACAGAGCCAAGAGTAGCCCCTGAGTGTCACTGGGTGTGGCCCCCACAAAAAAACCAAAACAAGGGGCCGGATGGATAGAACAGCGGGTAGGGCGCTTGCCTTGCACACGCTCGACCTGAGTTCGGTCACCGGCATCCCACATGAACCACCCCCCACCCCCAGCATGCCAGAAGGTGTCTTGAGCAAAGCTAGGAGTAGCCCCTGAGCATCGTGGTGTGGTTAAAAAAAAAAAAAGACAAAAAAACCCCTCTAAAACAAAACAAAACAAAAATTTAAAAACAAATGAACAAAACCCCACATAAACTATTTTTTTTCCTTAAAAGAAATCAAGGCTTTCTGTGAAATTAGGGCGTAGCCTTTAATCACAGTTGAGTAAAAAACAGACAAAAAATTCAATAGCATTGTTTCCACTAGAATCATCAATATGATGTGGGTAGTCTGCTCTTTTTTTGTTTTTGTTTTTGTTTTTTTTTGGGCCACACCTGTTTGATGCTCAGGGATTACTCCTGGCTAAGCGCTCAGAAATTGCCCCTGGCTTGGGGGGACCATATGGGATGCCGGAAAATCGAACCTCGGTCCTTCCTTGGCTAGTGCTTGCAAGGCAGACATCTTACCTCTAGTGCCACCTCACCAGCCCCAATGTGGGTAGTTTGCTCTTAAATAACTGGCTAATCCATCATAGTAAAGCAAGGAAGTTCTGGGAAGTTTTGTGAGGCAAGTTAAGTCTTACAAATCACACCACACTTGTATTTTTTACAGCTGTTATATAAACTTCTCTGCAGTCTGGCGCCAGGAAAGGCCTGAATCCACTGGCTGAGTTTTACCTTGTTTCCTGTACCAGCACAGCAGATGCCTAGGGCCATCGCAGCTCCATACCGCACGTGAGGATTGTAACTCTCGGACAACAAGGAAACAACGCTGGGGCACTGTTCAGGGGTCCTGATGAGGAAGGGAGAAAGCGAAGACCATGAATCAGGCTGGAAGTTATCTCTTGTGTCTGGACTATACCTAGAGCTGTTCAGGAACTGAAAACAGTGATGCACAGTGCTAGGGAACCACTAGCAGATCCCCTGCAGTGGGTGTTCACAGTGTCAGGGATCGAGGATGAGAAGCCTGCATCAAAGCAGCAGTCTAGCCCTTCAATTATCTTCCTGGCCCTGTCGGAAGAACTTTAATCACTTATTTATTTTGCAGGGAGGGGAGGTCACACCTGGTGGCAGCACTCAGGGGTTCCTCCTGGAAGGCTTGGGGGACCATATGGGATGCTAGGATTCAAACCATCATCCATCCTGAATCGGCTGCGTGCAATGCAAATGTCCTACCGCTGTGCTCTCTCTCTGGCCCCTAATCACTTTTTTTGTTTTGTTTTTTGGGCCACACCCGGTGATGCTCAGGGGTTACTCCTGGCTATGCACTTAGAAATCGCTCCTGGCTTGGGGACCATATGGGACACAGGGGGATTGAACCACGGTCTGTCCTAGAGCGTGCAAGGCAAATGCCCTACCACGTGCATCACTGCTTCAGCCCTATATTTTTAAGTCATAGGAAACTCCTATTTTCAACTCATAAGTTATAAATCTTCCACAGAATTCTAGTTATTATTATTTTTTTGAGGGGGAGGTCTTCTTAGCAGTTCTGAGGCTACCAGGTCTACACACTCGATGCCTGGAAACCACTAAAGGGTAGGGATTAAGCCAGAGGACCTCCTTGATCCAGGCCTTTGAGGTATCTTTCTGACCACAGAATTCTATCTAGTGACTGAGATCAGAAATCTAACTTCAAAATCAAAAACCACAAACAAGAAGTAACTCCTCAGCCACAGTTCTGGACAGAGGCATAGTAGTCAGTCCCTTGTGCCTACATTGAGGAATAACAACCACAGGAATGTCTGGGCACAAACTGCTCTAGGTTTATTATTCTATTTCCTGAGTACTTGGCAATTTTGTTGTTATTTTGGGGTGGAGTGCCCACAGCTCAGGGGACTATATGGGATTCCAAGGATCAAACCAGGGTTAGTTGTGTGCAAGGTTAAGTGCCTGAATTCCTGTATTGTCTCTCTGGCTCCTAGTTCCTTGGCATTTTTTACTTTAGAAGATAATAAAGATATTTCATCTTTTGTCATTAGCAATTATTTTAAATCAATAAGAAAAAATAGGTTTTTTTTAATCTCTTCATATTTACAACAAAGACCCTCAAAATAAAGTAACAAAACAGTATTCCCTAGCAAATGGAGCGGTTGAACTCATCTCTGGAAGACTTCTGTTAGTGTTGCTACTTTGGGAAAGGCAGCACGACAAGAGATAGGGCTGGGAACCAATAGGAGAGTAAGGGAAGTTTCTGAGACTGGTAGTATGACTTCAAACTGGACACTGGTTCAACAGTTATATTCAATAGTGACAACTCTATATGTTATTTATATAGTATATTATTATATAGTTATATATAAATTAAGTAACAGGTTAGTGATTTGGGTATATATAATACTTTAATAAAAATTATTTTAAAAAACCTGTCGGTATATTTCAATAGAAAGATTTTTATTATTTATTTATTTTGTTTTTTTGGGTCACACCCGGCAGTGCTCAGGGGTTTCTCCTTGCTCTACGCTCAGAAATTGTGCTCCTGGCAGGCTCAGGAGACCATACGGGATGCCGGAATTTGAATCATCGTCCTGCATGCAAGGCAAATGCACTACACCTTCATGCTATCTCTCCGGCCCCCAATAGAAAGATTTTTGTTGTTGTTGCCAGGAATAAGCCCTGAGCACCACTATGACCAAAAACTAGAACAACGAAAAGATTTTTTTGTTTGTTTTGGTACTATCCAGGGGCTGTGCCCAGGAATTAATACTGCAGTACCTGGGCACCCTGAAACGGTGATTTAAGAGTCTTTTTATAGAAACCAGAGAGTACAGCAAGTAAAACAGTTGCCTTGGAGGGAACTAACTGGGTTTGATACCCAGGACCACATATAAACCCTATATGTTCACCAGCAGTGAACCCTGAGCAGAGTCAGAAGTAAGCCCTGAGCACAGTGGGGTGTGTCACAAAGGCAAAAGTAAAACAGATAAATATAAACAAACCTAGTATCCCCCCCCCCCCATTTTGTTGTGCATTTAAGAAAGATTCTCTGAGTATACCCAGTATTCTAAGGTATACCCTCCTCCCTGGCAAAAATAAAAAATTTCATTAAGATTTTTAAATGTGGGGCCGGGCGGTGGCGCTGGAGCTAAGGTGCCTGCCTTGCCTGCGCACGGACCGCGGTTCGATCCCCCGGCGTCCCATATGGTCCCCCAAGAAGCCAGGAGCAACTTCTGAGCGCATAGCCAGGAGTAACCCCTGAGCGTCACAGGGTGTGGCCCAAAAAACAAAAAAAAAAAAAAAAAAAAAAAAAAAGATTTTTAAATGTTTTGGTCATTGTATTTTCAAATACTTCTCTGTCATTTTCTGTCAAGCTAGCCCATTTCAAGTATGTGTATGCTGTGCCTCCTCACTCTTACCTTTTTTTTTTTTTTGGTTTTTGGTTTTTGGGCCACACCCGGCGATGCTCAGGGGTTACTCCTGGCTGTCTGCTCAGAAATAGCTCCTGGCAGGCACGGGGGACCATATGGGACACCGGGATTCGAACCAACCACCTTTGGTTCTGAATCGGCTGCTTGCAAGGCAAACACAGCTGTGCTATCTCTCCGGGCCCTCACTCTTACCTTTTATAGCTGCTTCTAACTCTCCCATCTATTTGTCTTTCTATTGTATTCAAGGCCATTCTGCAGATAATGTGCAGATTACTGGTTCTCTCCTCAACTATGTCTACCTGATTATCATATTTGTGGATTTGCAAATTTTAATAAATCATAATTTTCTTTTTCTGAAAACAAAAACAAAAACAAAAAAATGAAATTTTAGGGGCTGGAGAGATAGCACCGAGGTAGGTTGTTTGTCTTGTATGCAGAAGGACGGTGGTTTGAATCCTGCCATCCCATATGGTAGAGGGGGGAGGAGAGAGTGAGAGAGAGAGATATTAAATGTTTGCTAGGGTTAGTTCACAAATTATAACCAATAATACTATCACTTAGCTTCTACTGCAACTCCTACTAAGTTAAGAACTTAAAGCTCTGCTAATACTTTGCTATCCAAATTCTGAAAAACTCATTTACATTTTTTTCTTTAAGAGACTAGGATCAAATCCAGGGCCTCACACAAGTAAGGCATGTGCTATACGACTGAGTTAAATGACCAACTCACAAACTCAATTGCTTGTGGAATTGAGGTGGTGCTTGGAGGAGAGAGGATTTGGACATACCCAGCAGTACTTAGGGACCTTATGGTGCTGGGGATTAAACTCAGTTCTGCCAAATACAAGGCAAGTGCTTTCAATCCTGTACTATCTCTAAAGAGCCCAACTACAAGTGGTCACACCCACAAGTACTCAGGGCTTTTTACTCCTAGCTCTGTACTCAGGGTTTTCCCTTGGTGTGTGCTTGGAGGACTGTAATTTGGTGCTAGGGATTGAAGCTAGGTGGCTTTAAGCAAGGGAGGCATTCTACAGGACATCCTTCCCTAGGGCCAGGGAGAGAATGTGTTAGATTACGTGTCTAGCAAATCCTCCCTAGAACATATACTCCAACCACTGGGAGTGGACCCAGGGCCTCCAAATACTGATGAATTGTTCCTAATTAAAAAACACATACTTACATTACTTTAGATGTATTTTCTTAATAATTATAATTTTTTGTGTATATTTCTTTATGTGGAGGTAGCTTTCCCTATCTCTTTTTTGGATCTGCTTAGGAGGGAATTCTAGTAGGTAAGTTTCTCTTGGGATCTGAGTTCAGATTAGAACCAAGTTATATGAATTGTTGAGCTTGTTATTTGTACCCCATATGCACCAGTAGTATCATGTGGCATTGTTCCTTTTTGCATAGAAACATGAAAATGGGGAAAATAGATCAGAGTGGTGGCACAGCGGTAGGGCATTTGCCTTGCATACGGCTGACCCAGGATGGACATGGGTTTGATCCCATATGGTCCCCCAGGCCAGGAGTACTCTCTGAATGCTACAAGGTGTGGCCCCAAAAACCAAAAAAAAAAGGGGGGGGGGGACAGGGGACCGGAGAGATAGAATGGAGGTAAGATGTTTGCCTTTCATGCAGAAGGTCATTGGTTAGAATCCAGGTATCCCATATGATCCCCCCGGCCGGCCAGGAGCGATTTCTGAGCATTGAGCCAGGAGTAACCCCTGAGCAATGCCGGGTGTGACCCAAAAACCAAAAAACAGACACAAAAATACTTAAGGGAAGAACAACAAAAAATGTGGTTATTCCCCCCTCCACCAACTGTTAACCCCCTAGACCTTGAACCTAATAAATACTACTCCACTGGTTAAATCTATAAAAATCAATTTCTCTTTTGTCTTTTACTATAAGTACACATCATTTATCTTTTAATTAACATAGTGATAATGCATAGAATAATATATTCTATTATAATAATGTATAGTGCGATAAATGAGTTCTAATTTGCTGTTTTGATAAAATTTCTTTGCTTATAAATGACAATCATCTTGCCAACTTACTTGTTCAATCTTTTCACAGGAACTGTGCAAAGAATATGCACTAATCAACTTATCACTCAACCATGAACAGCACATGTGAATTCCTTTCTTTCAACATGCTAGCAATTAACTAATCTTTCCTTATTGAAAAAATTATGCAACCTCAATAGTGGGACATAATAAAACAAGATGCTTGTAAGAGATTGGGTGTTTTTTCTTTCATCTTCTCCCTCCCCCCTAAGTTTTTGGGCTTCACCTTGTGGTGCTCAGGGTTACACCTGGTTCTACGTCAGAAATCACTTCTGGGAGGCTCGAGGAATCATATGGGATATTGGGAATGAACCCAGGTCAGCTGTGTACAAAGCAAACACCCTACCCACTATGCTATTGCTCTGGTCCTTGTTTTTTTTTTTTTTTTGGTTTTTGGGCCACACCCGGCGGTGCTCAGGGGTTACTCCTGGCTGTCTGCTCAGAAATAGCTCCTGGCAGGCACAGGGGACCATATGGGACACAGGGATTCGAACCAACCACCTTTGGTCCTGGATCGGCTGCTTGCAATGCAAACGCCTCTGTGCTATCTCTCCGGGCCCTCTGGTCCTTGTTTTTTTTTTTTTTGAGCCAAACCAGGCAGTGCTCAGGGACCATAAGGGGTGAAGGGTATTGAATTGAAGTTAAATGTGTCCAAGACAAGAGTCTTATTACCCACTATACTAATTCTCCAGCCTAAGATGAGAGTGTATTTTTGTTAATTTACTTTCATGAAAGAAGAGCATGATGGAAATAGTTCACTGAACACTTCATTTGGTCTTGTCTGTTGCTAGGTAAGGGCCTATCAAACTCAGATTCCCATTGTGAAGCATGTTTTGCAAGCTGAATGATCTCTTTGTTTCAACACTGTTAATGGCACAAGGGTCCAACAGTGGGACGTTGATGAAACCCTAAACTTCAGAGTAGCCTCTTGGTAGATATAGGAATTTATGATTCTCCTTATTAAGTGCCATTGAATTATTAATGACACAGGAATTAGAAGTATATCCTATCTGATGTAAGGGATGTGACTGTGGTAGAGCACATGCTATATATGACACCCTGGGTTTGATCTCTGGTATGTCATGCCCCTTTATCCCAGCAAAGCAAGAAGTGATCATTCCAGGAGAAAATAAAAATATGCCATGTTTAATTCCCCTATACTCCTTACCAAGAAGCCTCAAATAATCGACTACATTCTAATTATCTACTGACGAAGTTAATATACCAATAACATCTTAATCAAGGAACATAATTAATCAAGAAACAGGAGTAAAGGACACTCTTCTCCCAAACAGCCTTTTCTCCTACTTGACTGTCAAGTAAACTTATGGAATCACAGCTTATTTTAGCTTCTATTCTGAGGACAGTGGGAAGGGAGCTTGCCTTATACCTGACTGACCTGGATTCATTACTTGACTTCCCCAAATCCTGCAAGGAGTAATCCTTGAGTGCAGATTCAGGAGTAAGCCCCGGGTACTGCCAGGTGTGGCCCAAAAAACCCTTTGCTAATTAATTCACTCTCAAATCTAATCTGCCAGCAGGTGAAAAAAACTGGGGGGGTGGGAGGTTTGGCTCTCACCTGTCAGTGCTCAGAGGTTACTCTTGGCAGGTTTGTGGACCACATGAAATGCCAGAGATAAAACCTAGTCAGTTACATGCAACTACCTACTGCTATTGCTCTAGATCCTGAAGTGGAATTCTTAAATCTCTCTTTTTTTTTTGGTTTTTCGGGCCACACCCGTTTGATGCTCAGAGGTTACTCCTGGCTAAGCGCTCAGAAATTGCCCCTGGCTTGTGGGGAACCATATGAAACGCCGGGGGATCGAACCGAGGTCCTTCCTTGGCTAGCGCTTGCAAGGCAGACACCTTACCTCTAGCGCCACCTCGCCGGCCCCTAAATCTCATTTCTTTACCTATTGCCCATTTCAGACCAATTATCTCGTGCAGTTAACAATGAGCTCCTTAAATGATCTTTTCCCTTCCATTTTTCCTATTTTTAGTTTGCTCTTATAGAGAAAAAATGAGTGTACAGTCAGAAAGACCTGAATCCCAGTTTCAGCACAATCCATTTATTATTGGAGTAGTAATCACTAAATCTCTCAGACTTAATCACCTTATTTGAAAATGGCTTCTGCTCTACCTTCCTCATGCCACATTGACAAAATAAGATGATATAATCACTTAAATATAGATGCAAAACCAGAAATTGCCTTTGCACCAGAACGAGGAATTTGGCAATAAGTGAGCAGTTGTTTTGGACTCTTACATTTTAGGAGATAAGCTAATTCATATCTAAGTTTTAAAACAATATAAGGAAAATTGAACATGAAATGTAATGATTATATTATTGATTATATTTAGGCTTCTGACCTCCAGATCTCCTGAACAACCTTTAAGGTTCACAAGACACTTGTTGCCACTTGGCAACAGCCAATGGACTCTAGGGAAAACTGACTCATAGTAATAACTTACACTAAATGTATCTTAAAACCTCATTTAGTTTATGATCTCTTCTTGTTAAAAAGTGTTCTACTTAAAACAGGGCATTAACAATTTGGTGAAGCTTAAAAAGTTTTGCTTTGGATTATAAATATTAGAGCTAAAGGCAGAGCACACTTGTTGATCACTATAAAGAATGAAATGTCTTATAAACTATAGGGCTATAAATGAAAAAAGCACACACAAGACTTCTTGTAAATTTCTTAGTCTAGTAACAGTTCCACATACCAGATATACACCTCAGACAAGTGCTAAGATAAATGACAAATTCTTTTTTGGCCACGCCTGGTGACGCTCAGGGGTTACTCCTGGCTATGTGCTCAGAAATCGCTCCTGGCTTGGGAGACCATATGGGATGGTGGGGGACCAAACTGCAGTCCATTCTAGGCTAGCACTGGCAAGGCAGACAGACGCCTTACCACTCCGTGCCACCGCTCCGGCCCCAAATGACAAATTCTTTAATAAATTAGTTTAGACTGTAATCTCTTCTAAGACCTCAAGAAAATCAAAATATTTTATGTTTACTTGAGTTTTACAAAGGTCAGCTCTGAAAGGAGAAAATAATTTTTCTCAGTAATGACAGAGCTTGAACTAAGACTAAAGAATGTCCTTTAAGGAAGGGAAAATGATCAATGGAGTCAAATGTTACTGTGAAGTAGGCAAAGGAGGTTACATCACCATCAATTACAAATACCGAAATTAAAGCTCAAGAATCTGTCTGAGGTCTCTTAAAGCTTGGTATGCTGTTTGTCTCATTTCATGATCACACAAATCGCAGCCATTCTACTGTGAAGTCTTAGGAGTAAGTGAACGGAGAAAGAAAATGTGGGTTGAGTGATAGTACAAAAGGTAAGGACTCATGCCTTGAACATGGCTAATCTGGGTTTGAGCCCTAAATACCCCAGGAGCGATCCCTGAGTGTAGAGTCAGGAGTGAGCCCTGAACGCTTCCGGGGCTTAAAAAACAAAACGAAGCAAAAAACAAAACAGAACAAAATGTTGGGAAGACATCTCAACAGATGAGTTCTTTATAAGTGAGGCCAGGTTTGATACCTGGGCACTGTATAGTCCTGAGACAAGCATAAACAACCATGGAGTACAGAGCTGTGTGTAGCCTTTGAGCACAACTATGTATGACCCAAAAGCCAAACATAAAACTAACATTAAATGTTAAAAAGAACTGAAGATTTTAGAGTATAGATTAGGGCGCTTGTCTTTGCTGCTGACTCCATTTTGGTAGCTAAGCACTACTGGGGAGCAACCACTAAGCACAGAACTGGGAGTTAGCTCTCACCCCCAACAGGTGTGGCCCAACTCTTCTCCCAATAACGGTCAGAATAGAAATAATAAATGAGGAATGAAAAAAATCTAAAAAGTATTTCAGCTGCTCTGATGGGGGCTCTGCTGAAGTCAAGTCTTAGTTTTACCATATTCTGTACTATAATTATCAATATACTTGTGAGTACCCTTCATAAGATTATAAATTACAAAGAGCAGCACATAATCTTGAGGAGCCAGAGTGATAGCATAGAAGGCATGGTGTTTTCCTTGTACATGGCTTACCCGGGTTGATTCCCCAGCATTCCATATGGTCCCATGAACCTACCAGAAGTTATCTTTGATTACGAAGGGAGGAATAATCCCTGAGTACTGCCAGGTGTGGCCCAAGAATGAAAAGCAAATATACAGAAAACAAAAAAAAACAAAAACAGAAAAAGAAAAAAGAAAAAGTCTTACTGATTACTATATCCCCATGAGCAATTGGGAACCCATATGTATATATGTACATATTTATACAATATATAAGTATGTAAGTACTTACATAATAATTATGTAATGAATAGATTCTTGTAATGGTTCGTTCCCCCATCCCTGGAGTGACTGGAGGGCACACTTGGCAGTTCAGGGATTAATTCAGCTGTTTGGCAGCAGCGGGGGTGGGGTGGGGTGGGGGGGCCCTACTCGGGGGGACAGGATGGGGACACAAATGCCAGAAATAGAATACAGGTCTCTGGCATGAAAAGCATGCACTCAACCTACTGAGCTATTTCTCTGTCCACAATCCATGTACTGCTAAAAATTCCTTAATGGTTAAGTGTTTGACAGATGTGATAAGTGAGAGGTAAAAAATGTCCTGGCTTATATTTCAGTTGTCTTCCTAGACCTATAAAAGATATGAGAGGTTGTTCTTTTAAGTTAATGATATAACTTGTTCAGTAAACTAAAAGTCAGAATATAAGTTAGTATTTTAAAACACATGTACCAATTAAGTTATTGGGTGATGACTTGAGTCTAACCATTACATCTACATTAATCAGAAAGAACCTATTGTGTGAAGTTCCAGGTAAGTTCCAGGTAAATACTGTACTGTACAATAATTTAGCTCCGGGGCTGGCGAGGTGGCGCTAGAGGTAAGGTGTCTGCCTTGCAAGCGCTAGCCAAGGAAAGGACCACGGTTCGATCCCCGGCGTCCCATATGGTTCCCCCCAAGCCAGGGGCAATTTCTGAGCGCTTAGCCAGGAGTAACCCCTGAGCATCAAATGGGTGTGGCCCGAAAAACCAAAAAAAAAGAAAAAAAAATTTAGCTCCTAGATAGTATTGTTTGAGATAACTGAACTCAAATATGAGCATGGTCAGGTGGGACCAGACTCAAGTTGAAAATTCTGGGGTAGTCTCAGAATAGGTGTGGGCCAAGTCCCTTCACATCACCACTCCATCACTAGACAAACGGTGCAGTTTCCACCCACTCTTGCAATCTTCCTGGCAGAAAAATAGCCTGGCTCCTCTACTAAGCCCCAAAAGAACAGATGTCCATCGATTCTTCTCAGTAGTCTGATCTGGGATGAAACCTGGGGCCTTCTCAGAATGGGTGGGGACAAATTCCCCTTTCTACTATAGTAGCCCACTACTATGCTCTTCACATTCCAACAGAAACAACCTAATCAAACTGCAAAGCCACCAAATTGGTTCCAGATCTATAGATACTGAACCATGTAGTGGCTTGTGGTTGTGTAACACTTGAAAAATTTGTAATAGTCCCACTGAGTGGGAGAAACTATTCACTCAAAACACATCGGATAAGGGGCTAATATCCAAAATATACAAGGCACTGACAGAACTTTACAAGAAAAAAAAAATCTAATCCCATCAAAAAATGGGGAGAAGAAATGTACAGACACTTTGACAAAAAAGAAATACAAATGGCTAAAAGGCACATGAAAAAATGCTCCACATCACTAATCATCAGACAAATGCAAAACAAAACAACTATGAGGTACCACCTCATACCACAGAGATTGGCACACATCACAAAGAATGAGAACAAGCAGCGTTGGCGGGGATGTGGGGAGAAAGGAACTCTTATCCACTACTGGTGGGAATGCTATCTAATCCAACCTTTATGGAAAGTGATATGGAGATTCCTCAAAAAACTAGAAATTGAGCTCCCATACGATCCAGCTATACCACTCCTAGGAATATACCCTAGAAACACAAAAATACAATACAAAAACCCCTTCCTTACACCTATATTCATTGCAGCACTATTTACCATAGCAAGACTCTGGAAACAACCAAAATGCCCTTCAAAAGATTGGCTAAAGAAACTGTGGTACATATACACAATCGAGTATTATGCAGCTGTCAGGAGAGATGAAGTCATGAAATTTTCCTATACACGGATTACATGGAATCTATTATGCTGAGTGAAAAAAGTTAAAGAGAGAGAAAGATGCAGAATGGTCTCACTCATCTCTGGGTTTTAAGAAAAATGAAGGGCATTCTTGCAATAATTTTCAGAGACAAAAGAAAGGAGGGATGGAAGTTACAGCTCACTTCATGAACCTCACCACAAAGAGTGATGAGTTTAGTTAGAGAAATAACTACATTGTGAATTAGCCTAACAATGAGAATGTATGAGGGAAATAGAGAGCCTGTCTAGAGTATAGGAGGGGTGGGGTGGGGAGGAGGGATGTTTGGGACATTGGTGATGGGAATGTTGCACTGGTGATGGGGGGGGGTGTTCTCTTACATGACTGAAACCCAACCACAATCATGTTTGTAATCAAGGTGTTTAAATAAAATATTATTTAAAAAAATTGTAATAGTGGACTGGAATGAGAGCACTCAGTTAGGATGTTTGCCTTGCATGCAGCCGATACAGGTTTGATCCCCAGCATTCCATTATGCCCCCTGAGCCTGCCAGGAGTAATTTCTAAGCACAGCCCCAGTATAACCCTAGTGTTGTCAGGTGTGGCCTCCAAACAAACAAACAAACAAACAAAAGAAATCATAACAGTGTCAACCAAGTACGATCATAGCAGATCTGATGGGAAAGTTGCATAGAAGATCACCCAAGTTTAGTGAACCTAAATATAGAAACCTAAATATAGAAAGCTCAACTTGCAACAACCACAACCCAGTAACATTAGTAACACCATGAGAGATATAACAACTATTTCAAATTAAATCTTATTGATCTGAGTTTTGATAATTTCATTCGGCTTTCTGTTGTAACAAACAAAATAAAATTTTTGTGCTAGGAAGGGGGCAGGCTAGGGTGGTGGGTGGGAAATTGGTCTATCAATAGTGGTGGGATTGGCATTTGAACATTCAATGCCTGAAACAACTATATTATGAACAACTTGGTAAATTATGATGTTATAATTAAAAAAATTAAAATTGAAAAGGGTGGGGCTGGTAAGGTGGCACTAGAGGTGTCTGCCTTGCAAGCGCTAGCCAAGGAAGGACTGCGGTTCGATCCCCCAGCGTCCCATATGGTCCCCCCAAGCCAGGGGCAATTTCTGAGTGCTTAGCCAGGAGTAACCCCTGAGCATCAAACAGGTGTGGCCCCCCTAAAAAAAAATGGAAAAGGGTGCTTGCCTTACACATAGCTAACCAGGATTTGATCTCAAAATCCTATATGATCTCTGAGCCTACTAGGAATGATTCCTGAATGCAGAGTCAGGAGCAACCCACGAGTGTTACTAAGTGTGGCACAAAACCAAAAAACTTTCTTAGGGGGCTGGAGATAGGGGTTAATGTGCTAGGCTTACATTCGGTCATGCTAATTAATTCATCAACAAGATGAATCTGGATTCTTTCTGTTTTGGCTACTATGGATAATGATATGATATAAATATATGTGTCCAAGGGTTTGTGTGAGTTTTTTTCTTAGTTTGTTGGGTCACACCTGTAAATGCTCAGGGCTTATTCCTGATGCTGCATTCAGGAGTCATTCCTAGCAGGCTTGAGGAACAATAAAGGGTTAGGATTGAACCTGGGTCAGTTGAGTGCAATGCAAATATCCTACTTACTATACTGTCTCCAGCCCCTAACAATGCTTTTATTCCCCCATCAGTGAGTGCTATTTTTAACATGAAAATAAATGTTCTAAAATGTTAAGCACGGATAACAAGTTATGACTAATAAAGTAGTATTTTAAAATACTCTGAAATTTTGATGAAAAATTCTAGCACATTAAAAATCTATTTTATTGCTTTTGATCATCGAAACCATTAGCAAATATTGTATAGAATACGAAGTGTTCAGCTGGCCTAAAATGAACCAACTCTTTTCTATTAACATTTATGTAAGCTAAGGCATATAAGTTAGAAACAAAAAAGAGGCACAAAATCCACTGCTGTAGAATTACTGAAGTAGAAGCATTATAAACTACGTTATAGTATGATTGACCTATGATAAAAAGGAAGCTTTTTAAGGTTGCATTAACAGAAAGCTAGTTTTACAGTGTGTAGAGAAAACAGCATAGCTGTTTAGATTTCCTGAAACAAGGCAGAAGTTCATCTTCATTACTTACTGTATATGTTGCCTAAAATAAAACCTGCAGGACAGAAAAACTCCTAACCCATCAATTATCAGCTGTCATCTGTTTAAAATCCAGCTATGAAAAAGATTTTGCTTAAACCTATGTATGTATACATGTTGGATTCAAACCTTTCTTTGTTCTTCTATATAAGGCTGCAGCCAGAGTAAATGACTAGTACTCCACAGCAATGGCAGAAAAGCTAGATAAGAGTCTTGTTTCACTACCGGAAACTAGAACTCTGGAAATCACTAAACAGGGTCAAAGGACAGAATCTTCATGAAACGAAAGCTCTAATAATCTCCAAATAACATCTCCCCACAACTCTCAAATGAAAACACAGACGAGGGTTAATCTAAAAAAAAAACTATCAAACTAAGATGACAGTTATCACAATCTACTCAATCAAAGATTGCTAGAAATATAACTTAATAAGGGTCATGAACTATTTCATCATACTTCACTGCTGATTTCATAAATTATAATGAAAAATGCTACTCCACAAAAATAAATGTATCAAAGAGGAAATAACCTTCTTGGCAAGCTGACAGCTATATAACACATAACACATTTTTTTCCTCATTGCTTTCAAGTCCTAGAGCTGGAAGCTCAGTAAGTCACAATGAGACTAGGATTTCATAACAGCAGCAAGCAGGTCTACTGAGCCGGTAAAATGACAAGCTTGGAGAGAAACAAGTAAATAAGAGGTAAGTAGTATCTGACAAAGAAATAGACTTAACCTGAAGATGTTTCTGCGTTCAAAAATTATGCTGCCATAATCTTTCACTTCTATTCAGTGATTTAAAACTAATGGAAAACTTAACCAATGTTAAGAAAATTTTAATATATTTATAAATTTTATGAGTAGTTATTAGTTTAAATCCTAAGAGGCTGGAATGATTAAAAAATTTTGTAGCCCCGGTGCTTAAATAAAGAAATTATTATTAAGTAAATAAATCTTTTGTATAGCAAAAAAAAAAAAAAAACTTGGTTCAAATTTTATATAAAGTGAAAAACTAGAAACTCTTTGCTACAGAAACATTCTTCGAAATATTAAATTATTAAAAGCAATTATTTGGATCCTAGTATGTTTTATTTCTTTCTCCCATTATAAAGAAGTTCTACAATGCTTTAGGAAAATTGCATTTATATCAGCATTAAGGTAAACCTGATAAGATTTAGAACCCAATAACAAATAAGAATTCTTAGCTGGTAAATAATTTGTTCAGACTTCAGATGGATTTCAAGTGTTTTTAGGTGGGTGACTGTAGTGAACCAAAAGTTCTATTCTAAACTATTTAAGTGTTCTGATGTTTCTGTTTTCTTTTACATATTCTAACGTATACATTTAAGAGTCAGGAAACTTCTATATTTTTTAGTATAATCACTGAAAAATTAATGAAGCATATCAGTAATCTATGAATTGCACCTTCACAGATTAGCAATCTGTGATTAAATGCACAAAAGACTTATTGAGAATAGAGGGAGGGGCTCATTGAAAAGTTTTAAAACTGTTTTGGAAAATAAAGAAAATAATATAATCTACACTTTTTATCTAGGGAGAACATTAACATTTAAACATAACGATCACCACACACACACACACACACACACACACACACACACACACACACACACCCCCCTAAGAAAAAACCAAATTAACAGTCTCTTTTTCTCCCCCCAGCCATGGGTTTCTTCGACACACACACACACACACACACACACACACACACACACACACACACACACACACACACACACACACACACACACACACACACACCCCTAAGAAAAAAACAAATTAACAGTCTCTTTTTCTTCGACACACACACACACACACACACACACACACACACACACACACACACACACACACACACACACACACACACACACACACACACCCTAAGAAAAAACCAAATTAACAGTCTCTTTTTCTCCCCCCAGCCATGGGTTTCTTCGACTAAGCCTTCTGAAATCTGAGCCTTCGTGGAATCCTCAATTCGTGGGTACTACCTACAGACAAGAATAGATTCATATACACTCTCATTTTGGAAAACTTTTTTTTTTTTTAAATTCAACTTGGCTTTGAGTGTCTATCAAAAGTAAAATGCCTTAAAAAAGAAGATAGCTAATTTAGCTACTGACCATGCTGGCCATTTTACAAAATTGGATTAAATCACTGAAAAGTAGCGAATGGCTTTCTCTTATAGAATGTCTGAACAAAAACAAATTCCTGAGCCCATTTTGCAGAGTTCATTTGATGACTTATTCTCTTCTAACTGGTCTGGATTACAGACAGAACTGACATCAGGTGAAATGAAAGAGACTGGTGAGGAACATGGAACTAAACCACGCTGGGCAGCTCTCTTGATATTCATGGTGATAATACCTACAATTGGTGGAAACATCCTTGTTATTCTGGCTGTTTCACTCGAGAAAAGGCTTCAGTATGCTACCAATTATTTTCTAATGTCCTTGGCAGTGGCTGATTTACTGGTTGGGTTGTTTGTGATGCCGATTGCCCTCATGACTATAATGTTTGGTAAGTATTTTACCAAAGTATTTTTTGTTCCTGTTATCAAACCATAAAATTAGAAATTATTAGTGAGTTTATTTAATTTTTAGTTTTACTATTTACAGATATAAGCAGTCCCTCATTTTTCACCATTTTCTGTGCTTGATAATCAACTTTACAGAGTAAAAAAATTTCTTAGAAATAACTATATTCTCTTCTCAGGCATTTAATAAAATGATCAAAAAAAGCCATCTAATCTCGCTATATTCAGAATCTGCACACCCCCTAAAAATGACAGTGAAGAACAGTCTTTTTTTTTTTTTTTCTTTTGGTTACACCCGGCAGTGCTCAGGAAACCATATGGGATGCCGGGATTTGAACCACCGACCTTCTGCATGCAAGGCAAACAACATTTTACCTCCATGCTACCTCGAGCGCCACCTTGCCGGCACCATAATACTGTATTCAAATTTAAAGTTACATTTTTATAATTACAAAAAACTATAGAAAATATTTATTCCTCCCAAAAAATGGATGGTGATGGTTAAAACTTCTCATTCTCAATAATTTTTCTGGTTTTAAGCTCTGGCTGTTTAAGCAGTAATGAATAAGGTTCTTATGAATAGAGCTTCTGCTTAAATCAGATTCTATTCATTAGTATTGTTTATATCTTCTCATTTATATATCTATAATATAATTCAATATCACACAGAACTGTAAAAATTAAGAAATTTTACTATAAAGACTATAAACAACCTTAATAATGAATTAAGTTGAAAAGAAATCAAGTAGGCATACATGGTCAAGATCTTATAGTCATAAGATTCAAGCTCTTATCTCCATTCATATAATAGTAGCATAAAATATAAAATCAAACTATATTTGCTTATTTCTGAACATATCTGGAGGTGCTCAGGACTTACACCTAGATCTGTGCTCAGGGATCACTGCTGGTCAGGGGACCATATGGATCAAACCAGAGTTAGCAGTGTGCAAATTAATTGGCCCTACATGCTGTACTATTGATCTGGCCCCCAAAATCATACTTTAAAACATACTTTGCTAGAAATACAAAAAATGACATAATGCTCACCTCATACTATCATAAAAATTAACTGATATATTGAATATATGAGAATGACTTAAAAGAAGCAAAGTTAACTTCAAAATACATAATTTCATAAACAAAACATAATAAGCAAAATAGTGGAAAGATACTTAAATTATTAGATAAAAGAACTTTGAAGTTAAAGTTTCACATTACTAAAACAAGCTGGGAAAATACAGTCCACATATTTGAAAGGGAATAGCAGATTTCCAGAAGCAGAAAACAAAGTTCATTTTTAAAATGTCAGGGGTTAGGGCCGGGTAGGTGGCGCTGGAGGTAAGGTGTCTGCCTTGCAAGCGCTAGCCAAGGAAGGACCGCGGTTCGATCCCCCGGCGTCCCATATGGTCCCCCCCAAGCCAGGGGCGATTTCTGAGCACATAGCCAGGAGTAACCCCTGAGCGTCAAATGGGTGTGGCCCAAAAACCAAAAAAAAAAAAAAAAAAAAAAAAAAAAAAAAAAAAAAAAAATGTCAGGGGTTCAAGACAGACTTTTAAGCAAAACACTAAAAAACTTGACATTTTAACATAAAATTGGTGGAGTGTTTATTTCCTAGATAGTTATGTTTAGTTATGTTTTAACCGCATTGCATTCTAGATGGTACGTTTTTGGGTTACACCCAGTGGTGCACCGGGTTGACTTTTTGCTCCAGTTCCTAGATAATTTTGAATGAAAAACTTAAATTTTAAAAGTAAAAAATTTTTTTCCTTTGCAGTGCTCAGAACTGAATCTAGATCTCATGTATCAAGACAACAGGCATGTCTTTTACTGCTGAATCATATTTCTGAACCCAAGATAAAGTCTTTCAGAGCTTCAAACACTTTTTAATTATAGAAATGAAGCTGTATAGAGAACAACTGGGGTTGAACCCTATACAAAGCCTTATTTATGCAAAGCTTTAACTCCTGTATCCAAGTTACTCCAGACCCAGGTTACTACATTAAAAAAAAAAAAAAAAAACTAAGCTAAACTTAACCACTATTTAAAACATTGTTACATTAATTCAATATCTTATTTTGGTTTCGGGGCTACATATGGCAGAGCTCAGGGTTTACTTTTGGCTTTCCACTGGGGGATTACTTTTGGTGGGAGTTGGGAGAATATGGGGTGCCAGGGATTGAACCCAGGTCAGTTGCATGTAAACAAAGGCTCTATCTGTTGTATATTCCAGAGTCTAAAACTTATTTATCTATGATCAAGTATATGAGAAAATACATGCTAGCCTCTCACACTCATAAATTGGAAATTATAGACATACATACGGTAGCTGACCCACAAACCAAGATTTTGGGGGAATAATCTTTGACAAACTGCTTCATGCTAAGAGTTTCTTCTTCTTCTTCTTCTTTTTTTTTTTTTTTGGTTTTTGGGTCACAACTGGTGGTGTTCAGGGGTTACTCCTGGCAGGCATGGGTGCCATATGGGATGCTGGGATTTGAACCACTGTCCATCCTGGATTGGCTGCATGCAAGGCAAACGCCCTATTGCTGTGCTATCTTTCCGGTTCCCATGCTAAGAGTTTCTAAGCCCAGCATTAAAAACTGACAACTAAAAAAAGCAGGCATAGGACTGGAGACAGTTCAAAAGGCAGAGTGCATTTCCAGGTTTGATACCTATCACAGTATGGTCCCGAGAGGACAGACTGGGAATAACTATAGCACCAATAGGTGTAACCCCCAAAACAAACTAACCAAACAAAACTTTTCCTGGGCTGTGTTACCTCTCCAGCTCTCAGATACATACCTTTGATTTCAGAGTTCTGCTTCAGCTTCTTATTCATGGCTATTAGGTTTCTGACTAGCATTTTCCTTCTAGTAATTGTGGCTAGGTCTTAACTTTATTTAATAAATAATTAGAATAGCTACATAGGCAGGTTGAAATTATTATTAATCCATTTTAAAGATATTACAGAACAGCGATTTCAAGAAAATAAAGAAGCCTATGACTCTTAGAATATTTAAGAGAGGGGCCAGAGAGATGGCACAGCGGCGTTTGCCTTGCAAGCTGCCGATCCAGAACCTAAGGTGGTTGGTTCAAATCCCGGTGTCCCATATGGTCCCCCGTGCCTGCCAGGAGCTATTTCTGAGCAGACAGCCAGTAGTAACCCCTGCGCACCACTGGGTGTGGCATACCCCCCCCAAAAAAAGAATATTTAAAATAAGTTGTGTATATTTATAAGACTAAAAGATTTTATCTCTACAAGATTTAATTACTCATTCAAAAATCCAAACTGTGAGCAATAGCTCAGTTGTAGCTCTAGGCTTGAGTCTTTTTTTTTTTAAACATGTATTTATTTATTTTGGTTTTGGGGCCACACCCGGTGGTGCTCAGGGATTATGAGGTTTGAGTCTTTTTTTTGTTTATTTGTTTTTGTTTTTTTGGGCCACACCCGGCGGTGCTCAGGGGTCACTCCTGGCAAGCACGGGGGACTATATGGGACACCGGGATTCGAACCAACCACCTTTGGTCCTGGATCGGCTGCTTGCAAGGCAAACGCCGCTGTGCTATCTCTCCGGGCCGAGGCTTGAGTCTTAATCTAGTATTATAGAACTATTTTGAAGGCAGCCTCTTGGTCCAAAGATGATTTTATTTACTCTAGAATCTTTTAATTTAAATCATGTTCAAGGTCCTTTTCTACTTATAGAAATTATGAATTCATTGGCTATCAGACTCCTCTAAATTTTTTTTTCTATAACTTTTCTTTGGGAAAGTATCCCTTTAATTCCCTTCTATAAGGCATTCTAAATCCATCTATACAACCAAACTGAGATGAACCTTCTAAGGTTCAGGATAACAACCTTTTCCAGAAATCTTTTAAAGTAGTATTTTTCAAATGTTAATTTGCATACAAATCACAAGGGGATCTAGTTAAAACTGTAATTTTATTCAGTAGACCTAAGATGAGGCCCAAGAGAATAGTTTTAACAAGTTCCTAAGTGATGCAGGTCCTTGGTGAACTGAACAACACACTTTAAGAAACAAGACTACAAATAACAGTTTTAATTAACGTTTTAGTTTTCATACATAATTTCCCCATCTCTATCCAAAGAATTATTTATGACTGAATTTACTCATCTGTAAAAGCAGTGATATAATCATTAAGGTCCTTTCCAGTTCAATGACTATGATTAATTATTTCCACACATCCAATTTAGTGGAAAGAAGAGAAGTCCAATCACAGTATTCATTTAAAAACATGAATTACTTCTGTTTTGTTTGGGGGCCAAAGCCAGCTGTGGTCAGGAGTTATTCCTGGCTCTGTAAGTGCTCAGAAGACTGACCACACGGAGTGCCGTTCATCCCTTTGTAAGGAAGGGACTTACATCAGCTTGTACTATCTTTCTAGCCCCAATATAAATTATTTTTAAAAGAAGTTGTTGAAAAAGAATCATACACAAAGCAATGTTTTTCCAAAACAGTCAGAACTGGAGTGATAGTCCAGTGGATAGGGTGCTTGCCTTGCACATGACTACCTTGGGTTCTATCTCCAGAATTCCAAATAGTCACCTGAGCACTGTGAAGAGTAATTTCTGTAACTTCTGAGCACTGCCAGGTGGGCCCTCCCCCAAAACTGATACATATTTTTTTAAGAAGTTTTATGCTGATTTTGTTCTTAGTAATGAATATTTTAATATCCCTAGTAAGAATGTCTGAAGCTGGAGAGAGTTCAGGAGTAAGGCACTAAGCATGCAGCCAATCATGAGTTGTTGCTGGCACTGTATATGGTCACCCTGATCAGAGCCAGGAATAGCCTTGCTGTGACCTACTACCCAAATAATATCCTATACCAACTCAAAGAAGGGAAGATGTCAGAAAAAGTTGGTTTGTCATTTTGTGATTGTGTCATATATTTTACTGAAATCCTTTAGAAAATAGTATTTAAGTCTTGGCATTTTGGGTCTGGTATAATAGTCTGTCTTCATCCTAGGCTATAATTTAAAAGTTCACCACAGAAGGATCTCAGTACTCTGAATCCTAGATAATTTTTCTTCAATTACTTCAATCATTTTCCTTCGGTTATCCCAATTACTTAATACCTCGCCAGAGTCAGATATACTTTGGATGGTAGAAGTAATCAGGAATTTTTTCAGTGAACCCATAACAATGACAAAAAAAATAATCTAGACATCTTATGCATGGCATTTGTTCTTCTATACAGGGATAATTTTTCTCTTTTATCAGTCTTAAACTCTGTGTGTGTGTGTCAAATGAATTCCAACAGAAATTTTCTCAGGTTAATTATAAAATGTTAGTTGCTCTGAAACTGCAAACATACATGTAAAATACACAACACATTAAATCTACATATGAATGGTCAGTCTCCTAAGTAAATTTATGAGAAATTGAGATTGAACAGCAGTCACTATTCAAAAACTGAAGAAATTTTAAAGGCGGGGGTGGAGGGTAGGGGGGGGGTGGTACGCATGTGCGCTCTATACCCCAGAGCTTAGTGTGGTGCTAGGGGACCAAGAGGTGCAAGACAGAACCTGAGGCTCCTACATGTACTCCAGTCCTCTGAACCATCAACCCTGCACAGGAAATCACTACTTCCAAAGTACTTGCAATTATAAAGCACACAGGAAGTACCTTTTTGTAAGAGTTGTACTAATCTCTAATTTTGATCATTTTATTTTTATGCTTGTTTTGGCAACGCTCAGAGGTTACTTCCTTGCTCTGCACTCAGGAATTACTCCTGGAAGTACTATGCTGGCGATAGAACCTGAGTCAGTAGCATGCAAGCAAGTACCCTACCTGCTGTACTAACACTTAGACCCTCTGATAATTTATTTGGGGGGGGGGGGTCACACCCGGCAGCACTCAGGGGTTACTCCTGGCTCTGTGCTCAGAAAGCGCTCCTGGCAGGCACGGGGGACCATATGGGATGCCGGGATTCGAACCACCATCAGTCCTGGATCGGTTGTGTGCAAGGCAAACGTTCTACCGCTGTGCTATCTCTCTGGTCCCTGATAATTTATTATTAAACCAAAAATCTGCAATGCTCCCTCCCAATAATTGGAGTGAACTGATAAGAGAAATAGAGGACAACAATCCAGTTCCTATATTATAATAATCTAAGACCATTGATTATCCTCATTTGCTCATCTAATACTATCCAAAAGGAAAACTCAGACTGGACTTAAAAAGGTGGAAAGGCATTTACAATGGCCCCAGTTCAAGCTTTCTAACTCCAAGTGTGGTGCTGGTGGCCCTGAGCAAAGCAAGTCTCTTCAAATAGAGTAGCCTCTATCTTCACAGCACAGGTGGGAAGCCCCGCCCCCACCTCCATCTTCAGAGCACAGCTGGGGAAATCCTTCCATCCCCAATAAAAAGGAACTCAAATCATTATTTGATTTTGCAACAACAAAGACTGTGCTACTTGTTAATGCTGAAAGGAAACTAAAATCCTAGAGATTCGTTCTTATATACATTTTGCTGTATTACCTGGATTCTAGAAGGTCAAGGTCGATGGTTTCTTTTTTTTTGGCCCTGTCCACCAGGTCAATGGTTTTTTAATAGAAGCTTAAAAATAGTTTGCTTTTTTGAACAGCAAGGTTAAGTTCTATTTGCTTTTTGAATAGCAAGATTAAGTTCTATTTGCAATACTGTGTAAAGTTTTTAATGATCACAAAGCAAAAAAAAAAAAAAAATAAAAGAGGTCAAAGTCATGTGGAAAAACCTAAAACGCTGCTAGCTGGAATGAAGGTTATAATTATTTTATAAAACAAAAAGTGCTTTTGATAGGTAATACAAAGGCCCATAGAGATAAGAAGGGAGAAAGAGACATGCCTTTGTTATATGCAGCAGATCCAGTTTTGATCCTTGACCCTGTTGGGTGTGGCACAAGCCCCTCCCACAAAAGGTAAATGCACAAATCTACTTAATATTACTAGCTCAATTATCTAAAGTTAAATGCTGCAGAGGTCAAATTGTAAATATTCAGAAGAAAACTTAAAAAAGGTGAAAATCATGGTTACCTAAAAAATAAAAATAAGAAACTGCATACTGAAGGTTGCCATTTTGAAAAAATGTTTTTCTTTCTTTCAGAAGTGATGTGGCCCCTTCCACTTGTTCTGTGTCCTACCTGGTTATTTCTTGATGTTCTTTTTTCTACTGCATCCATCATGCATCTTTGTGCCATTTCCGTGGATCGATACATAGCCATCAAAAAGCCAATCCAAGCTAATCAATGTAACTCACGAGCTAAAGCCCTCATCAAGATTACAGTGGTGTGGTTAATTTCAATAGGTATGTGATGAACATTGAATTGGATGCTATAATCTTTGGTTCCATTCGGGTAGCAAAATACTATGATTGGCAGAGAACTCAGCAGATGAGGCAATCCACTAAAATGAATACAAGTACTGATGCCATTAAACAAATGTATTTTCTAAATTATGCTATTAGTAAAAAGTATGAAAGACTACATGTTCTGTAATGAGAAATAGTCCTCCTCTGATTTTGTGGGGGAGAATAGGCAGTGTCAGGAATTAAGTCCAGGGCCTCATATATATATAGCCAAGTATTTTATCATTAAGCCACAATTCCTAGCATTGTTTCATTTCTGACATTCAGACATACTGGAAAAGTTACTTTTTCATTGTTGTTGCCCTTTTTATGCACAGGCCTAACCACTGGTTCTACACTCAGGGATCACTCCTGGTGGGATTCATGGTACCATATGTGGTGCCAATAATTGACATCTGGGTTGGCAGCATGCAAGGGGAAACTCCCAAAATACAATACCATCTCTCTGGTCCCTAAAAAAAGTCTTATATGTTAACAGAGCACTAAGGTCTACATAAAACAAAATCTTGAATTGTTACAAAAGTAGTAATAAAAATTGAAAAATATCTTAGAATAGCATCTAATGAAGGTAAATAGGAAAGAGAGAAAAAAAGGAAACCAAAACATTTTCCACATAGGTATCATTTTTCATTCCAGTATCCATACTGGAAGACAAAGGGTATACACTAAAGGCATCTGTTTAAATGTTTTGAAAATAAAATGGAAGAAAAGGGTGTTGATAGTCCAGGGCTCTGTGCTTAGAATGACTATTGGTCACATCCAGCCCTACTTGGAAATTTTTATTTCTTTGATTTTGGGCTATACCCATTGATGCTTAGGGCTTGCTCTTGGCAGGCTTGGGTGACCAAGATGCCAAGGATTGAACCCACGTTGCTCATGGGCAAAGCAAGTACCTACCTGCTGTACTATCGCCCAGTCTCTGAACTTTTTAAATTAAAAATTATAAGAAATTAAAAATGATCCGAAACATTTCATAGAAAACTGCTATAATAATACACTTAGTATGAAGTATAGCATAAATTATAGAACACCTCTTAAGATGTAAAAAAAAAATTACTATGATTAGTAAGTATGACCAGTAGTCATTCCTTTCTGATTAAAACAAACAAAAAACAAGAGAGATCTATATGTTAAAAGCAAAGGACAAATAAGATATGAAAAAAGACTTTATGTTCCTAAAATACCAGGCCCAATTCTATTTTGAAAAGTTTGGAGTTTTACATAAGATAGGTGGTAAGTGGACTATGGATGACTTCAGGATAGATGATTACACTTAAGTTCAAGGAATATAAAACTCAGACATTAGAAGACTCATGAAAGGAAAGAAGTCATGAGAAGTGATAGCAGAGGAGAAGATTAAAACAAGGTTCTAAAATCATTAAGAACATCAGAGAAATATCCTGTGTTGGTAGATAAATTGAATGGAGAAAAGAGTGGCATGAAAAGAAACACTGGGCTGTAGATGTAGTATCTGAGCACTGCCAGGTGTGGTCCCAAATCAAAACAAAACAAAAACTAAATAGATCTGAAAGGTTTTTTTTGTTTTTGTCTTTTTTTTTAAGAAAAATCAGTGCAAGTTTCTTTGGAATTAACAGCATAGAACAGAGGTTAGTGACACTTTCTATGGAAGTGTAAGATAGTAAATGTTTTGACTTGCAGATTTTTGTCAAGTTGCCTTTGTCAGAACTCAAATCTGAAATAGTAGACCAAAAGGAACCAGATTATTAAAATTAATGAGTGGATATGCCTATGTTCCAGTAATAGTTTATTGACAAAAGAAAAGTCAGGTCAGATTTGGTTGGCCCTCAAATTCAAGTTTGCTGACCACTAGTGGAGAACAATTATAACAGAATCCTCTTTTCTGGTGGTAAGCCCCAAGGGAGATGGAGAATGCAGGGTGTTCTTCATTATAAAGGGTTGAGAAAGTTAACATTGTTGTGTTGTGTTTGGGCCACACCCAGCGATGTTCAGAGATTACTCCTGGCTCTATGCTCAAGGATTACTCCTGTTATAGTTCAGGGAACACATAGGATGCTGGAGAATGAACAAGTTGGCCACACACAAGGCAAATAAAATAAGCCCTCCCTATTGTCCCAGCCCCAGAATAAATTATTATTGACAAGAGCTCTTTATGGTAGCTATTAAAGAATGATGATGGGGTAATTTTAGATTAATAAAATAAGGACTCGAAAAATGTCTAAAAATCAATTAATATAGGCTTAGTTAAAAAAAATCTGTTATTCAAAGGAAATGGTTCATGTTGACCTAATAACAAACTTGCTTCATTAAGATTCACAAGACCAAATTTAAATGCCTACCCCCTGCTATGTAAAATATTAGAAAATAGAACACAGTGTTTTTCTTTCATATTAAAGAAAAAAAACTTTTTTTATTTTCTGGACTACAACTGGTGACGTTCAGGAGTTACTCCTGGCTATGTGCTCAGAAATCACTCCTGGCTTGGGGGATGGAACCGCAGTTCATTCTATGCTAGCGCCGGCAAGGCAGACGCCTTACTAATCTGCAACACTGCTCCGGCCCAAGAAAATTATTTTTAAAACAAGAAGCCAGAGAAGTAAATCCAGCAAGACATATACCCAATCCTATCAAAGAAATTAAAACAAGGAATATTTAGGTCTCACCATATCAAGTCAGAAAGATCAAAGATAAATTTTCTCTAAATACATTTCTAGTCCACAGGGAAAAATAGATGATCTACTTAGAATTAAGATAAACTATTTAGGGCCGGAGAGGTGGTGCAGGCGGTAGGGCATTTGCTTTGCATGTGCTGAGCTAGGACGGACCATGGTTTGATTCCCTGGAGTCCCATATGGTCCCCCAAGCCAGGAGCAATTTCTGAGCATTTAGCCAGGAGTAAACCCTGAGCGTCACCGGGTGTGGCCCAAAAACCAAAAACCAAAAAAAAAAAAAAAAAAAAAAAAAAAGATTATTCAAATATACTCTAGGAATCTCTCAATAAAATACACATTCAACATTAAGATAAAGCAACTATACTACCGAACTTCCTTTCTTAACTTGGAATACTTCCTATTATTTCCTGGACAAACTATAGTTTTAGGAAATCTTTAACTAGAAACCTGGAACCTGGAACGATCTTTGTTTAAAACAGCAAGTTTGGGACTGAAGATACATACAACAGGTTGCGTATGGTTGACCAGGGTTTGATCCCTGGTATTCCATATGGTCTGTTCTATTTGTCAAAGCTACTGATTTTGTCTTTTGGTAGAATATATACTGTAGGTAACAGTAACTATACTAGCCAGCATGAAGCCACTATAACAAACTAAAAAGACATAATTTAAG
The DNA here is from genome assembly GCF_024139225.1 of Suncus etruscus. Lineage (NCBI taxonomy): Eukaryota > Metazoa > Chordata > Mammalia > Eulipotyphla > Soricidae > Suncus > Suncus etruscus. The sequence continues at coordinate 19,993,702 of NC_064849.1, forward strand.
AGTCAAGAATCATTTGGGCCTAAGAGATACTATAGAGTATATTTGTCTTGCATGTGGCCAAACTGGGTTCTATTTCTATTATACAATATAGTTTCCAAAGATCAACTAGGAGTGATCAACCAGGTGTGAGCTCGGAGCCAGGAATAAAGCCCTAAACACATTTGGGATTTGTTTGCTTCCCCAACCTCCACTCCTGAATCCCCCATTCCCCACTCTCAAAAAAGGTCACAGATCATAAAAATCAACACATCTGTTCCCCCCCCCCCTTTTTTTTTTATAGGAATTGCCATTCCAGTCCCTATTACAGGAATAGAAGAGAACATAGAAAACCCCAATAATATCACTTGTAGGATGACCAAGGATCGTTTCGGCAATTTCATGCTCTTTGGTTCACTGGCTTCCTTCTTTACACCTCTGGCGATCATGATTGTCACCTATTTCCTCACTATCCGTGCTTTACAGAAGAAAGCTTACTTGATAAAAAGTAAAACCTCTCAACGACTAACATGGCTGACTGTGTCCACAGTTTTTCAAAAGGATGAAAAATTTTGTTCATCACCTGAAAAGGTGGCTATATTGGATGGTTCTTGCAAAAACAAAACTCTGCCCAATTCAAGTGATGATACATTTATGCGAAGAATGTCTACAGTTGGAAAAAAGTCAGCGCAGACAATTTCTAACGAACAAAGAGCATCTAAAGTTCTGGGGATTGTGTTTTTCCTCTTCTTGCTTATGTGGTGTCCTTTTTTTATTACAAATATAACTTCAACTTTATGTGATTCCTGTAACCAGACTACTCTAGAAATGCTTCTGGAGGTATTTGTGTGGATAGGTTATGTTTCCTCAGGAGTGAATCCTTTGGTCTACACCCTCTTCAACAAGACATTTCGGGATGCATTTGGCCGGTATATCACCTGCAATTATCAGACTACAAAATCAGCAAAAACTCTCAGAAAAGGATCTAGTAATATCTACTTTCAGAATTCAATAGCAGAGAACTCTATTTTCATGAAACATGGAATGAGAAATGGGATCAATCCTGCCGTGTACCAGAGCCCAGTGAGGCTCCGAAATTCAGAAATTCAGTCTTCATCAATCATTCTATTAGATACAATTCTCCTAACTGAAAATGAAGGTGACAAAACTGAAGAGCAAGTCAGTTACGTATAACTGAAAAAACTAATTTTCATCTAACATGAGGATTACAAATGTATTGAGTATAACATAAAGAACTTTAAGTCACTGGACCAAATAATTTCTTTAGAAATTATGTATTATGTATTAAAATTGTAAAAAATTCTCTATTTGGACAAAATTATTCCATTAAAAAAAAAAGTCACAGGGGCCCGGAGAGACAGCACAGCGGCGTTTGCCTTGCAAGCAGCCCATCCAGGATCAAAGGTGGTTGGTTCGAATCCCGGTGTCCCATATGGTCCCCCATGCCTGCCAGGAGCTATTTCTGAGCAGACAGCCAGGAGTAACCCCTGAGCACAGCCGGGTATGACCCAAAAACCAAAAACCAAAAAAAAAAAAAAAAAGTCACAGCATAGATGTTAAATCAAAACTGTACAGATCAGAGTGATAATAGAGTGGGGAGGGCAATGATCTCGCATGTGACTGACTGGTTCAATCCCTAGTACCTTATTTGGTTTCAAGTCACCAGGAGAGATTCCTGAGTGCAGAGCCAGGAGTAACCCTTGAGCACCATTGGGTGTGGCCCCCAAACCAACCATCCCTCCCAAAAAAGCACGCTGTGCAGCATTCTTTTAGTTTCTTTATCCAGAATATGTAGTTGTTGTCATCTTCCTCCCATCCTCCATCCACCCCCTCTTCTTCCTTCCTTCCTATTTCACAAAGTCTCACACATATCTCACAAAGTCCTAGGCTTTGGATACTTCTCCCCAATAATTTCTTCTGTCTGTCTGTGTGTGTGTGTGTGTGTGTGTGTGTGTGTGTGTGTGTGTGTGTGTGTGTGTGTGTGTGTGTGTGTGGTTTGAGCCATACCCAGCGGAGCTCAGGGGTTACTCCAGTCTCTGCAGTCAAAAATTACTTCTTCGAGGAGCCAGAGCAGTGACACAAGTGGTAGGGCATTTGCCTTGCACGTGCTAAACTAGGACAGACCGCAGTTCAATCCCCCGGCATCCCATATGATCTCCTCAAGCCAGGAGCAATTTCTGAGTGCATAGTTAGGAGTAAACCCTGAGAGTCACCGGGTATGGTCCAAAAACAAAAACAAAAATTACTTCTAGGGACCAGAGTGATAGCACAGCACTACCCCACTGTACTATAGCCCCAATACCAAAATCCTGAAATCTTTTATCTTCAATCTTTTTTTTTTTTTTTTTGGGTTTATGAGTGACACCTAGACTCCTGCCTGTGCTTGGAGAACCATATGGATGTCAGGGATTGAACATGGGTCGGCTGTATGTAGGGCAAGTGCTTTACCTGCTGTACCATAGCCCTGCCCCTTATCTTCAATTCCTAGTGAAAATTTTTGCTTTCAGCTGAGACCTTTAGTTAATAAAACTAGTGTTTCTATAAGACTAGAAAATGAAACATAACTTCAACATGTTATTCCAAACATGTGATGAGTAAATACTGCATAGAATAAGATATTTACGACTTTGATACACAACTGACACATTTCTGTTTTAGTTACTCTAGGAGATAGGGGGCAAACTCAGAAGGATAATGCATATGCTTTGCGTGTCAGACACCAAGGTTTGGATCCCTGGCAACATATGTCTTCCAAGCACCCAGAGGAGCAACCAGTGACCATAGATCAGAAGTACCCCCTGAATACTACCATGTGTGTCCCCCAAAGCAAAAGAGAATACTTTAAATCTATAACAAAAGGGCAGGGGGCGTAGGGAGAAGCTTGGATCTCTTGGTGGTACTTGAGTGAATTGAACTCAAGTGGGTCCCAAGTGACTACCCACTATCATATTTTTCTGGCTCCTAAATATGTAATTTTAAGCCAGTCTAAGAAGCTATGGCAACAGACTCTCCATAATAATAATAATAATAATAATAATAATAATAATAATAATAATAATAATACTCTCCTTAATAATAGGGGTCTTGGGGCCAAGTGTGCCAGGAGTAATTTCTGAGTGCAGAACCACGAGTAATCCCTGAGTGTTGCTGGGTGTGACCCCAAAACAAATAAACAACAAAAAAAATCTTGTCTTCAAAAAAGAGAACAATTACACAAAATTAGATTATAACTATTAAAAAGAAGTAAATGGAAAATATCTCTCATTCTATACTAACTTCTAACTAAAGGAGATGGGGAACAAGAGATTTTATTTTGCTTTTTGGGCCACACCTGGTGACGCTTAGGGGTTACTCCTGGTTATGCGCTCAGAAATTGCTCCTGGTTTGGGGGACCATATGAGACTGGGGGGGGGGGGGGGAATGGAACCACGGTCAGACCTAAGTGAACGCATACAAGGCAAATGCCTGGTACCACCTGCGCCACCACTCTGGCCCCCGTATTCTCTCTTTTTTTAAGAGGCTAAAGTGAAGGGCCAGAGAGATAGCATAAAGGTAAGGCATTAGACTTTCATGCAGAAGGTCATTAGTTCAAATCCCGGCATCCCATATGGTCCCCTGTGCTTGCCAGGGGCTATTTCAGAACAGATAGCCAGGAGTAACCGACTGCTCCATTTCTAGCACCTCTCCTGAGTACTGCCAGGAGTGATCCCTGAGCTCAGAGCTAGGAATATAAGCACTAAATATTACAAGTGTGGCCCAAAACAACCATTTTTTTTTTAAAATAAAGGGATGGTAGTGGTCAAGATATTACAGTGTACCCACTGTACTTTGATCTCCTGTGGGGCCTAAGCCCTTCTAAGAGTGATCTCTGGGGGACGGAGAGATAGCATGAAGGTAGTGCATTTGCCTTGCATGCAGAAGGACGGTGGTTCGAATCCCGGCATCCCATATGGTCCCCGAACCTGCCAGGAGTGATTTCTGAGCGTAGAGCCAAGAGTAACCCCTGAGCGCTGCTGGGTGTGACCCAAACACCAAAAAAAAAAAAAAATAAATAAAATAAAAATAGAGTGATCTCTGAACACAGAAGAGAGCAAGCCCTGAGCACTGCCAGTGTGGCCCAAAATTTAAAAACAAACTAGATCAATAAAACCTCAAAACAAATACCAAAAGAGTGAATGGAAGTACTATAATGATTAATGAAGTTGATAATTATTTGATTGTTAGTTCAGCTAGAGTTGCATCAAACTAAGAGCTATGATAATGACATTTTTAATATATGAGGAGCTATTTTTGTGGTCTAAAAACTGTATTTAGGGGCTGGAGAGATAGCACAGTGGTAGGGCGTTTGCCTTGCATGCGGCCAACCTTGGATAGACAGTGGATAGACAGATTCCTGGCATCCCATATGGTCCCCCGAGCCTATCAGGGGCGATTTCTGAGCACAGAGCCAGTAGTAACCCCTGAGCACTTCCGAGTGTGACCCCCCCCCACCAAAAAAACCAAACATGTATTTAGAATCTACCTTTCATTTATAAGAACTTTTCATATCTGAAAGCCTATTACATATTAAGAAACACCATTTGGGGCTGGAGAGATAGCATGGAGGTAAGGCATTTGCCTTTCATGCAGGAGGTAATTGGTTTGAATCCCGGCGTGCCATATGGTCCCTCGTGCCTGCCAGGAGCAATTTCTGAGCCTGGAGCCAGGAATAACCCCTGAGCACTGCCGGGTGTGACCCAAAAACCACACACACACACACACACACACACAAAAAAAAAATACCATTTATACATGATAACTTAAATATTAACAAAGATGGCAAAGAATTTCCAACATTATTTAATTTTAGGAAAGAACTATTATCAGGCTACTCTGTCATTACTATAGCAACTAAACTTCAAATTATAGGAAGCAGGGGGCCAGAGAGATAGCACAACAGTAGGGCGTCTGCCTTGCAAGCAGCCGACACAGGACCAATGGTAGTTCGAATCCCAGCATCCCATATGGTCCCCCATGCCTGCCAGGAGCGATTTCTGAGTACAGAGTCAGGAGTAACCCCAGAACACCGCCGGGTGTGGCCCAAAAACAAAACAAAACAAACAAACAAATATATATATAGAAAGTAATGTTTTTTTTTTTTTTTAAACATTTTTGGTCTTGGGGATAGATTCTGCACTTGATTCATATCAGGCTTACTCCTGGCCTGGACTGAACCCTGACCAGTGTTCAAAAATTAGGTGATGTTAGAAATTCCTTGCCATCTCTATGTGGTCCAAAAGGGAAAATAAACAATCAAAAACAAAAACAAAAGAACACCACCACCACCCAAAATAAAAAAAACTCACTTCAGATAAATAAAACTAAACTAATCGACTATCTGGTTTTAATGCAGTTTGTTCAACAAGTTAATCGCATTTAATGTAATCATTTTTTAGGAGGGCCACAATGCACGAATGTCAGAATTTACTCCTGGCTCTATGCTCAGGGATCATTTCTGGAAGCGCTTGGGGGACCAACTGGGGTACTGGAATCAATCCACGTTCAAGGCAAGCACCCTACCATTTGTACTATAGCTCCAGTCCCAAATTTGAATCATCTTTGAGGCTTTAGACAAAATCACCTCTCTGAAGTCCTTTACATTTTCTACTATGTATAATATTGTAAAAAGTAATATTTTATAATATTTTAATAATTATATATAATTTTATAATAATATTACAAAAACTAGATGGTATCAGAAATAATGAGCAAGTACTCAGCTTGACATGACTACCCTGGCAGCAGTTCTAGCAAGCCAAGAAGCAGCTCAGGGGAGACACCTGCTGCTCATCTAGAGTATAACATGTATGTATGTACAGGAAATAAAAAGTGCAAATTAGAAAGTAAGATATTGCCAGGTTCAAAATGGGGGCTAGAGATATTATATGGCCTTTCTTTGCCTTGCAAGCAGCCTACCCAAGTTCAATCCCCAGTACTGCATATAGTTCCCCAAAAGTCAGAAGACCTGAATTCAGAGCTCACTGCTGGGTATGGTTTTCAAACCAAACTAAACATAATGGATGAAAAAGTTTTCATAAAAATTATTAGCTTCATATTTGAATAAATATATACACAAACCCACTGATTAGTGTGATATAAAATATGTCAGGAATATATAATAGGAATAAAATGAATATATTCTTTCCTAGGAAGAAAATGAGGAGGATGGAGGAATAATGGAATAGAACATGATGCCAGGGACTGAGCCCATGGCTTCTGCATGTAAAACATGAGCTCCAGCCCTCTGAGCCACCTCCCAGTCTCTAGAAGAAAATGTTCTTACCAGCAGTTAAAATCTATTTCAGAGATTCAGGACACAAAACACTTGGTTCATTTATGTGCATGTAAACTGAGAACATTCATTTACATGTATGTTGGAAATTAGATTTTACTAGGTATTTTATAAGAAGTTAATAACAACATCCATATAACCTTTAAATTTCATTCATCATATTTTAAGATATACTAAAGACCCAGTTCATTAAATAAAAGTAATTTGATAAAGGATCTAAGGAGAAAATAAAATAACTTTTGGGGATTGGACAAGTTGCACAGCAAAGCTTTAAGGTGCATGCTCTGGTTTGATCCCTGGTACTACGTGGTATCCTCCGACCAGTATCACTGGTTGTAGCTGTAAAGCTGCCGAGCACTGGCGGGTGTGCCCATGGAGGACCACAAGTACAGCCGGGGTGGCCCAGGTACTCCCTAGCACCATGAAGCTGAAGGAACACTGCACCCATGGGTCCTGCACTGAATCAACAGCTGAGCTGGCTGAGAATTACTAGGAGGGGCCTTGGGTTTCCTGAGCTTAGGTGGCTTTTCCTTCCTCCAGAGTAACTTCTGGAAAAAGTATCACTGTGTCTATCAACCAAGTGCAAGAACCATTACTAGTATGTACGAACACTAGTGCCATGAGTAATAGTTTAATAATCATAACACTATTGTACCTATTTCACAGGTGAACTGGAAACTCAAGGAGACTTGAAAACAAGCCCAAAGCCACCTAACTTGTACGTGGTGGAGTCAGAATTCTATCCTGGTTGTTTCCAAACAGTACATCTTTTTTAAAATTTTATTTTAGGCACCGTGGTTTACAAAACTGCTAAAGTAGATTTTTCATATGTTCAAGATTCCAGCACCACATCCTCCCAACCACCAGAGCGTCAGCTTCCCTCCAGCATTGTCCAATGTCCTCCGTTACTCCCCACAAATGGTAAACTTCCTACTAAAGACCAGTTCTTAATTTCTGTTGTCTTTGGGCATTTGTTATTCCCCGACTATGTATTCTTAGGTCCACATAAGAGAAAGATCATTTTGTGTCTGTTCTGTCCTCTGAACTTCACTCAGCATGGTATCAGATCTATTCACATAGCAGCCAATGACATGATTTTATCTTTCCTAAAAGCTGTGTAGGGGCCGGAGCAATAGCACAGCTAAAGAACGTTTGCCTTGCATACTGTCAATCCAGGACAGCTCCGGGTTAGATCCCTGTTATCCCCTATTGCCCCCTAAAAATGCCAGGAGTGATCTGAGTGCAGAACCACAAGAGTAACCCAAGTGCCGCTGGGTGTGGCCCAACCTCCCCCCACCAAAAGCTGTGTAGTATTTCATTAGTTTCTTTATCCAGAATTTGTAGTTGTCATCATCTTCCTCCCTCCTTCTGTCCCACCCTCTCTTTCTTCTCCCTCTCCTCCCCCTTTTTTTGGAGGGAAAGAACTTTTTGGGCCACACTGGGCTGTACAATGAGCTTACTCCAGGATTTATGCTCAGGGTACATTGTGTCAAGTGATCAAACGTGGGTTGATTTCCACATGCAAGGCAAGTGTCTGCAATCCTGCAATACTCTTAGCCCAAAAGAACAACCATACTGGCATATCTAAAATTTTCAAGTTCAAAATAATCTTAATCGGCAAATTTCTCAGTCTTTTAAATATAGCCTTTTAATCTCATCAAAATGTTGATGCTGTACCTACCACAATGGTATTTTTGTGTTTTTGGATGGTACTCAGGAGTTACACCTGACTCTGTGCTCAGAAATTACTCCTGGCTGTCTTAGGGACCATGAGATGTTGGGAATTGAACCCAGGCCAGATGCATGCAAGACAAACGCTCTCCCCACTGTGCTATTGCTTTAGCCCCCCAAAAGTAGAATTTAATGATGCTCACAGATGACAAGAAAAACAAATTGTAGCACCAATGTGTTGGAAAATTTCAAGAATTCTACAGTCATTAAAGAAAGTATCATTTAAATTACTAATATATATGAAAGTGTTCTTACTGAATTTTTAAGAAATTATAACTGTTATGGAAAACTAAATAAAACAAAAATCCAGAAATAAGTTGTTTTACTACTTTTCAAATAGTAAAACAGAATGTCAAGATATATGAACCTTTTCATATGAGTCATACTAATTGCAATCTTAAATGGTCCTCATTCTAAACCTAGATATACAATTTCTCAGATATTTAGTTTGTTTAAGGGCTATCAAGAAAGGAAATATAAATAGAATCAGAAATTTATTACCTGAATAGAATGAACCCAAGAGATTCTACTGCTGCCCTTCTGACATCGTCATTAACATCACTCACCTAGGTAGGAAAATTTTAAAATTTTAAACCATTATACTATGCATTCTATTAAGTAAATTGATGAGGCCAATATTCAAATGTCTTATTGTCATTAATATATTTGTCTATTTTTCCATAATTGAGAAAAACTGATTAAAAAAACATTGATCGGGCCCGGAGAGATAGCACAGCGGTGTTTGCCTTGCAAGCAGCCGATCCAGGACCTAAGGTGGTTGGTTCGAATCCCGGTGTCCCATATGGTCCCCCGTGCCTGCCAGGAGCTATTTCTGAGCAGACAGCCAGGAGTAACCCCTGAGCACTGCCGGGTGTGGCCCAAAAACCAAACCAAACCAAACCAAAACAAACAAACAAAAAAAACCATTGCCAGAGCAGGTATAGCAGATAGGGTGTCAGCCTTGCACAGAGCCAACCCAGGTTCAATTCCTAGCACCCTACCTTGTCCCCATGACCTTCTAGGAGTGATTCCAGAGCTCAGAGCCAGGAGAAACCCTGAGCGTCACTGGGTATGGTCCCAAAACAAAAAAAAAAATTACTGACTTATTTAAAATAAAGTGGTAGCTATTGATTCTTCCCACCAGATAGTCTGGTCAGGGCCAAAAAGTCTGGAATAGGAATTCTTTGAATAGGCAGATTCCCCTTTCTGCCTGAAGGCAGAGTAGCCTGTAGCCACACTTGGCACCTTCTGACAGAAAAAGTCCACAGTTTAATCAAACTGCTTCCACATTTGTTCCAGATCTATAAATCCTGAACCATGTGGCTATGGGACACTTCAAAATCTCATATGTCAACTCAATAGGATCACAATAAATTAAATGGGAAAGCTGCACAGAAGACCGACCACCTAGCCCAGTGAGCCTAAACAGTAATACAGAAGGCTCAAGTAGCACCAATCACAGCCCAGTAAATTCTTAGACAATAACATAAGTAATACCACTGAGAGATATAACAACTACTACAAATTTACTCTTACTGATCTAAGTTTTTTTTTTTTTTTTTTGGGGGGGGGGGCCACACCCATTGATGCTCAGGGGTTACTCCTGGCTCTGCACTCAGGAATCTGTCCAGACAGTGCTTGGGAGACCATCTGGGGTGTCGGGTATTGGGGATTGAACCTGGGTTGGTTATGGTTGCTATAAGGTAAGTATTCTACCTTCTTTATTATATTTTGGCCCTGATTTAAATTTTAATAATTTCTTTTGCCTTTGTGTTATAATAAACATTAAGTACCTTTGCAAAAAGGCAGGCTAGGTGATGGGTGGAAACTGGGGACACTGGTGGAGGGAAGGCAACACAGGTGGTGGATTAGTGTTTGAATATTTAATGTATTATGAACAACTTGTAAATCATGTTGTTATAATAATTTTTTTAAATTATTGATTTTGGAACTGGAGTAATAGGACAGCAGGTAGGGGCTTGCCTTACACAATGCCAACCCAAGTTCAATCTCTAGCATCTCATATGATCCCCCCCCCAAACAATGCTAGGAGTAATTCCTCAGCACTGCTGGATGTGGCCCTCTAAATCAAAAACAAAAAACAAAAGTGAATGATTTAGGCCAGAGAGATAGTACAGGGCTTAAAGGTACTTGCCTTGCATACATAGTCAATCAACCCTGGTTTGATCTTGACAGACCCAGCAGTAGCCCTTGAACACTGCGAGCAAAAACCATCTATCTCCAAATTAAAAAACATAAAAATAATTTCTTGATTTGAAGACTCAGAAGTAGTAAAAAAAATTAATGAAGATTCATAGCTAGGACTAGAGAGATAGTACAGCAGGTAGGATATTTGCTTTGCACGCAGATGATCCAGGTTCAATCACATCCCATATGGTTTCCCCAGTCTTGTTAAAGTGATTCTAAGTACAGAGCTTGGAGTAAACCCCAAGCATACCTGAGTGTGTCCCAAAAACAAAAAAAACAACAAAATTCATAGCTACTTAAAAAGATGTTATGCTAACTTTTATGACTACAATTAAAATCTAACCAAAGTGATTTTCTAAACGTATATCCTAAGTTTGAACAAAAATATAAACATTTAAATGTGACATATTGTACTGACAAAGGATACATTATTAACAGACATTGTGGAAGAATACCAGTTTTAAACATCTCTGGGAAGAATACCAATTTTCTTTCTTTTTTTTCGGTTTTTGGGCCACACCCGGCGGTGCTCAGGGGTTCCTCCTGGCTGTCTGCTCAGAAATAGCTCCTGGCAGGCACAGGGGACCATATGGGACACCGGGATTCGAACCAACCACCTTAGGTCCTGGATCGGCTGCTTGCAAGGCAAACGCCGCTGAGCTATCTCTCCGGGCCCCAGAATACCAATTTTCAATTCATTCTACATAAAAAGATGATAATGGGTTTACCATCTTCCCAGCACATCTAAAGAAACTACTGTGAAAACATACTGGGATGCTTACTAAAATATTAGGTAACATTGCTGCTCATATCATATCGAAACTGGAAGGATTAACTATGATTGGAAGAAGTTTTAAAACCTGGGTAATGACTTTCCTGTGTAACCTGTCTCTTGCTATAAGATCATATTCCTCGGTCGGAGTAACAGCACAGTGGTAAGGCATTTGCCTTGCACGTGGCCAACACAGGACGAACCTTGGTTTAGATTCTGGCATCCCATATGGCCCCCCGGCCTGCCAGGAGTGATTTCTGAGCACAGAGCCAGGAATAACCCCTGAGCGCCGCAGAATGTAAACCCTTCCCCCCAAAAAAGACCATGTCCCTCAGAAATACCTGGACAGTAACTTCTCAAAAAGGTTCTAAGAAGGGGTTCCTTTTAGGTTTCCCTTTCTTAGGGGAGCTGTGCACATTAAAATATTTTGTCCCTTGTTCATCTCCCTTGAGTTGTACCTACATGAATTTAACGAGTATGCATGGCATAACTGTCATCATGTCCTATGTTTTTTTGAAAAGTTAAGTGAACCGTATGCTAGTCACAGCTAATATCTGAGTCAATGACTATTGATTGAGACAACCAGTGATGGTCACATGATATGGGCACTGTATCATTTAGATATTTAGTTCCTATCTGCAAATTCTGCCTCTCATCTCTCTACCCCCAAAAGGTGAGAGTACTTACAGCAACATGAAGCAGTCGTCGAATAGCCTTGTTGTTACCTGAGCCACAATAAGCCATGGCCACAGTATACATTCCAGACCTTCGAAGAATTGGGTCCTAAGAAAAATAGAATTCAACATCAACCTATTTCAAATAGTAATATCTACAGCCTAATACTTACAGAAGGAAACAAACTCCTGTATGTGTTTGGAAACTCAAATGAATCTCCTGTGTGAGAAAAAAAAAAAAAAAGGAAAACTTGTTGTACCTGGTAGTTTTCTAAATGAACAGTGTGGGTGTACCCATTTGAGACCCTAGACCCACCCATTTTGGGGAGGGGTCTTGGGAACCGGATAGTAGGCGTAACCTTACCTGCGAGCCCCTCCCATTCCTGGGAGGGGTCTGGAAAAGGTTAGATAAGGCATGGACCAAGGGAATTCGGCCCTTTGGCCGTTCCTCTCTTGGCCCGGCTCGGCTCCCTGGCTTTTGGATCATGGGGCCGCATGGAGCCCAAAGGAAAGATGGCTGAAAGGAGTTTAGATGCAGGGCCAAGAATAACTATTGCTTAAAAGGTTATGAGATAGGCCACACACATGTGGTGAATAGGGCCTGAATAAAGATGATTCTTCCTAAAGCCTGACTGTGAGTGAGTGATTTCACCTGGGCCTGGGACTCGCCGACTGCATGGAGGTTGCAGAGCCACGTGGGCTGGATGGCATCCTCCACCATCCAGCCCCATCGTTAATTATTTAATTCTACAAACAGGAGAAAGAAAACTCAAGTACAGGAAAAATAACTGTATTTTGCCATGTAATCTTCACAACTAAGTAATCATTGCTCCAATTTTTAAAGAATATAGGTAAAAAATCTAACTTTTAAAAATGAAAACCTTTAAAAGCACTTCACATATGGTTGTGCCCACTTTTTATTTTGGAGGAAAGGCATAAAATGTGGAATGATGGGGCAGTAAAATGCAGTAACTGTAATTTCCATTATTCTATGCAACATGCCCGTTCTGCCAAAAGAAAGCATAAAGTCCAATATTCACTGCCTGATGACATTCAACTTCCATTTATAAAATTCCATTTACAAAGAAGCTTGTCTCTAATTCCACATTTTACTTTATTTGCACTGAGTGGAAGAGATTAGGTCAAGAGTTGAGCAAAACAGTTTAGTCAATAAACTCTAACAATGCTTTTTATCAGGTTATAGAGAACAGCATTATTACTAATGACTACCTACCATACACACATCACAAAATAAAATGCAATGAAGGGAAAGACTACACCATTCAAACAAGTAGAGATTGGCACTGTTTTATCTCTCTCTCTCTCACACACACACACACACACACACCATTCAAACAAGTAGAGATTGGCACTGTTTTATATCTCTCTCTCTCTCTCTCTCTCTCTCTCTCTCTCTCTCTCTCTCTCACACACACACACACACACACACACACACACACACACAATGTAGTAAATTGCTTGCCTTAATAAATCACCATGAAATCATTCTAAAATCTTTATTTCTAAAAGTGATCAAGTTAGAAAAAAAAATCAACTTGAGGGCTGGGGAAATAGCTCAATAAGTGAAATTGCTCAATTAAGTGAATGCTTTGTATGACTGACACTTGGATTTTCAAACCATAGGTGCAAACCCCCCACAAAAAACAAAACAAAACAAAAACCCAAAAAAACAAATAGAAAAATCTCCAAAGAAATCAACTTTAAAATTCTTAATGTGGGGCTGGAGCAAAAGCACAGCGGTAGTGCATTTGCCTTGCATGGGGCTGACCCAGGACAGACCTGACCTCAGCTCAATTACCGGCATCCATATGGTCCCCTGAGCCTGCCAGGAGTGATTTCTGAGCGAAGAGCCAGGAGTAACCCGAGTGCTGCCGGGTGTGAACCCCCCCAAAAAAAACACCCGAAAAAACAAACAAACAAACAAACAGAAAAACCCAACAACCCAATTTAGGCAGGAGCATTAGTACAGCCAGGAAGATACTTCCCTCACAGGTGGCTGACCAAGTATGGATCTTTCACATCCCAAATGGTCTCCAAGGCACTGCCAGGAGTGATCTCTGAGAACAGAGCTAGGAGTAACCCCGAGCATTGCTGGTTGTAGCCCCCAAACCAATCTAAATAAAGATAAATTACCTAAAGAATTTATTTTTATTTTTTTGTATTTTTGGGTCACACCCGGCAGCGCTCAGGGGTTACTCCTGGCTCCACACTCAGAAATCACTCCTGGCTGGCTCGGGGGACCATATGGGATACCGGGATTCGAACCAATGACCTTCTGCATGAAAGGCAAACGCCTTACCTCCATGCGATCTCTCCGGCCCCAAGAATTAATTTTTTAATAACAAAATATTTAAAACTTTTGTTTACTTGAAAATTACACCTAAATCCTCGATTCAATTTAAAATTCTCCAATTATTTCTTTATCTATCACTTCAAATTTATAAATTTAGAATAAACAGTGTTCTTTCTTGAGTTCTTTTAGACTTTCTCTTCTGTTGTTGTTGTTAGTTTTTAGGTCACACCAGGTGGTACTCAGGGGTAACTCCTGGCTCTGTGCTCAGAAATTGCTCCTGGCAGGCTAGGGGGAACATATGAGATGCCGGGGATTAAAGCCGGATCTGTCCCAGGCTGGCCACATGTAAAGCAAACAACCTACCACTGTGCTATCACTCAGCTCTAGGCTTTATCTTTCTTGTAAGAAATTTGATCAGGGGCTGAAACAAGAGATAGCACAGCAGGTAAGGACAATTGCCTTGCACATGGCTGACCAAGGTTTGGTCCCCAGAACCCCATATGGTCCCTAAGCCTGAGAAGAATAATTTCTGAGTACAGATCCAAGAGTAACTACCGGGTATGGTCCAAAACCCTCCCATAAAAAAGAAATTTTATCATGGTAAGGAGATAGCTCCGTGGGTTAGGGTTAGTGTATATATTTTATATGCAGGAGAGGTCTGAGTTTGATCCCTACCTTTATATGACCCTATAAAGTGGCAATGGCCACCCAAGTCATGCATTGGAGAGCAACCAGTGACATGACTGGGTATGGTCCAAAGGCTACACAAAACCAAAAACAACAAAACAAAAACCCAAGAAAATATATCAATAAATGAAGTCAAATTATCTCAAGGGAAGAAAGGTAACAGTCACTGTTTTCATAAATGCTGAAGACAACCATAAATGTGGCAGAGAAGATAGTAAAAAATATATAACCTACCTTATCACGGCAGAGTGACTCAATGAGCGCATCGGCTTCTTCCATTCTCCCATACATCACTAGTGCAATGCCAACTGCAAGACCACGCAGTATCTTCTCATGTTGAGTTTCTTGTGCATAGCCGACCATGTCCTCTATAGCCTGGGCATTTTTAGAGCCCAACATAACTAAACCTAGGGCAAGGCCAGCTGCTTCTCCTAGGGAGCACAAATATAAAAGGTCAATAAAACTTATCTTTGCAAGTGACTTACATGAGCATCAACTACAGAAACCATTCCCTTCTGATAAGATGCAAATATACAAAGTGGCTGGAGAGAGTACAGCAGGTTGGGTGTTTGCCTTGCATGCAGCTGACCTGGATTCAATCCCTGACATCGTATATGGTCCCTTGAGCACTGTCAGGAATAATTCCTGAGTGCAGAGCCAGGAATAAACCATGAATACCACCAGATGTCGCCTAACCCTCCTCCAAAAAAGCAATACACAAATATAACTATTCACATATTTGTGACTATTTTTTTAAGTTTTAATTTTTGTTTTTTGTTTTTGGGTCACACCCAGCAGTGCTCAAGGATTACTCCTGGCTCTATGCTCAGAAATCACTACTGGCAGGCACAAGGGACCATATGGGATACCAGGATTCGAACCACCGTCTTCTGCATGCAAGGCAAACACACTACCTCCATGCTATCTCTCTGGTCCCAAGTTTTAATTTTTAAATTAAATTATTTCTTTTAAATTTAAATTTTTATAGGAGGGGGTTGTTGGGCCATACCAGCAATGCTCAGAGAACACTCTTGGTAGGGCTCAGGATTAGTGGTACCAGAGATCAAACCAGGGGAGGAAACATTTTAACCCCTCTTTTCCAGTTTTCCTTTAAATATTTACAGAATGTACCATTAAATCCTAGTGATTTTTTTTTTTTTTTTTTTTTTTTTTTGGTTTTTGGGTCACACCCGGCAGTGCTCAGGGGTTATTCCTGGCTCCAGGCTCAGAAATTGCTCCTGGCAGGCACGGGGGACCATATGGGACGCCGGGATTCGAACCGATGACCTCCTGCATGAAAGGCAAACGCCCTACCTCCATGCTATCTCTCCGGCCCCAAATCCTAGTGATTTTAAAGATTTTTCCTACATTTTCACTGAGTACAGACTATCCCTTACTACAAATCTTCCTTGAGCAAAACTAATGTATAAAAACTTACATAGGAGATTTAATTTTAAAAAGGCTACCTATGGGGCCAGAGAGATAGCACAGCGGTGTTTGCCTTGCAAGCAGCCAATCCAGGACCCAAGGTAGTTGGGTCGAATCTCGGCATCCCATATGGTCCTTGCCTGCCAGGAGCTATTTCTGAGCAGATAACCAGAAGTAACCTCTGAGAACCGCCGGGTGTGGCCCAAAAACCAAAAACCAAAAAAAAAAAAAAAAAAAAAAAAAAGGACACTTTATTTCTTTGAAGTGCTAGGGATCAACCCAGGACCTCACACATGCAATGATGAGCCAAATATTGAACATAACATTTGTTTCATGAGTTTCACAATAGGAAAAGAATCATATCCTCATGTAGAGTAGTAAGCATCTACAAAATATAGGTAGGAAGTAAGTATTACAGTTACTATAACTGAAAGTGTACTAGCTTAGAACCACTTACCTGTTACAGCATCATCCTGATAAAGGTTTGTTTTAAGCAAATCATAGACATCTTGACGTGCAGTTCCCATAGCTGCCAAACCAAGACCCAGACTACCACCATGTCGAACAATCTAGAAAAAAAAGCAGGGGCGTTGTTGATTTGGTATATCATACTTATAATCCAAGTTTTCTGGGCAAGAGTGGTAGCACAAGAGGTAAGGTGCCTTGCCCATGCTAGCCTAGGACAGACGGTGGTTTGATCCCCTGCCGTCCCATATGGTCTCCCAAGCCAGGATCAATTTCTGAATGCATAGTCAGGAGTAACTCCTGAGCACCACCAGGTGTGTCCCAAAAAAAAACCAAAACAAAACAATCCCAAGTTTTCCAAATTTCAAATATATTCTGGCATTAAATACAGAGAATAGTTGGCCTAGTGAGAATGAACAAAGTAAGGCAAGCAGTAACTGTAAAAATTTCAGTTTCAAAACAATAATGCTTGCTGGTATATCTCTTTCAACAAATTTATATGAAAAGGGAAGGAGAAAGATGACAACTAAGAGGGCCAAGAAAAAAATTTTTGTAGGTGAGATGAGTATATTTGATGAGTATATAGAAGACAGAAAACAGAGGCAGAAAATCTATAATTAAACATGGTTGTGAAGAAAGTGGAAGCAAGTGGGATCAAGAGTTAAAGTTGGGGGGTCAGAGAGATATCATGGAGGTAGTACATTTGCCTTGCTTGCAGAAGGACGGTGGTTTGAATCCCGGCATCCCATATGGTCCCCCGAGCCTGCAAGGAGCAATTTCTGAGCATAGAGCTAGGAGTAACCCCTGAGCACTGTCGGGTGTGACCCAAAAAAAACCCCCCAAAAACAAACAAACAAACAAAAAAAAGAGTTAAAGTTGGGATTAGAGAGATATTTCGCAGGGTAAGGCGCCTGCCTGCATGCATTGACCTGGTTTCTATCCTTTGTACCAAAGTCCCCCTGAATCTAACGAGATATGATCCCTAAGTATAGACAGCAAGAAGAAAGTTCTAAAAACAAAACAAAACAAAACACTTTGTAACACTAAAAGTGTCAAATAGGAGCCAGAAAAATAACTCAAAGGGCTGGTGCACAATTTTACATGTGGGAAGCCCTGGCCCCATCACATCATCACATAATCTAATCATTGAGGAGACTAGAAGTACTCATTGTTGAGCACCACCAGGTGTAACCAAAGCTCTCCCCATCCACGAGTAACAAATAAAAGAATAAAATAAAGACAACATGTATGCTTTATAAATACTTATAGCTTAATTTTGTTGTCACACATGAGAAGTGTAATTTTAAGAACTATAAAGAAGGGTCTGAGTATTGTACAGCAGATAGGATGATTATTTTGCAGGTGTCAACCTGGGTTCAATTCACAGAATCCCATGTAGTCCCCTGAGCACCATCAGGATTGATCCCTGAACTCAGAACCAGGAATAAATCCTGAACACTGAGAAGTTGGGTTTCTCCCCCCCACCCCCGAGAAAAAAGTATATAGAGAAAGAACATTTTTTTTTTGTTTTGTTTTTTGGGCCACACCCGGTAACGCTCAGGGGTTACTCCTGGCTATGTGCTCAGAAGTTGCTCCTGGCTTGGGGGACCATATGGGACACCGGGGGATCGAACCTCGGTCCGTCCAAGGCTAGCGCAGGCAAGGCAGGCACCTTACCTTTAGCGCCACCGCCCGGCCCCCTAAAGCATTCCTTGATTTTTTTTTTTTTGGGGGGGCCACACCCGGTAATGCTCAGGGGTTACTCCTGGCTACGTGCTCAGAAGTTGCTCCTGGCTTGGGGGACCATATGGGACACCGGGGGATCGAACCGTGGTCTGTCCAAGGCTAGCGCAGGCAAGGCAGGCACCTTACCTTTAGCGCCACCGCCCGGCCCGAACATTTTTTTTTTAAAGTCTGAGAATGGTGCTGTTTTGGGAATTCCCAAATCCTACCAAATTTTTACTCAAAGATTTTGGAGAATATGTTTTCCTGAACTATTTGAACAATGTAATTCAGCTTTCTGCTCCAATACTTACATCATTGCTGGCGTTCTTAAGTTGATTAAGCAGATAGTCAATTATATCACCACCGTGATTGGCATGAATGAGGCCCAGTGCATAGAGACCTCCACCTTCCTGATAGGCTGATCCTGGAGAGGTGTCCTTGGGAAGGTAGGTTGCCATTAACTGTAATGCTTCCTTCTCATGACCCTGTAAATGTGAGCCATGACCAAGATATCAGCAGAAGAAAGGGAGAGAAAAAAACTATTACGTTACTGCACTTTCTACAGGATTTTCACTTGCTAAAAGAAAAGGAAGGAGTGGAGTTCTTTTTTTTATTCAAGGCTGTTACTTAAAAGAGAAAAGCCCATGAGACAACTTAATGACATCCTGATTTGAAATGAATGTGTTAGGGCAATAGTACAGTGTGGTTAGGGCATCTGCCTTGCATACAGCATATGGGATGCTGGGTATATGATTCAATTCCCAGACCCCATATCTTTTATATCATTTTCCCAAATTCACCTTAGATCATATGTCAGTAATTCATTTCCATTGGCCCTCTAAGAAATGATTAAAGTAGAAAAATACTTGGGGAAGAGGAAATCACACTTGGCAGATTCAGGGCTTATTCCTAGTTCTAAATCACTCCTAGCAGTGCTTGGGGAATTGTACGGGATGCCAAAGATCAAACCTGGGTCAGCTGTATGCAAGGTAAGTAAGCACCTTACAGTTTGTATTATCACTCAGCCCCATAAAAACACTTCATAAGGGCTAGAGTGATAATGCAGTGGGTAGGATAATGCAGTTTGCCTTGCATGTAGCTGATTCAGATTTGATTGATCCTTCAGCATCTCATATGGTTCCCTGAGGACCACCAGAACCAATTCTGAGTGCAGAGACAGGAGTAACCCTTGAGCACTGCTAGGTGTGGCCTAAAAATAACCAAACCTCAATTTGTTATTCTTTATTGAAAATAAACATATAAAATTTATTTACTTTGTCCTCTGGTAAGAGGATGACTTTAACAAAATTGAAGAACAAAATGGTCAGGGAATTATAATAAATATCAATTTTTTTTCTAAACCCCAGAAGAACTTCTTATATTACCTTATGAATTACACCCAAACTGGCTGTAGCTGTGAATTTTGCCCAGTTAGTGGCTCTGGCCAACCATTCCAAGTTATCTCTGTTAAAAAAGAAAAAAAATTCACAATATTATTATTATTATTATTTGGTTTTTGGGTCACACCTGGTGGTGCTCAGGGTTACTCCTGGCTCTGCCCTCAGAAATTGCTCGTCAGGCATGGGGACCATATGGGATGCTGGGATTCGAAACACCGTCCATCTTGGACCGGCTGATTGCAAGGCAAATACCCTACCACTGTGTTCTCTCCTGCTGATTCACGATATTATTGAAACAAATGCCACAAAGTTTTGTGACATCTAAATTTGCATTTGCCATTACAATTTTACTTTGTTATTTACTTTTGGAATTTCAAGGTCATGTTTTATTCTATTTCACTTGTTATTCTTAATATTATTAAAAAAAACTGATAATAACAGGGGCTGGACCAGTGGTGCAGGGCGTAAGGCATCTGCCTTGCATGTGCTAGCCTAGGATGGACCACAGTTCGATTCCCCGGCATCCCATTTGGTCCCCCAAGCCAGGGCGATTTCTGAGCACATAGCCAGAAATAACCCCTTCCGGGTGTGGCCCAGAAACAAAAAAACAAACAAACAAAAAAACCAATATGCAATTTCAGAATACAAACAAAAGTCAAATTAAATTTCTGAACTTCATACATTCTATTCCAACTTAGTTCAGGGAATTTCACCTTAAATGAGTAGGCATATACAATAAATATATATCTAACACTGAAGTTATTAAAAAACCGAACTTCAAGCTCAGGACTTGGTAGGCAGAGTACACTTTCCACATGTATTAAAAATTATCAACAGTCTCTATTAAAGATGACTTTTAAATCAAAAGAGAAACCTCCAAGCATATTTACCTGAGAAACTGGTCACTGGTAGTCCCACAGTGCATAAAAGAATTTGCTATAACAGTTGCTGTGTGACATACAGAATTCCGTACTGCATCCTACAAAAACAAGGTTTTTATCACTGGCAAAATTTTTATACACAGGAAGTCATATCTTATAGGACAAACATGAAATAAGATAACAATATTTATAACATAGATGTTAGATATAATAAACATAAAGATATTTGAAAAGAATTAAGTCTCCACCCAAAAGATAATTAAGTCCAAGTTTCATATATGCTATTGATTTCAAATTTTGAGCCAAACCCAATGGTACTCAGGGCTTATTCCTAGCTCTATCCTGAGGGCCATACCTGACAGTAGTCAGGGACCCATATGTGGTACCAGAATTTAAACCAGTGTCACAGTGGTACATTAGGCAAATTATTTAACCTTGTTACTCTTTTTCTCCAGTCTATTTGTGGTCTTAACTTGCAGTAAACAGAGTTTAGGTAGAAATTTAGGTTATAGACTTTCCTTTTTTTTCTGGCTTCTAAACAGTTCCCACCCCCAGCCACATAGTGTTTACAGATTAAGGTGCTACACTATTAAAGGACAAAGCAACCACTGTCCTTGACTGTTCACAAAATAATACTATTTCCTCTGGTCCACAGGTAGAAAAAGGTTAAATAATGCTACTCTACACCATCTTTTTTTTTGTTGTTGTTGTTGTTGTTGTTTTTGGGTCACACCCGGTAGCGCTCAGGGGTTACTCCTGGCTCCACGCTCAGATATCGCTCCTGGCCAGCTCGAGGAACCATATGGGTTGCCAGGATTCGAACCAATGACCTTTTGCATGAAAGGCAAACGCCTTAACTCCATGCTATCTCTCTGGCCCTACTCTATACCATCTTGTCAAGGTCTCTAAAACAGAGGAAAACCTAAGCAACACTACATTTCTAATAGTCACAGAAGTAATTTAATAAAATTTTTTAATTTTTATTTATTTATTTAGTTTTTTTTTGGTCACACCCAGCAGGTTACTCCTGGCTCTATGCTCAGAAATCGCTCATGGCAGGCTTGGGGGACGATATGGGATGTCGGGATTCAAACCACCATCCTTCTGCATGCAAGGCAAACACCCTACCTCCATTCTATCTCTCCAGCTCTGAGATTTATTTATTTATTTATTTTTGGATTTTGGGCCACACCCAGCAATGCTCAGGGGTTACTCCTGGCAGGCACGGGGGACCATATGGGACACCGGGATTCAAACCAACCATCTTTGGTCCTGATCGGCTGCTTGCAAGGCAAATGCCCCTGTGCTATCTCTCCGGGCCCGAGATTTATTTTTAATGAAACTATATTATAATTATCAGCTTTAATTATCCTGAATGCATATTTTATGATTCTATATCTTATTATTTGTAAAAACTATTAAAAGTGTGGGATGGAAGTTTTGGGGCCAATGCAGGTAGGGCACTAGCTTGCACATGCCTGACCCAAGTTTGATGCCCAACATCTTGTATGGTCCCTCAAGCACTGCAAGGGGTGATTCCTGAGTGTAAAGTCAAGAGTGTAACGGATGAGCACCTCTGGGTGTGGCCCAATGCTTTTCCTATTCCCCACCCCCCACCCAACAGAAGAGATAGTACAAGGGAAAAAGTACTACCTTGGAGCACAAGGTCCACTATGATTTAATCCCTACTTTTCCTGTTAAAATATAGGGTTTGGGCTACATTTGCCATATAAGACTACATCTCTTTTAATGCACACCAAATGGAAATTTAAAAATGTAAGAGAACAAGAGTAGAACCCTCAAAGATTAACAGTATATGTTCAATAAAGCTAAACTTTGGAGTGCCAACAATCATCATACATTTGTCATTTGTAGTGAGTGACTGTGATTTTTTAATTGTGATCTACATTGAGAGCAGGGAGAAGGGGCTCCTCCAAGAGTAGCTGGCTGGGGTGCAGTGATTAATAAGACAGCTAGAGAAAGACAGAGCACCTTCTTTGTGTCCCATAAAAGCTGAACAGAGGGGACCTGAGCGGTGGCGCAAGTGGTAGGGCACTTGCCTTACTACACGTGCTAACATAGGATGAACCATGGTTCGATCCCCAGATGTCCCATATGGTTCCCCAAGCCAGGAGCAATTTCTGAGTGCATAGCCAGGAGTAACCCCTGAGCGTCACTAGGTATGGCCCAACCCCCCCCCCCCCAATATATATAGCTGAACAGATGATGACTGAGAACTGCAAAGCTGCATACCCAGCGGCTGGATGAGATGTGGTGCTTAGTAACTTTGCTCCTCTGTGCACTCTGAAAAGATTAATCAGATCAAGCAGAGGATGAATGATGATGCCTGGCAGCTGGATGGGATGCGGCGATAGGAGGGGGGGTGGATCACTAGTCCCTGAAGCTGGAGTAAGCATGCCATATATCAGCATATAAGATGACCCCCAACTTTTAAGAAGATTTTCATGGGTTAAAGAGTTGTCTTATACGCCAGAAAATATGGTAGTTTGCATGTCATCTAACTTGAATCTGGTTTACAAGGAACTATGAATGATTTAAAATTGGTAACTTACTGTATTTGAGTTTCCAATGTACATGCATAGTCAACAAGAAATAAAAGAAACAACTCCACTTTAGATGATTTACCTACCTTTGTGTTTTTTAGGATCATTAGATCTGTGTTATTGTTCCGTATTAAAAATTGCAAGTGTAACTCAATAGCCATTTCACCACTTAAAATTTTAATCATTTTCAAAGTCTGGTCTTTGGGTTCTGGACTCTAATAAAACAAATAAATATTAAAATTCACTTATTATAAAATCCACTAAGCCAACAGAAAAAGTGAATATATATGCACAAAGTAGAAAGTTTAAAAGGAAGTATTCATTAGATGAAATTAATTTAAGAAAGTAAGTTTTCATTAGAAACCAGTTTTGATGGATAAATTCATTTCAAACTAGAACCCAATGTGAAATATTTTTTAAAATCTAGAGAATATTTGGGGCCGGAGAGATAGCATGGAGGTAAGGCGTTTGCCTTTCATGCAGGAGGTCATCGGTTCGAATCCCGGCGCCCCATATGGTCCCCCGTGCCTGCCAGGAGCAATTTCTGAGCCTGGAGCCAGGAATGACCCCTGAGCACTGCCGGGTGTGACCCAAAAACCACAAAAAAAAAAAAAAAAAAAAAAAAAAATCTAGAGAATATTTAATTACTGATAATATGACAAGTTAACTTTTTTTTCGGCCACACCTCATTTGCAGCTCAGGGGTTACTCCTGGCTAAGCACTCAGAAACTGCCCCTGGCTTGGGGGGACCATATGGGACGCTGGGGGATCGAACCGCGGTCCTTCCTTGGCTAGCGCTTGCAAGGCAGACACCTTACCTCTAGCGCCACCTCACCGGCCCCGACAAGTTAACTTTTATATAAAGCTTGGATATTAGGTGACAAACTCGTTATTCCAAATTGAGAAAAATCAAAAGTCTTAAATCAACAGATATTTGATTTCATACATTACCTAGTAATTAACAGAGCTGTCTATGTGGGTCAAAGGTGATCAAAGTATCCCCTTAAGCAATATTTAAGATAATATAATGTACTATGGGAATACATGTTCAGTAGCAATCTCAGCTTCAAAAAGCATACTTACCACTTCTGGTGTCTTTCCCACAGGTACACTACCTGGCTTTTCTTCTGTTTCCATTGATTCACTAAAATGAACAGAACCAAGAGTTACTAATCTGACATTATCTTCCCGAATAGAAGTGTAGGTGATTTGTTATTAAATTCCAGATCTATTAAGTGTTTTTAAGGGAAGATTGTCTAATTACTTTGCACATACTGCTATTAAGAAATAAAAAAGGGGGGGGAGGAAAACTAGAGAAATAATACAGGGTAGAGTACTTGCTTTGCATGTGGTTGACCTAGGAGCAATCCCTGGCATCCCCCGAGCCCTGCCAGGAGTGATTCTTGAGTGCAGAGCCAGGAGTAAACCCACTGTTCAGAGTGGCCCCCAAACAAAACAGAAAAGAAACAAAAAAGATTCTAATAAGATGGAGGCAATTATTACATTTAAAATGAATTCATATAAAATCAATTAGCTAAATGTAGAGTCAACAAATACAATAAAGTCATGTGACAATTTTTCCAAAATAAAATAAAATGTATGTCTACCAAACTACAAGACCAGACTGAAATGCAACAGGTGGGACTCCAACAACTCGAAACTAACTAAGCCAACACTCTTCTAGGACAAAGAACTATACTGAGGAAAATATCCATCCTGTACATAATAGACTCCAACTTAAGGCATCAGAATAAAGAAGAAATAGCCAGGAGATCTCAAATCATAGAATACCATTTGTTCAAATAAGTTCTAGAGAGCAATGAAACTTAAAAAAAAATTCTTTTTTGTTTTGTTCTTACAACTGGCTGTGCTCAGGCAGCCATATTGGGTAGTGGGGATTAAATTTAGGTTGGCTGCATACAAGACAAGAGCCCTACCTGCTGTACTATCTCTCCACCTTCTAAAAAACTATTCCTTTTTTTTTTTTAAACTATTCTAAAAAAGATTCCTTGTTACCACTGGAATCTATTTTCTTTCTTTTTGTGTGTTTTTGGGCCAAACTTGGAGACACTCAGAGGTTACTCCTGGCTCTACGCTCAGAAATCACTCCTGTCAGGCTTGGGGGACCATATGGGATGCCAGGAATTAAACCTATGTCCATCCCAGCTCAGCTGGGTGCAAACACCCTACCACTGTGCTATTGCTCTGGCCCCGGGAAACTATTTTCAATAAATATAAACCACAGCAAACTATAAATTCGTACAAATCTATAGAAGGCTTTATTTTGGCTTTTGGCATTTGGCTTTTGGGTCACATCTGGCAGCACTCAGAGTTTTGCTCTTGGCAGGCTCAGGGACCATATGGGATGCTAGGGATTGAATCCAGGTAAGCCACATATAAGGCAAATGCCCTACTCACTGTGATATCACTCCGGCCCCTATGAATGTATTATTTAAAAATAGGTGAGGGACCAGACAGATAATACAGCTCCACAGATAATGGAATTCCCAGTGCACGAAGCCACATACACAGCTGTGCAACACTTCCAACTTTTTCAATACTGACAGCCCAATTGCAACACACCAAGTCAGATGCCAAAGTAGCACAGAAGCCACCAAGTGTCACAAAATCAGTAACACTGAATGTTTAAGTAGCAACAAACAGACAAAATCTTAATGACCCCCACTGTGAGATATAACAATTTTCACAAATTTTCTTTTAGTGAAGTTTTTTCCCCCCTGATAAATTCATTACCATTTAGTTGTAACAAACAATATAAAGTAAGTTATCTTGTGCCCACCAAGGTGGCAGGCTTGGGAGTATGTGGGAAACTGGGGAAAATGATGAAGGAATGTTACACTGATGGTGGGATTTGTGTTGAAAAGGGGGACATATGAATAGTATTATGAGCAACTTTGTTTAAATAACAAAATAAATTAAAAAAACCTAACAATGTATCTTTATAATCAGATATTGGCATAGATTTTCTTTCAAGATATTCCCAAATGGAAAATTATAAAACTCAAAAGTCAGGTGACAGTACAGTGATTAGGTCATACATATGTCAACACAGACTCAATTCCCAGCACCACACAGTGCCCATGCCTCACAATTCTAGAGATCCTTAGGCACCATCAGGAACGGCCTAAGAGGTCTCCAGTACCACTAGGGTAACCTGGGTATCTTGCTCTAAAATGTTAAAAGATTCAAAGATTGGGTAAAAATATTCCTAACAAGGTATCTGAGAATATATCTAGGACTTGTTTAAAAGTCTTAACAGAGCACATCTTTATATCAAGTCTATTACCATCTACTATAACTGAAATAAATGTTCATACATTAGTGTTAGGAGAGTAAAACAGGCTATCACATCTGAGAAGTTTGGAAGGTTCTTTTCTTTTGGTTTCTGGGCCACACCTGTTGACGCTCAGGGGTTACTCCTGGCTATGCACTCAGAAGTTGCTCCTGGCTTGGGGGACCATATGGGACGTGGGGGGGTGGGGGGGAATTGAACCACGGTCCGTCCTAGGCTAGTGCTAGCAAGGCAGACACTCTAGCGCCACTGCCCCTGCCCCTGGAAGATTCTTTACAACTAAACTTCGATTTAGCTATCCTTGTTCTGGGTATTTAACAGAAATAAAAATATCTTGACTGATGGGGCCGGCGAGGTGGCGCTAGAGGTAAGGTGTCTGCCTTGCAAGTGCTAGCCAAGGAAGGACAGCGGTTCCATCCCCCGGCATCCCATATGGTCCCCCAAGCCAGGGGCAATTTCTTTCTTTCTTTTTTTTTTGTTTTTTGGGCCACACCCGGCAGTGCTCAGGGGTTACTCCTGGCTGTCTGCTCAGAAACAGCTCCTGGCAGGCACGGGGGACCCGGATTCGAACCAACCACCTTTGGTCCTGGATCGGCTGCTTGCAAGACAAATACCGCTGTGCTATCTCTCCGGGCCCCCTGGGGGGGCAATTTCTGAGTGCTTAGCCAGGAGTAACCTCTGAGCATCAAACGGGTGTGGACCAAAAAAAAAAATATCTTGACTGAAACCCAACTATAACCATGCTTGAAACCATGGTGCTTAAATATATTATATATAAAAAAATAAAAAAAAAAAAAAAAAAGAAATAAAAAAAATATCTGTTCACAGAAATATTGGTCTATAAAAGTTCATAGAAACCTTATTTTTAAATAGTTAATAACTAAAAAGAAGTAAAATGTCCATCAGTGTAAAAATAAATAAATGTGGTCAAGAAGAAATCTCAGGGGGTCGAAGCGATAGCGAAGCAGTAGGGCGTTTGCCTTTTACACAGCTGACCCATGACAGACCTGGGTTCGATCCCTGGCGTCCCATATGGTCCCCCAAGCCAGGAGCGACTTTTGAGCGAATAGCCAGAAGTAACCCCTGAGGGCCCGGAGAGATAGCACAGCGGTGTTTGCCTTGCAAGCAGCCGATCCAGGACCAAAGGTTGTTGGTTCGAATCCCGGTGTCCCATATGGTCCCCCGTGCCTGCCAGGAGCTATTTCTGAGCAGACAGCCAGGAGTAACCCCTGAGCACCGCCGGGTGTGACCCAAAAACCAAAAAAAAAAAAAAAAAAAAAAAAAAAAAAGAAGTAACCCCTGAGCATCACCAGGTGTGGCCCAAAAATAAACAAAAAAAACGAAAAGGAAAAAAAAAGAAAAAAGAGCTGGAGCAATAACACAGTGGGTAGGGCATTTGCCTTGCACGTGGCCAACTGTAGTTCGATCCCCAGCATCCCATATAGTTCCCCAAGCCGGCCAGGAGTGATTTCTGAGTGCAGAACCAGGAGTAATCTGAGTGCCGCTGGGTGTGGCCCAAAAACCAAAACCAAACCAACAAAAAGAAGAAATCTAAGGGGTAGAGGTTCATGTCTTGCATGTATAAGACCCGAGAGTTCTCAATCTCTAGTGCCACATGGGCTCTCTCCAAACATTGAAGGGTACAGCCGTGGAAGCCCTCAATGACCTTGTGGGTGTGGTCCTAAGGCCCCTTAGCACTGCTGCATGGCCAGGGCTGAGTATTGAACTATCAAGCATTGTTATTTCAAAGTACTGCTTAGGACGTGGCCCCTCTGCAAAAAACAATACAAATGGAGGCCAAACATGTAGCTTAGTGGTAGTGTTCTTGCCTGGTATAAAGGTCTGGTACCACCAAATAAAAAAAAAAAAAAATGAAGTATAGTGTATTTAAATAATAAAATATTCCTTAACAAGAGTTGAAAGAGGCGCAGTTGGGGCCGGGCGGTGGTGCTAGAGGTAAGGTGCCTGCCTTGTCTGCGCTAGCCTTGGACAGACCTCGGCGACCCATATGGTTCCCCAAGCCAGGAGCAACTTCTGAGCGCATAGCCAGGAGTAACCCTGAGCGTTACTGGGTGTGGCCCAAAAAACCAAAAAAAAAAAAAAAAAAAAAAAAAAGAGGCGCAGTAGTAGAGAACACACTGCAAATATATGAGGTCCTGAGTTCAAATTCTGGTACAACTTAAAAGTTTTTGTTGTTGTTTTTGGGCCACACCCAATGCTGCTCGGGAATTCCTCCTGGCTTTGCATTCAGAAATCGCGCCTGGCAGGCTCAGGGGACCATATGGGATTGCCGGGATTCGAACCACCGGACCCTCTCTCCCTCCTTTTGAAGACTTTTTAACTTGAAATATAAGGAACACTAAACTTACAGGAAGTAAAGAGGTAAGAGCATGGTAAAACGTCTGCATGCAAGGCAGACGCCTTACCTCCATGCTATCTCTCTGGTCCCAGATACATACATTTTAATGTATGTAAATTAGCATTCAAATAAAACAGAGTTTTTCTGTTATTTTCCTTAATGTGCTCCACTGAGTGCAAAATGGGTCAACAACTTTACTAAGACTGTATAATACGAGAAAATGATTTATTTTATATTTATTCAATCCCATATAAAGATTAATTTATTATATCAATAGTTCTGATGCAGAAAAAGATATTTATACCTGTCTTTCTCTGGTGCTGGAACAGTACCCGTATTAGTGGATCCAGGCACGGAAGCAATAGGAGTCCCAACTGTTCGAAGATTCTGGATTACAGATGATAAGAACTGCTGACTAGCACTTTCATATAAATCGAAACAAATCTGGTAAGCCATCAGGAGGTTGTCTTCCTTTACCAGCTTCTCTAAGATATCACTCACAGCCTGAGGATCATCTAAGAAAATTAAGCACTGAAATGCAGATATAAAGCAATTATAGAGTTAGAAACGTGGTCTAAGATATTTAAGAGTAACAATCAATGATACATAGGAAACCTGAAAATATTAGTTTAGGCAAACTAATTTCGCACTCCATTTCTGATGCTGGCACTAAATGAAGTTTCCCCCCAAATGGCATTTATATTACAGAAGAAAATTATGCATAATATATTCCATGTCTAAAACTGTATCTGACAATTAGCAGTATTCAATATCATGTGATGAATCTTAGCTTCTTTTAAGTCCTATCCATAATCTACATTTAGGAGTCACTCATTCAACACACATAGTACTATAGCAGGCACAAAGTAATGAAAATGAAAGGAAGCATTTATTTCTCTTACTACTCTTTTTTTTTTTTTTTTTTTTTGTGGTTTTTGGGTCACACCTGGCAGTGCTCAGGGGTTATTTCTGGCTCCAGGCTCAGAAATTGCTCCTGGCAGGCACAGAGGACCATATGGGGCGCCGGGATTCGAACCGATGACCTCCTGCATGAAAGGCAAACGCCTTACCTCCATGCTATCTCTCCGGCCCCTTCTCTTACTACTCTTAGAACATGCAATATACTTATACTGAAATGATCAAGTAATTAGGAATTTTCTTCTAAGAATTTTACTTATGGGCCAGCAAAATAGCTCAGCAATCAGCAGCAAAGCATACACTGGGAGCTAATTTTTTTTTTTTAATCTTTTGCCACATCCAGAGATGCTCAAGGGTTTCTCCATCACTCAGAAATTACTCCTTGCAGTGCTGGGGACCATATAGGATGCCAGGAATCATCAAGTCTACATCTACTGCCTGCAAAGCAAACATCCTACTAACTGTATTATAACTCTGGCTCAGATTCAAATTTTTCAGCATCCCAGAGCCCACCAGGATTGATTCTTGAGTGCAGAGCCAGGAAGTAACCCTTGAGCACTGTCGGGTATGACCCCAAACCCAAAAACAAACAAAGAGATTATTTTCAAAATGATAAAATATAGTGCAGCAAAGTGATTTTAGTCAGCAAAGTCATGTATTTTATGGGGATCAGAGCGGTGGCACAAGCGGTAGGGCATTTGCCTCGCACACACTGACCTAGGATGGACTGCAGTTTGATCCCCCAGCGTAACGTATGATTCCCCCCAGCCAGGAGCGATTTTTGAGCACATAGCTATTAGTAACCCCTGAGTGTCACAGGTTGTGGCCCCAAAACAAAAAACAAACATACATGTATTTTACATACCTTACATCCAATGTGCTGTTGTGACTGAGATAGCATGTATAAAAATATTAGCACTATACTATAATATATAATGTAAAAGTGCAGCAATGAGGGGCCAGAGTGATAACACAGAGGGTAGGGTGTTTGCCATGCACACGGCCAATCCAAGTTTGATTCCTGTCATCCCATATGGTCCCCGAAGCCTGCCAGGAATAATTTCTGAGCACAGAGCTGCTGGCACTGGGTATGGCCCAAAAAGAAACAAACAAAAACAGAAGTACAACAACGTAATGCAACATTACCTGACAAACATTGATGAAATCCGGTTTTTCCAAATTCATGTAGATTTTGACTAAAACTCTTAGCACTTTATTCCTAAACTGTTTATTCTGCATTAAAGACATACATAGCTTGAGGCTATAAGCTAGCATTCCTGGTACATCATTCTGAAAGAGATGTAAAGATAGGTTATTATTTGATTACCAAAAATTTGTATTTCTTTTAAAACAAATATGCTGGGGCCGGAGAGGTAGCATGGAGGTAAGGCGTTTGCCTTTCATGCAGGAGGTCATCGGTTCGAATCCCAGAGCCCCATATGGTCCCCTGTGCCTGCCAGGAGCAATTTCTGAGCCTGGAGCCAGAAATAACCCCTGAGCACTGCCGGGTGTGACCCAAAAACCACACACACAAAAAAAAAAAAACAAATATGCTGAATCTAGAGGGATAGTATAGAGCAGTGATGGCTAACCTTTTTGGGCCCGCATGCCCAAACTGCCGCACAAAACCAAAGAATTTCCTCAAAAGTGCCAGCACGTCAATTAAACCTTAGTAACAAGATTGTAGTATCTAAAAACTATGCGGCATATGCCGCATATCTTTTATTTTCTTTTTGGTTTTTGGGCTACACCCGGCTGTGCTCAGGGGTTACTCCTGGCTATCTGCTCAGGGATCATCACTCCTAGAGAGACTCAGGGGAACATATAAGGTGCTGGGGATCAAACTGGGTTAGGTAGGTGCTAGTCAAGTGCTCTACCCACTGTAGGATTGCTCCAGTCTCTATCTTTTGGTTTTTGGAGCTCCAGACCCAAAATGGATATATTTTAAGATGTGTTTAATATGTGTCATTTCAGGCAGCCAAAGATTTAACAGTATTAAAAAACAGTATTTTACAAAAATCAGGGGCTGGAATCGATAGATAAAACAGTGAGTTACTTGCCTTGCACATGACAGACTTTGGATCAATCTTGGACATTCTATATGGCCACTCAAACACCACCAGGACTGATTCCTGAGTGCAAAACCAGGAGTAACCCCTAAAGATCGCAGGGTATGGCCCCCAAACAATGCAAAACAAAATATTCTGGAGCCAAAGAAATAGACAGCATATAAGGCACTAACTTTAGGGTGTAGCTGACCAGGTTTGATGCCCAAAACTCCGAATGACCACATGAGCCCAGAAGGAATGATCTCTGAGTGTCAGGAGTCAGTCCTGAGCACAGCTGTATCATATCTCCCACCCCCAAAGAAACCAAACAAATTAAAAAAAAAATCTTCCTCTAAATTATCATTTTCCTGTCTTTATGGCAAACTTGAAAACTCTATTCAGTGACTATTAAAAACCATCACTCTGGGCTGGAGAGATAGCATGGAGGTAAAGCGTTTGCCTTTCATGCAAGAGGTCATCGGTTCGAATCCCAGCGTCCCATATGGTCCCCCGTGCCTGCCAGGAGCAATTTCTGAGCATGGAGCCAGGAGTAACCCCTGAGCACTGCCGGGTGTGACCCAAAAAAAACCACAAAAAAAAAAAAATAAAAAAAATAAAAACCATCACTCTATGACCACTATAAATCATAACAGTATTGCTATTATTACATAAAAATATAAATGGGGAGTAAAGAGCTAAGAGCAGCAGGAAAGGCACCCTGCATATGGCCATTCAATGATCAATTCCTAGCACCCCACATGGTCCCCCAAGCTCCACCAGGAGTGATCCTTGAGTGCCACCAGTTGTGACACACACACACAAACACTTCTCTCTCCTCTCTCTCTCTCTCACACACACACACACACAACTTCTCTCTCTCTCTCTCTCTCTCTCTCTCTCTCTCTCTCTCTCTCTCTCTCTCTCTCTCTCTCTCTCTCTCTCTCACACACACACACACACACACACACACACACACACACACACACACACACCAGGAGTGACCCCTTGAGCACAGAGCCAGCTGTATGCCATGAGCACAGATGGGTATGACCTAGAAACAAACAGCTGTCTATAAACTCAATGTTTTCTAAAACCTATAGAAATACATATAACCTTAGGGGTTATTTCAACTTGGGCTTTCTCCCTGCAGTATTCAGGGTCAAGTTTCCAAGTGTGTTTGCTAAACTCCCTCATGTCTTAACTGTTTAGACTTCTGGCCAGAAAGACAATGTGGCAGAAATGTTCTTTAGCTACGTGATTCAAGTGTTAACATATTTGGCTGCTTTTCTGAGAATATTTTGGCTCTAGACTATGAAAAAACGTTTGCTACCATAAAATTCTCAAAAGCAAGTCCAATATCAGAAATAACCTATGGAACTCCTTAAAGATAAATAAGCACACTGAAAAGCTATTCTTTCTCAAAAGCAAGCTCTTACCCATTAGAAATGCAACTAGCATTTTTTTTCTTCCCAAAATGAAACAAGATTTATCACCCCTTTGCTTTCTATATTTATTTGCCTATGTGCTAATGGTTATTTCCAATTTAGGAAGAAACACTGCTGTTCTTATTTGCCACTGTATCATTATTGCCTATATAGTCTATTATATAGCAAATATTCAAAAAATACTTAATAAATCAATGAAAGCAGATGTTTCATCCCACTCACTAGAATGAGGCTATAGCTATATGAAAACGAAAAAAAAAAAAGGTCACATTGTCATATAGGATTGGTTGAATTTATTCATATACATTTATTCACTTCAAGAATACTCACTGCAAAACAGTGCCAGATCCCTTTAAACACTGCTAGAAAGGCACACACTAGATCTTCAGACTCCCAGGCGAAGGGATTGTGTATAGGTTCTACAACATCTTGAGAAATTAAGTTTCAAGAGATGAGCTAATCACTGAAAAAATTTTTGCAAAACTGCTGAATTGCTCTACAACCTGTTGCACATTTTGGGGCACCTCAACATTATCTTTACAAAGATTACTTAAACTATCTTTTTTTTATTCTCAAGCAACTAACAGTTTTATTAATGCAAAAGAAATTTAATAATTTATTGCCATGTGATAAATTACTATATTAAATTTCTTTATTTTGGGTCACATACAACTATGCTCAGGACTGTGCCAATTGTGCTCCTAGCTCTGTGCTTAGGGTCATACTGGCAGGGATATGCAGGGCCTGGGATCAAACCAAGACTGGACGCATGAAAGGCAAGTACCTTAACCGCTATACCTCTCTCAGTCTAAGCCTATCATGGATACTTTAATTCACCTTAATAATGACAACTATTAAAAATGTATACTTAATCTTTGCAGGTTATAATGTGGTGGGAAAAGAATTAAAAATTAATATTTTAATGAAGCTGGAGTGACAGTACAGCAGGTAGGGCATATGCCTTGTAAACAAAGCCAACCTGAATTTGATCTCCAGCTCCCTATGTGGTCCCCTAAGCCTGTCAGGAGTGAAATCTGAGTCTAGACCCAGGAGTAAGTCCAGAGCATCACACCAGTGGTAGGTTCAACCCCTGGCCAATGAATCAAGTATTATAGTGAAAACCACTATGAGGAAGTACAGGGCTTAACAAAATTAAAGGGACCAACATTTTCCATTCTGGAGAAGTACATGTTCTACTTGAACCTATCATTAATCTTTTTTCTCTTCTCTTGCATTGTTCTAAATAAACTTTCAATAAAAAATATTTTGGGTCACTAAAAGAAAGGGGAAGAATGGGAACCTAGTCTTTGCTATAGGAGACCAAGGGGATAAAGGTGCTAAAGAGTGATAGAAGAATCAAGAAAAGAATTGAAAACAAATTATAGTTAAGCTAGACTAGAGCAAGAATAAAGCAGATATATGAATAATTTTTTGGTAAAAAGAATAGGTGATAGGGTCCCTCAAAGGCCGTAGCATAGAAACCATAAATCCAACCTCCAGTGGTACCCACTGAGTCAAGTGCAGTCCTAGAAGATCTGCTGCTTTAGACACTTTATGATGCCACAAACCCTTCAACAATATTGCATACCACAGTATCTAAAAGGAGGAGAAAGGAGGGGGGAAGAGAAAGGAGGGGGGAGGGAGGGAAGGAGGGAGGGAGAAAGGGGCAGAGACTGGACAATGAGAAGAGAGATGGAGAGGGATGGGGAAGAGAGATAGGAGAGAGCGAGAGGAAGGGAGAGTAAGAAAAGGAGAGAAAGAGAAAAAACTGTCTGCCCCGGAGGCAGGCAATGGGGAAGGTGAGACAAATGTGTGAGGCAAAGGCCCAAAAAGATAGCTCATTTTGCATTTGGTGGGTTGGTGGGAGGAATTAAATGTGAGGTTCCCAGTTTCTGCCCAGATACAAACAAACCTGGCTGGCCCCAGGGTAGATAATCAGTAATGGCACTGGAACCCAGAAGAAGGCTGAGGAAATGATGGGGAAAAAGCCCCATTAATGCTTGGTGGGAGGGATTAGGACAGGAATCTGAGAAGCAAATGTGTACTGAAGAAGGGTGTTCTACATTGGATGACTGAAATTAAATCATGAACAACTTTGCACTGTGGAAAAGAAACTATTATGAATAACTTTGTAATTTAAATTTAAACCTTGTGTTTAAATAAAAAAATGTTATCTTCAGAGCCAGGAGAGCAAGTACTGGTGAGCATGAATTCTGGCACAATAGTCCATGACCAGCACTACAACCGGTCTATATACAAGCATCACAACTAAAGTATATGACCAACATGAATGCTGTAGTCAAGTGTGAAAGTACCACAAGCAGATATGCAACTCCCAGCCAAGTACCAGGTAGATGTGTCATCACTACAAGCAAGCATGGGTAATACCATAGGTCATCACACTAAAAACAGCAAGGCCAGGGAAAGAGAAGAAAGGAAAGGAGGGAAAGGTATTTTAAGTTGCCAAGACAAGGTGAAAATAGTGGAAGCAGAAACAAATTGTCAGAAACAGACAGGCACAGGATATAAGTCAACATCCATTGAACTCAGTCTTGCATGCTTCCTATAATTTTTATTGACTTCCACTCATCAATTATTGCAACCTCCCCCAAATCAGCAATTTATTTGTTAGTCGTAATAAATATATTAATGCAGTTAGTTTATCAAAACAACTTTCCTACGCTCACTCATTAATTTTTTTGTGTGTGTGTAATTCTTTCTTTTTCTTTTCTTTTTGGTTTTTGGGCCACACTTGGTGGCGCTCAAGGGTTACTCCTGGTGGTGCTCTCAGAAATCACTCCTGGCAGGATCAGGGGATAATAGGAGATGTCGGGAATTGAACCACTGTCTGTCCTAGGATGGATGTGTGCAAGGCAAACACCCTATCACTGTGTTATTTCTCTGGCCCCAATTTAATTATTTGTTTTACTGATTCCCCATCAATCAAAACCTGGAAAATCATATCATCTTACCGACTCAAGTATGGTTTTCTCAAAGACATCCAGCCTTCGAGTCTCCAGAGAAATACCAATAGCTTGCTTATACTTGTGATCATCTAAACATCGCTGGAACATTTTATTCACA
Source organism: Suncus etruscus (assembly GCF_024139225.1). Taxonomy (NCBI): domain Eukaryota; kingdom Metazoa; phylum Chordata; class Mammalia; order Eulipotyphla; family Soricidae; genus Suncus; species Suncus etruscus. Next base: position 20,030,046 of record NC_064849.1, read on the forward strand.
ATGCCTTCTAATCTCTGGTCAATTGGTTTTTTTTCTCCTTCGGGCAAATCGGCATTTTCCACGCATTGCTTGGTGTAGTGATCAATACATTTTGCTATGGAGAAAACAAAATATAATTTCACCTTATAAATTAGACTGAATTACTAGGAAAAAACAATGCCTACACTTAAAAAACTTACGAGAAAACTATAAAATGCTAAGTTTTGAAGTAGCTAAATGCACCAAGGTATACAGTATATTCAAAATAATATTGTTCCTTTCAAAACTTACATAGAAAGAGTATTAAATAGTAATTCCAGTAAGGCCAATACTATTCAAAACATTTACTTTGTTTATTTTGACACAGGGCATTTTACTGAACTTGACTAAATTAACATGACTAATTAGTAATTACTCCTGGTGGGGATTTGGGGACCTACCATATGTGGTACCAGGGATCAAACCCAGGTCAGCTGCATATCAGGTTGGTAAGGTACCCTACCTACTCTATCATGCTGGCTCCTCAACTTGAAGTCTTGTAACTGAGGGACCTGGAGAAGAAAGTACTCAGAGGGCAAGCCAGATGAACTGCAAGTACATGTCCCACAACCTCTATCATCACCAGGAGTAATACTGGTGGCCCCAACAATTGCTAAGCTGAGAAGCATACCTTCATTGATGTCAAGCACCGAATCATCCCACCAGGATTGCTGGGAGTGGTCCCAGGCCATAATACTGCAACAGTAGTTACCAAAAGATTTGTTCAAACTATTACAGGAAAACTTTTAAGTGTAAACATGGAATCTCATTTAGCACTTCAGGGAAGGTACTGCTTTTGACTACTTTAACATTTTCCAATTTATTATTTTGTTCTGTTTGCTTATGGGCCACACCTGGCGTCACTTGGTTTATTCCTAACTCTACACTCAGAAATTATTCCTGCCAGGCTCAGGGGATCACATAGGATGCCAGGGATTGAACACGGGTCAGCTGTATGCAAAGCAAATGCCTCCCTGCTTGAGCTATCACTCTAGATCTGCAATTTCTTAACTTAATTTTTAAAAAAAGTAACCCGGGAATTGCTGGGTGTAAACCTAAAACTAAAACAAAACAAAACAAAACAAAAAGGTTCCCTTTTAAGGATTCAGGTAAATACTGCAGATTATTAATAATAATAAAATTTAAAAAATCTAATACATTAATAAAAAACAACCTTGATATCATAGAAAAAATAATTAAAAAAATCTATACTATGCTTTTTTAAGTTTTGTTTTTTAGTCACACCCAGTGGCACTCCAGTCTCTGTACTCAGGGATCACTCCTGGCAGTGCAAGAGAACATACCGGGTGTGTGGATATTGAATCAACCGAAGCCGGTCACTGCAAGTCAAGCAACCTGCCTGCTGTTACTGTATTTCTGGTTCCCAAACACTCTTGACATAGGACATACTCCAGCCCTAAGCTCTTTGTAGTTATGTGAAATAAAGACTATGTACGTAAGGATATGCTTAAAGAATATACATTCTTTTCTTTCATCTAAGATCTGAAATTTTTACCTTTTAAATTCACAAACTCTTTTTTGGGGGGGGGGTCACACCTGGCAGTGCTCAGGGGTTACTCCTGACTCTAGTCTCAGAAATTGCCCCTGGCAGGCACAGGGGACCATATGGGATGCCAGGATTCAAACCACCGTCCTTCTGCATGAAAGGCAAGCGCCTTACATCCATGCTATCTCTCTGGTCCCAAATTCACAAACTCTTATAAAGAAGATTCAACTTACAAGTTAGAAAACCCTGTTCCGTGAGTTACCTCCCACTTCAATAAGAAGATATAAAAGAGAGGAAAAAAGACAGTTATGAGGGCAGAAGTGAATATTTTGCAAACAAGTTAAAGTCCTAGGTTTGATCCCTGATACCGTGTGGTCCCCCAAGTACCACCACATATGACTATGGGGAGAAAAAGAAAAAAAAAACAAAAGAAGAAGGGACCGTAGTGATAGCATGGAGGTAAGGCATTTGCCTCTCATGCAGAAGGACGGTGGTTCGAATCCCGGCATCCCATATGGTCCCCCGTGCCTGCCAGGGGCGATTTCTGAGCATAGAGCCAGGAGTAACCCCTGAGCGCAACCCGGTGTGACCCAAAAAACAACAACAACAACAACAACAACAAGAAAAAAAAGAAGAAACAAAGATTATTGGTAGAAACTATGAATTTTGACATGAGTAAATCTGAGCCTTCTATTTAATAGCTGTGTGTTCCAATCCTTCTCAAACTTAAGTTTCCTCATTTATAAAACAGAGCTAGTCCCATCACAGCACAATTGTAGAATAAACCATAGTTTGAAGAATGAATGGTATATAACCTAGTACAATTCAATAATGGTTTCCTATATCAGAAAAAGTCTATAAACTGCCATCACTTGTAACTCATAATAAGCTGATTTAACTTTTCATATAACAATATGCTAACTGGAGTAGACATTACCATAGCTGCTTCTAAATAACTCCTTAAAGTCATTCTTAAAAATGTTTTGTGAGGTGCCATTATTATGGCCACTGATGCTACTTTCCTTATAAAAAAAAAGCATGGAATGGAGTCAAAAGCCTAAAAAATGAAACCTTCTAAATGCTTTTATAAAATCAGAGAAATATGCACTTCTAATTAAAATGAAATGTAATCAGAAAATAACTGAGAAAAAAAATACCATATGCACTCGAGCAAGAAATAAGCAAACATTTGGCTTACCAAATAAAAGATAATTACCTATAATAGTCTCCACATATTCGGAGTTGTCATTGACATTGAAGAGGTCACCAGCTCCAAGAGCATAATTCAGAGACTCCTCAAAAGCTCCGAGGTGGTAAAATACTTTAGATGCCACTAATGCTGCAAACTGACGACTCCGGAAACCTTCATCTTCGTACAAAACTTCTCTGAAAGAAATTAGTATAGGCCTACTTTAAACTGCTTTTTCTTAAAAATTCTAAATATGAATATTCATGCGACACTTTAATGGCAGCAAATTTATATACAAGTCAAATTTTCTTACATTTTGTCTACAGACTCTGAAATTTCTGCCCAGAAGTCATTGACAACTGCATTCAATTTGTGTAGTGCAAATTCCTATAAAAGATAAAAATAAAATTTAATACTGAGTCAGATTTACCATTATATTTTCTTTTAAAAAATGTTTTAACAAACTGAGTCCAGAGTGCATGCTTTGCATACGGGAGACCTCAATTCAATCCCTGGTACTACACATGGGTGTACCCTCCTTTCCACATTCCTTGCCACAAGTAACTAACTCCTAACCCCTAAGCCAGGAGTAGCCTCTGTTAGATATGGTTCCCCCACCCAAATTTCAACAAATTAATGGAAAAATTCTGTCCTATTTATAAGAACTTCTAATTTAAGTCAAAAAATATATGGGGCCGGAGAGATAGCATGGAGGTAAGGCATTTGCCTTTCATGCAGAAGGACGGTGGTTCAAATCCCGGCATCCCATAGGGTACCCTGAGCCTGCCAGGACAGATTTCTGAGCATGGAGCCAGGAGTGATCCCTGAGTGCTGCTGGTGTGACCCAAAAACCAAAAAATATTTGCCAATACATACTTTCTCTTAGATTGGCATATTTTCTGTCTTCATTATAAAATAAGCTGACCATATGTCATTCATCATAATTTTTTTGTTTGTTTGTTTTTTGGGTCACACCTGGCAGTGCTCAGGGGTTACTGCTGGCTCTTTGCTCAGAAATCGCTCCTGGCAGGCTCGGGGTACCCTATGGGATGCCGGGATTCGAACCACCATCCTTCTGCATGAAAGGCAAATGCCTTACCTCCATGGTATCTCTCCGGCCCCATATTTTTTCTTTTTAAATAAACAAAATTATGTACTTGGGTATCTATTTGAAGTAGATTCCAAAACTTAGTTAAATTATTTTAAATTATCTGACATTAAATACATTTTTATGCTTTTTATTCATAAAACAGGGAACAGAGGCTCTTTTTTTTTTTTTTTTTTTGGTTTTTGGGTCATACCCAGCAGTGCTCAGGGGTTACTCCTGGCTCTACGCTCAGAAATTGCCCCTGGCAGGCACAGGGGACCATATGGGATGCCGGGATTTGAAACACTGACCTTCTGCATGAAAGGCAAACGCCTTACCTCCGTGCTATCTCTCCAGCCGGAACAGAGGTTCTTTTTTTTTTTTTTTTTTTTTTGGTTTTTGGGCCACACCCGTTTGACGCTCAGGGGTTACTCCTGGCTATGTGCTCAGAAATCGCCCCTGGCTTGGGTGGACCATATGGGACGCCGGGGGATCGAACTGCGGTCCTTCCTTGGCTAGCGCTTGCAAGGCAGACACCTTACCTCCAGCGCCACCTACCCGGCCCCGGAACAGAGGTTCTTAAGGTGCCATTCTGATGCTTCAGCGATGCTAAACTATAGAAAATCAACTGCTATTGCTAAAATATTGTCCCCTCTAGAGCTAAATTTCAAAGTCTGGGACTAAGTTTGATAGGATGGTTATTTTAAATGATATTATGCTCTAGGAGTTCCATTCCAAAGAATTCATATTAAGTCTAGTTAATTTTGCTTCAACTGATACCTTAAGCTGTGGTTCATCTTCATCCAGAAGAGAGATAATTCCAGCTATAAGACAAAAGATGTAACATGGTTGTGAAATAGATTATACTGAGCTAGAAACTTACGTTTAATTAAAATATGCTAACTGGTAAAATTAGCATTTTTAGAGGTGAGAAAGGAATGATTACGTTTCTTTAAAACTATAAGTTTAAGGGGCTGGAGCGATTGCACAGCAGGTAAGGTGTTTGCCTTGGATGCAGCTGACTTGTGTTCGATCCCCAGCATCCCACATGGTCCCAAGACTGCCAGGAGAAATTTCTAAGCACAGAGACAGAAGTAACCCTTGAGCACTGCCAGGTGTTGTCCCCCCTAAAAAAAAAAACCCCTTTTGTTTATAACTGGAGACACAGTTCTGCATTTATGGTACTTGCCTTATAGCAGCCAGTTTTGATCTCCAGTGCTACAAATAGTCTCCTGATCAAAACCAAAAGCAAGCCTTGACCACAGCAGGTGTGGCCGAAAAAACACAACAACAACATATAAAGCAACAACAACAACAACAACAACATAGAAAGCATTAGGGCCAGGGAGGTGTCTCAGTGGTAGAATGCCTGAGGTATGTCATTTCCCTGGGTTAAATCCCTGACACTGCCTCCCACCAAATCCTGTAAAGGGTCATGCTTTTAATCTCTAATTTTTAGAATTAAGTATGTTATCAAACTCATGATAGGGCATATATCACATTACTTGCTTAGTTCAATGGTTTTCAAAGTGTGGTCCTCATTTGCATCACTTTGGAAGAAATGTAAATTCTTGGCCCCAACCCAAATTTCCTGATTAAGAAATGGTGGGGATGGGACAAACGAGGCCACAAAACTGTCTGATACTAACTCCAGTTTGAGAATCACCAACTTAATTCAATGACACAAACCAGAGAAGCATTTCTCTGAATAATGAGAATAAACCAAAAAAAAAGTTATAAAATTACTTAAAAAAAAAAAAAAAAAGGGGAGTCTTTAGTCAACTTTGAGAGTAAAACTGAGGCCCAAAGATAGTACTGCAATAAGCAGGAAGGGAATTTTGCCTTGCACACTGCACATGGCCAAACAGGGTTCGATACCTGGGACCCCATAAAGTCCCAGGAGTAGCACTGAGTCAGGAGTAAGATCTGAACACTTCAGAGTAGTACAAAACACTAACAAAACAAAAAGATAAAGTAAAATATTTCAGGCCAGAGATAGTACAGCAGGTAAGGTATTGCTTTATACACAGCAGTATGTGTTTGATTCCCAGCATCCCAGATGGTCCCCGGAACACTGCAAGGAGTGATTCTTGAATGCAGAACCAGAAATAAGCTCTGAGCATCAGTAGGTATGGCTCCAAAATAAAGCAAAAAAGTAAAATCTCTCAAATATTGCAGGATGCCCACATTAAGGCACGTTCTCCAGGGGTGTGCTAAGTGGACAAATAGGAAACACTGGAACTCTGGACTAGTGAGGTGAGCTAGTTGACAGGCAAGACAGACTTAAACATATTATAAATGGCTAAACACTTCATTGAATAGCAAACGTGCTACTTAGCAATATATCTGAGCTGCTTTTACCAAAGGAAGTAGTTAGTACATTTATTTTTGTCCAGCTTATTTTCAGTTGAGACCAATTTGTAACATGATTTACACTGGCGTAGAAACGCACCACACAAATTACACTCTATATTCCATATATAAACACTTCCCACCTTAAAAAAAATAGATTATCTCTTTTGAATTGGAAGGTGAGCGGGAAAATTTAAGGAGACTTAAACAAAAATCTCATAAGACATAGCCAGCAGACAATCTAAAACAATCAAATCAGATGATAAGAATTTATGAGTATTATTTACAAAGGTGGAAGTAGCTCCAGAAGCAACAGCTTTTAAGATGAAGTTGAAGATGGTTATCTGGAAATAAGAGGAGGGTGGGATCTACTATTCTAAAACTTTATGCATTATTTTTTGGGTGTGTCTATATGAAACTAAAGAGAAAGAGAAATAGTCTCTGAGCACCACAGATTATGGTCCCTCAAAATTCCCAAACCAAATCTGAACCCACTCCATCTCACACCCTCACCAACTACCTGCATCTCTTCCACTTCCCTTGGGGGTACGGGGAAAGAAGGGTCACCTCGATTCTTAGTGGCCAGCAAAGTGGCATAGCCGGGTCTAACAGGAACCAGCACTGACTCTGATCCACAGGGCAAAGGGGGCCTCGTTGTTCCCCTTTCCTGCAGAGCTGATGCGGTGGGGCAGGGCAGAAAATGGGGTGCAAATTCCCATCACCAACGCTGCACTGAAAGGGTGTGTGTGTTCTTTCTTAAAACTAAAACCCAACAACAAATGTTTGTAATCATGGTGCTTAAATAAAGATATTAATTAAAAAAAAAAGGGGGGGGGGATGCAGGCTCGGAAAAGACAGTAATGAGCACGGGGCAGGGGGTGCCTGTCCTAGCATCCCACCACCGAATCATCCTGGGGACACACTTCTGAGCTGAACCCCGGGGTGGGGGTCTAAGAACACAGCCAAACACGGGCTTCCCGTGCCAAATCCAGCTCGCGATGACAGCCTGATTTGTGTGCGTGTATTGGGGGGGGGGGCAGTGTGTGTGTGTGCCTGGGGATTGGGGGGCTGTGTGTGTATTGGGGGGCGGTGTGGCAAGAAGGGGTGCAGGGAGGATGAGCTTCTGGGGCAGGAGGAAGCAGGTGTGTGTGTGTGTGTGTGTGTGTGTGTGTGTGTGTGTGTGTGTGTGTAAATTTCGGGGAGGCTAACGACTGGGAGACTGGGGATTGGGGTGCAGTGTGGAAAAAGGGGGTGCAGGGGGGTTGATGAGCATCTGGGGCAGCAGGAAAGCAGCTGCGGGCTGAGGACGGACAGGCAGGACTGGACGGATTGGACCCGCGGGTCGAGTTCCTTTGAGAGATGGGACTGGGACCTTTTAGGGGGGCTGCCGCTGCCTGGGCTCCCCCGATCCCGAGCCCCCCAACTTCCTTGCACCCGTCGATCGGAGGCTGCAGGAGGCCTTGCCCCGCACAAAGGCGCCCCGCAGACTCCCGGGAGCCTCGGCCCCTGCGAGGAAACGGGGGGGGCGGGGGAGGCTCCCCGAGAGCAGCGCCGGGGTGCGGCAAGGGCCCCCGGGCGTCCCCCAGCTTCCCGCACGGGGGTGTGACGGCGGGCCGAGCCGGCTGGTGCGGGGGTGTCTCGGGCAGACCCCCCGATCCCCGGCGCCGGGGTGGGGAGCCAGGGGCCCGCGCAGGCCGGCGCCCCGCGGGAGCTGCCCAGTCACCGGCCCTGACTCAGCTAAACGCCGGTGCGGCGGCTCCTCCCTCGGGCTGGAGCTCACCGGCCGAGGTGATCATGGCTGCGCCCCGCACTCGTCGCCCGCTCGCTCGCTGTCTCGCGGGCCGGTCGCGCCGTGAGCTCGATGTGTCAGCTCCAGGGGTTCGCCGGGGCCGCCGCGCCTCCTCGTTCCCGGGCTGCGCCGCTTACTCAAGTCAGTCGCCGTCCCAGGCCGCCGGCTCGCTCCTCGCAAGGACCCTCCCTCGCCGGGGCTGCCCGCCGCGCCGCCTGCTCCCACGAACCAACTTTCTCCCGAAGTGGCGCTTCCTCGCAGCCCCAAATTTTTAGTAATGATGTGAAAAAGCTCCATATTTTTTATACTTTTCTAAGGGGTAGACTCTGCCAGGATGGGAGGAATATTTATTTCCTCTTGGGTCAGGATTTAGTATGGACACCCTAGAGAAAGGACCTCCCCACCCACTTCCACCGATATACCCGCCACGGCTGGGAGAAAGAGTGCTAGGGAGTTGTGCGGCTGCTGTGTGCAGCGACACCTGCTGCCTGGGAGGTGTCACTGCAGCGGCCTCATCCGCACACTCTGGGCGGGGCCGCGCGGGGAGGAGCGAGTCAAGAATGTTTTTAGGAAAGGGACAGTGACGCATGTTCCAAAGCCGAATGACTTTTTCATAGAACGTGTGTGTGTGTGTGTGTGTGTGTGTGTGTGTGTGTGTGTGTGTGTGTGTGTGTGTGTGTGTGTGTGTGTGTGTGTGTGTGTGTGTGTGTGTGTTACCAAGCGAACCTGTAAGTGATCATTGGTGTATTATACAGTTGAAAGAGAAGACTTTATTTATTCTTAGAGTAGCTAATACTGTACTTTACAGACTTACAAATCAGAAGCATAATATGTATTATTATACATACTAATATATAATATATTAGACAATATATTAGACAATATATGGGCTCCAAAGAGACAAAAAGGGCCAGAGAGATTGTTCAATGTGGGGAATGCATGTTCTGCATGCAGGAGGACCAGTTTCATGCCCCTCTACCTCTTAGTCTCCAAAGGGAAAAGTAAGTTTTCCTTGTTGACCAATTCTCCTCTTCCCCATAGGCACTGGATCTTGGATTTTATTTATTTACTTATGGGATAAAGGGGACACCGACTATGCACAGGGCTTATTCCTGGCGTGCTGGGAACCATGCATGTGTCAGGGATATAATCCAGGTATGACTACGTACCTGTCTTTTGCAAGGCAACTGCCCTACTGCTGTGCTATTTCTCCCGTCCCTGAGCTTACCAAGAGTGATTTCTGAGAGGTTGCCAAGAGTGATTTTTGAACACAGAGCCAGGAATAACACCTGAGCATGGGTGTGGTCCCAAAACAAACAAACCACCATCACCAACAAAAAAATACTGGGCGCAAGCGATCGTACAACCCCAGTTGGGCTTTTACCTTCCATGTTGAAGATCAATTTGTAGTCTCTCCAGTACACCTAGTACCTCCAGTACCCTTAGGGTCTCCTAAGCATGGCCAAGAGTGATCCCTGAACACAGGACCAGGAGAAATCTCTGAGCATAACTGGTGTGACTGTATATGACAACAATAACGGCAACAGTGTATGAAATTATCAAACCCTGGAGGTTGGATGGACAGTCTAGGCCAGTGTCCCCTTTTGGGTGGATGGGGTGGGTGGGAAAACAGAATGAATAGTCAGGCAACACCTGGCTCAGGAAATGGTGGAGCATGGGGATATAACTTGTTGGCCACATGCATCTTCTGTACTATGGGGGAGTCCTTTCTAAAGACTTAGCACCCCAAGTTATGTGGACAGTTGTGTTGAGCCCAAATTGTGTTGACCCCAAATGAGAGTCATTTGCCTTGAAACTAAGAGATTAGTACAGCAGGTAGGATGCTTGCTTTGTAAGCAGGTGACTAGGGTTCAAGCCTCAGAATCCCTTATGGTGCATTGATCACTGCAAGGAATAATTCCTGAGTACAGAGCCAGGAGTAAACCCTAAGCACTGCTAAGTGTGACCCCAAAACAAAACAACACCAGTCATCTGTCTCTAATTATGTAATATCGCACACCGTCTGCGATGTCCTGTTACCTGTGAGCTTCATGCCTCCAAAGTTTGGGGCCTAAGCCAGCAGACCACAGCTTTTGCTGTAATAACTACCAAGTTGTAGAAAGATACCATAACTCTGACTCACTTTACCCCTTTGCCCTAAACCCCATTACGGTAAACCTATCCTGGGTTTGGAATCTGCTCTTTATCCATTGATTTGATAGACATGAGCCACTAGCCTATTGACTTGTGTGATGGACTGTCATAATTTCACGTAAATCTGTGTTAGACTGGGCAAAGGCTAATCTCAGTCTCTGAGCAGAAAACACTGCTCTTGGAGATGTGCATGAAAAACAAATATTGCACACCGGGTTTCATTTTACAGAAACCCATGGGTCCATACCTCACATAAAGCCCCTGTGCACCCTAGATTCCTTGAACAACAACCAAATACTCTACTACAGATGACAGATGTCAGTGAAGTCACCTACCTGAGAACATATTCACATAGTAGGATGGTGAGTGACTTCTGAGACAATAGGGATCTCAAAGAGGCAATAGGGGATAGTGATGACTGTGGCCAAATGAAGAGTGAGTCTGCAACAATGACTGCCAGAAGACTTCAGTGTCCCCCTGTCCAAGGGCAGGGTTGCTCTGATGAGAATTTAAGGTTTTTCTAGACAAAACCAGAAACCGGATGTCACGTGCAATCTTTAAAATTTTTGTTTTGTTTTGTCTTTGCGTAGTGGATTTAACTCCAGCTCTGTGCTCAGGGATCGCTCCTGGCAGTAGGCAGGAGGCTTTATGGGATGCCAGGGATTGAACCAGGGTTGGCTGCGTGCAAGGTAAGTGCTTTACCCAGGGTGCTCTCTCTGCCCAAAATGCTTATTACCCAAGGCCAATAGATTCTGGGTGACTATAGCATATATGCCTATAGTATATACCTAATGATCCAGTATTGCCTTATTTTTTGTGGGGGGTGGGGAGGGAGGCCACACCCTGTGGTGCTCAGGGTTACTCTGGCTCTGTGCTCAGAATCGGTCCTGGCAGGATTGGGGAAATTGAACCTGGGTCCATTTCGGGTTGACTGCATGCAAGGCAAATACCGCTGTGCTATCACTCCAGCCCCAATATTGCCTATTTTTAAGCTGCTAGGGAAATTTTTTTTGTGTGAGGGGGTAGAAGGAACCACATTGATGATACTTAGTGATTATTCCTGCTTCTATGTTCAGAGATCACTCCTGGAGAGTTTGGGGAACCATATGGAATGCCAGGGATTAAACCCAAGTTGGCTGCATGCAAAGCTATATATATAATATTTGCTATATGATCTCTCTGGCCCTCAGATAATTTTTCTTTCTATTTCGCATCACAGGAAAAATCCGGAAATAGAAATGAATGTTAAAATAGATTAAGTTCATCCTACCTTATATATATATATATATATATATATATATATATATATATATATATATATATATATATATATATATATATATATATTGCAGCCCTAAAACAAATATAGCGTCAGGACCAAAGCACTAAGTCAGTGGGTAAGACACTTGTCTTACAAGTACCCAACCTGGATTCAAACCTGGGTTCAATCCCAAGCATCCCACATGCTCCCCCACAAGGAGTGCAGAGCATCTCTGGGTATGGCCAAATCCCCCAAATAAATAAATCCAAACAAAAAAACAATGCTATATGTCTGTTACATTTCAATGAAGATGTAAAACATTGGCAACTTGTTCAAAGTATGTTCAAAGGGTTGGAGCTATAATACAGCAGGTGGGATGTTTGTTGTGCAAATAGTTCACCTGGGCTCAATCCCTGACACCTCACAGAGTCCCCTGAGCACTACCAGGAGTGATTCCTAAGTGCGGAGCCCTGAGCACCACAGATCTGACTGCCAACAAAAATTTAAATTGCCAGGTGGAGGGCTGAAAAGACAGTACAATAGCTGGAGGATGCTTGCCTTATACATAGCAGATTCGCTTTTTCAATCCACCACATACCATATAGCCTCTGAACTGCATATCTATCCTTCCCCCCAAAAATTTACAGGTGGCCTGCTTTTCACCTCTTGCCACCTGGAAAGAGACAACAGTCTCAATGGAGATGTGGTCGCATTTCTGACATGGAGGCTGGGATTGTCCTTGCCACCACCTCCTGGCTATGTCCCTTAGCCATCTATGGGGATTCCCTCCAACCTCCCCTCCCTGGCCTGTGCTCTCTCCCTCTATTCCCTCAATCTCTTCCATCCCAGCCTCCTTTGCTCTGCTCAGCTCTGTCCACTGTTTCATGAAGTCCTGCTGCTTCTTGCAAGGCATGATAGCCGCAGTCTCAGTGCTGTCCTTCAGCTCCTGCCACAAATAACAGGGCTTATTTTGATTACCGAACAGCACCTCTGTTAGGAAGTCTTCCTTGAACACCCCACCCAGTGGGCTCTGTAAGCAGTTCTTGCTCAGGTCTCAGCTGGATGAGAAACCCTTCAGGAATATGACTGCTCTATTTATCTATTTATCTTGGTAACCCAGTGTCACCATATATGTGGGTGAGGCATGAATGGTTATTCTCAGAGAGCTAGAACCAGCACTTTTTAAAAAGCTCTATCATCTATCTATCTATCTATCTATCTATCTATCTATCTATCTATCTATCTATCTATCTATCTATCTACCTACCTACCTATCTCTATTATCTATCTTTTTCATTAATCTCTCTATACATATCATGTATTTATCACCTATCAATTTATCTCTATCATTTTCTCTCTATCATCTCTCTACCATCTCTCTAATGATCATTTCTCTCACTTTTTCTCTCTTTCTCTTGGTTTCGGCCAAACCTGAAGTGTCCAGGGTCATTCCTGAAAGGGTCCCACATGCAGAGTCATCGCCCCACCATCAGCTCTAATTTAAGTTCAGAGAAGAGTTGGACATGGCAAAACTCACCCTGTACCCAGCATGTTGGCTAGAAACTTATCCCATGGTTTTATGAGTGACCCAACTTGGCTGGGAGGTCAGCTGTGAACTCTCTACAGGGAGTCAGTGTGCCCTTTCTTCAGCAGCGCCTCTCCTGGCAGGATCCTTTTGGAAGCTCTACTCTCCTCCCCCTAAAGCCCAGACCAATTGCTGCCTGCTGGAGTTTTGATCTAAGCCAGAGTGGTTCTCCTGGCAAACCAGGATTTGGCTGATTTGTGAGCTTGCATGGGGGTTGACATTAAATTCCTGCTGTACCTCCCCTAGTGCAGTGGGTGTCACTCTATGGGGCAGGCCTCCTGGAGGGGAGGGTGAAGATCAAAGGCTCAGCCCCATGCCCGCTCCATAAAGTTGGAGCTGATGTCACCACCTAGCATCTAGCCCCAAGCTAACCATGGGCCCTATATCCCTCATGCACACACTTGCAAGCTGCCTACTTTTTCAGCACAAGCTTTGACTCCACTAGAAATGGCTTCAGGGGTCAGTGGGTCCTGGTGAATGAGGTCAGAAGGACACCCCCCCCCCCCCAGCCATCCTAGGGAGCCCTGGAGGGTAGTTCCTACCTTGGGCTACTGGAAAGCTGTGCTAGGCAGCTCAGCAGGGACCGCTACCCTCCTCTTCCAAGCTCTGTGATGACCTGGTCTGGGAGAGGGGCTGGAGAGGGCAGATAGAAAGAGGTCGCTGCTTGCTCCCCTGCATTCTAGACCCATTGCCCTCATCCTAGATACCTGCCATAAATACCAGAGAGCATCTAAAGTGGGGTGCAGGACACAGGAATATGGAGCATCTTGAGTGTGACCTCCCAGACAAAACACAAATATAGGGTTGGAGAGACAGCACAGTGCTAGAGTGTTTGCCTTGTAGGCGGCCGACCCAGGACTGACTGTTGTTTGATTCCCAGCATTCCATAGGGTCCCCTCAGCCTGCCAGGAGCAATTTCTGAGCGCAAAACCAGAAGCAAACCCTTATCACTGCCAGGTGTTACCCAAACAAACAAACAAACAAAAATAAATATAAAAGGGGACTAGAGAAAAACTGCTTGCATGCAGTCAACACTGGTTCCATCAGAACTATACATGGTTCTCCAAGCACTGATCCTTGAGCACAGAAACAAGCTGAAAATTGCTGATGTGACCCACAAAACCAAAATCAAATAATTAAAAAAACAAAAAGGAGACTGGAGAGATAATACAGGGATTAAGGTGTTTGTCTTAACACAAATTAGAGCAGCCCTAATTTCAATTCCTAATATGACATTTGGTCCCTGAGTATTACTATGAGTGATTTTTTGAGCAGTCAGGAGAAAACCCTGATGTGTCCCAGCTTCCCCCCAAGAAAAAGGGGGTAGGGAGCTTCACAGAAACCAACTTTAATAAATTTTTCATCTCATTTTGTTGAAATTTAAATTCAAATTTCCTCAATTTGGAAAACTTCAGTATTGGGAGCAATTTGAGTATATGACTAATTTTTTCAGCTCTAAATTTAACAAAATTTAAATACAGAGCAAGTATTTGGGATAACAATATAGTATCTGAATTGGGTTGTAAGAGAAAATTCTTACAAGATTTCAAAAGACATATAATGGAGGCTGGAGTGATAGCACAGTGGATAGGGCATTTGCTTTGCATATGGCCAACCCAGGTTTGATCCCTGGCATCTCTTCCCTGAGTCTTCCAGGAGTAATTTCTGAGTTTAGAGCCAAGAGTAACCCCTGAATACTGCCAGGTGTGACCCCGTCTTCCCAAAAATAGAGACATATAATGGTTCAGAAGAAATTTTTTATTTGAAATGCTATGATAGGATTGCATGATAGTACAAGGGATAGGTGAAGGGACCTTGCCTTGTACACAGCTGACTCATGTTCAATCCCCGGCATTCCACGGGTTCCCCCCTGATCATTGCCAGGAGTGATCCCTGAGTGCAGGGCCAGAAATAACCCCTGAGCACCACAGGATGTTGCCTCAAACCCAAAGAATACATCAAGTGACTATGCTAATAGTTTGGAAATTGGGAACTTTAAATATATTATTTAAAAAATTGGGGGTAGGGGTCAAGTTGTAGTGTGTGAGATCCTGAATTGATCCCCAGTATTCCTAGATGTACCAAACTGCCAGGCCTTTACCTGGGGCCTAAGAGGGCTATTTAGGATGATCCTCAGGCTGCCCCACCTCCCCTGAAAATACAGCTGTGGTCACCATAAAGAATCAGTGTTACTGAATCTTTAGCCGGGAGCTTTTGCAGCATGGGGAATGGCAGGCCTCCATGCCAAAGGCCTTTTTACAAAGCTTATGGGGGTGCGGGGCTTGGGTCAACCCAATACCCTTCCATCTCCTTCCTCCTAGACTCCAGGGCTATCCCTGGGCTGCATGCCCAGGGCAACTGTGAGGTGGGTGCCAGGGAGGAGTTTATGTTTATTGAAATCAGTGTCTAAGAAAATATTATTTTAGAAGCAAAAATTCTGAAAAATGTTTTTGTATTTATAATACATGAGTGAGTGAGAGAAATAGAATGCCTGTCTCAAATACAGGCAGGGGATGGGTAGGATGGAAAAGGAAGGCTTTGGTGGTGGAAATGTTGCACTGGTGAAGGGAGGTGTTCTTTTTTTTTTTATAACTGAAACCCTACTACAAACATGTTTGTAATCATGGTGCTTAAATAAAGATATTATAAAAGAATAAAAAGCTGTCACGATAAAATAAATAAAATAAAATATCAATTACCTTTAAAAAAAAAGAATTAGTATCACTTGTATTTTTTTTGTTTGTTTGTTTGTTTTTGGGCCACACGCTGCTTTGCTCAGAAATAGCTCCTGGCAGGCACAGGGGACCATATGGGACACCAGGATTCGAACCAACCACCTTTGGTCCTGGATCGGCTGTTTGCAAGGCAAACACCACTATGCTATCTCTCCGGGCCCAGTATTACTTGTTAATTTTCCTCAAGTGCCTGTCTAGAGAGAATCCGAAGTTCTGGGGCCCTGGAGTTCTATTTCTTTCCAACAGAGGGCGCTAGACTCCTCTCTTAGACTTGGCTCTAGCCCTCAGACCTGGCTCTTAAAATTAGCATTCCAAGGCCTAATTGGGGGAGAAGATCAAGATGGCAGAAGAGAAAGCTGAGATCACTGATCACCACAGAACTAGGGGTGGGGAGGAGATGGTTCACCTGAGGGACACCGAATGAACAGAATTAACTGAAATAATAGAAACTCTGAATGGCAGTTTTCTGGTAGTAGAAGTTGG
This sequence comes from Suncus etruscus, assembly GCF_024139225.1. NCBI lineage: Eukaryota > Metazoa > Chordata > Mammalia > Eulipotyphla > Soricidae > Suncus > Suncus etruscus. Next base: position 20,046,206 of record NC_064849.1, read on the forward strand.
GTACAGATTCAGGCAACATCATATCTTAAGAGACCCTCACCCCCACCCCCATCCCTCAGTGAGGGAGAGAAGGAACTGAGGGCCACAGGTCAGAGACCTGGTTCTGTGTTAGGGACTCTGGAGAACAAAATATGTTGACAAGGTCTAGGCTCAAGGCCTAAGCAGAGCTGCACCAAGTTTGGTTTTCCATCAAAGCTGCCAACCTGAGGAATTTCACCCCTCAAAGGTGCAGATGGACCCGGTAAATGGGGAGTTGAGGGGAGACTCTAGATAAGGTTCTCCCCCTGGCTCCCTAGTAACTCTAGTCCAGAGCTATCTATAGCAAGGTCCCCAAGAGTGAGATTCTGGGGGTGAACCAGGGTGTAACCAGCAGTTGGTCTTGGCCTGTGCCTACATGGAAGCAGACAGAAATCTCTGACCCAGGCCATGAGTCCTGAGGGGCCTGTGGAGACTCCCCACCACCTCAACTCATGTCTCTCTACACTTCCCAAGCCTCAGTCTATTTTTTTCTCCATCCTGACCCATAACAAGCTCATCAGGAGGGAGTTCTGCAGGTCTCAGACACCCCAGTTCTTCCTGTGACCCAGTGTGGATACTGCTTCCTGGCCAGCCTTGCTGGCTTCTCTCCAGGCAGGAGGGATAGTCAGAATCCAGGTGGGGGCCTGGGACCCAGGGCCAAGGAAGGTTTGGTTGGATAACCAGGGGCTACTATTTGCCATGGGTCTTGGAGAGAAAGAATCCAATGCATAAAAGGTTGCTTGAGCCCTGGCCCAGAACACCATCTAGTTAAACCATCTAGGGGGAATGAATGGGTAAGAAATTCAGATATCCCTATTCAATGTCAAGCTTACTGCTATCCTCTCAAGAAATCCCTTTTTTCTTTCCTCCTCCTCCTCCTCCTCCTCCTTCTTCTTCTTCTTTGGTTTTTGGGTCACAGCCGGCAGCGCTGAGGGGTTACTCCTGGCTCTCGGCTCAGAAATCGCCCCTGGCAGGCACAGGGGACCATATGGGATGCCTGGATTAGAAACACTGTCCTTCTGCATGAAAGGCAAACACCTTACCTCCATGCTATCTCTCCGGCCCCATCATATGTGATCAGTTCCATCCCTGGAACTGAATAGGGTCTCTTGAGCATTTCCAGAGGTAGAAGCCCCTCAAGTAAAACTGTAAACCAACCTTTAAATTGGAGCCTACAATCTCAAAACTCCAGGAGTGGTAATAAAAAAGTGATTGCAGTGAGGTGGTGGGATAGGGCCTTAAAATCTCTCCCAAAGTAGCAAACTGGAGATGACAGTACAGCCCACCATTTCCTCAGAACAGTAGATTTTTATTAGCCAGAGTTGTAGGTCAGCAGTTGAGCACATTTTCTAAGTGTGAGGTCCTGGGTTCGATCCCTGGTATCACACCCATTCACTAAACCTCACCACCAGCCTTTCCAAGTGCCATCTCATCTCCCAAGTCCCAGGGACAGACAAGAGACTCCATGTTTAAACTTGGTGGAGTCTTATAATTTCTACCTCAATTTTTAAAATTTATTTATTTAAGTTATTGTTTTTTGGGTCACACACAGCAGTACTCAGGGTGTTTTCCTGACTCTGCATTCAGGAATCACTCTTGGCAAATTTGGGGACCATAAGAGATGACAAGGATTGAACCCAGGCCAGCCATGTGCAAGACAGTTACCCAGCCCATTGTACTATCTCTCTAGTCCCTGGCCCCAAACAACTCAAATTTCAAAACTGAAAAAAATTTCTTGCTTTTTCTCACCAAGTAATAACACTCCCAATCGAAATCATTCCAAAAGAAATGAATAGAGTAATAGAAAAATATAGCAGCTTCCAAAAATACTGGTGTCCCAATCTGAAAACAAAGGACAGATCTCTGCTGGCAGAGATCATCAGCAGGGGGTCCCCCTCCATGGGATCTCCCAAATGCATGGGCTGAGCCTGCATTATTCAGGGCCTCCTGCCACTAATCTTCCTTGAGAGTGTGGCATGAGAACCCCGGAGGAATAGAACAAGGCTCCCTGAGAGAGAAGAAATAAGGCACTGAGCTGGGGTGATTTTCTTTCTCACTGGGCCTCAGGGCCCCAGATTCCCTCAAACTGGTGCTGTTAGGGAGAAATCAGTTCTGTAGCACCCTGCAAGCCCAGCTGCATGAACCGTGTGTTTAGCTTCTTCCCCTATACTGTGCTTCCTATCACAGAAAAAAAGGCAGATCCCCCAGGATTTCTCCAATGCCACTCCACTCAGCCTCCCTTAGTTCACAGGGGGCCTTCCTGGTGCAGAGGGGACCATCTTCAGCTCCGACTTGTAGGCACAGACAAACTGTGGCACCTCTGAGCTAAGTTTGCTTTGACCTTGGCCTTGTGCCAGACCCTGGAACTGCAAGCAAGTCCTGGGCACTGGCTTTCCTATATCAGATACACCTTCTGGTAAGGCCGCAGGCAGGTCCTGCATCCTTCAGAGCAGATGAGTGGTGCTTTCCAAGCTCTCAGCTCTCCACGTCCTGGGCCTGGAAAAATGCCCAGAGCTGGCACTGGCACAACTGGCTCTAGAGCAGAGCAGGCTTTATTGGGCCTTGTTGGGTGCCAAGCCCCAGGAAGCCGGGTTCTTAGTTCTGGGACCTCTTCCTGGATGGGCAGGGAGAAGGGAAGTGCCCTGACTGGCACTTCTGGTGAAACAATTCTGGGCTTTTAGGAGGCACTTTTGTGTATGGTAAGATGCAGTCTCAATGCCAAGAGTGCCCATAGTTGTAGTATTTTCTCAAATGCCCCTTTCTAGCTCTCTCTCTCTCTCTCTCTCTCTCTCTCTCTCTCTCTCTCTCTCTCTCTCTCACACACACACACACACACACACACACACACATACATACACACACATACACAGGGGTATGGTAGCCCCCCTGTATTTGGAACACAAAAGCCTCAAAGGCCAAGTGCCATGTCAAAGATTGCATGTCCAAATCTGCTGACACCCAGTGGGGGCTTTTCTCCAACCATACTTGGAATGATGAATCCTTGAGCAAACACTCCCAGGATGCCCCAAGAAGACCTCCTCTCCTTGCTTGGGAGTAGGGAGCGAGCAAGATGGTAGGTCGTGCCTGCTGGGCATAGCCACCTGCCTGGCTGGTGGCTGTTTGGGTGCAGCCTCTCCACAGTGACCCGTGAGACACAGGTCTTTCTGCACACAGGTCCCTGCTGCACTTTGAAGCTTCATCTCGGCTCTCCCCTGGACTCCATGGCTGTGCTCATGGCTTCTCTGCAGGCTTGGTGGTCTTTGGAGGGATAGTCACAGTGTCCATTGGGGGTGATGGCTGTCAGAGCCAGCTCCTCCTCAGAGTCCCTGCAGTGACCTGAAACAGGGAGAGCAGTCACAGGCAGAAGCTGAGGAGAAAGAGAACTTACAAATACCTGATTCTGCATCCACATCTTTGAAAGCTGGCAGGTTTTGAGCCAGCAGACTGTACCTGGCATTCTATTCTAAAAGAAACCAGTGGAGAGAGAGTACAGGGCCAAGGAGGGCCAAAGGCTGATTCAGATTTGATTCCCAGAACCACATAGTTCCCTGAGCATTGCTGGGGAAAGCCCTGGAGCCCCCACCCTAACACCTCTGGGTATGGCCCTGATGACCACTTGGGAGGATTTTTTAAAAAAGGGGAGATCAGGGTTGGAGCAATAGTATAGCTAACCTGGGTTCAATTCACGGCACCTTCTATGTTCCCTTGAGCACAGCCAGGAGTGATTTCTTAGCACAAAGCCAGCATTCCTGACTGCTGGGTCCTCAGGACCACTGGGGGGTAGGGTAGGGTGAAGGAAGCCAGATATAGTACTGGAGTTAAGGTGCTCTGAATTAATTTTGGATGTCAGCCTCAAGAGTGGTGCCCAAGCCTAGAGCTAGGAATAGCTACTAAACACTTCTAGGTGTAGCCCTAAAATTCAACTCCCTCCCTTTCTCCCTTCCCCAAATAAGTAGGAAGAATGAGTGGACCTGATGTCACCATCCTGAGATCTAAAAAGGCAATAGCACTGAGTGACCCAGGTGAGAGTAGGAAAGAACCTGGGTCCTGGTTGGGGTTTACCACAGCCCTGGTCAGTGAGTCCTGAAGCTGTGTAGACTCTAGGTGAGAGATGAATTCATGGGATCCTTTATGGGTATCAGTGGTGTCATCAGACCTTGGGTTGAATTCTTGGTTTTGGTGTGCTGGAGGTCACCCTGGGTGCTAGCATCCAGGGAGCTCTGATGGGTGATATGGGCAGTGCCTGCCACAGAGCCACACCTGCTTGTGGATACTTCACCTGCAGCTAAAAGTGTCCTAACAGATTCGAACAGCCACAGAGGGATGGGTGGAGGAGAGTGTGGCTCAGCCTTTGGATGGGATGAGGCCATTTAAAACGATGGGGTCACAGTTATGGCTCATGTGCATAGTATATCTCTGTGAGAATTCTTACAAGTGCACAGAAATCAACAATAATCTCAACAAAGGAATAAAAGTTCTATGTGATGCTGCCAGCAGAACATCTGGGCTGTGGAATATTGTAGCCACACTAAGAACTGGATAAAGAAAGCAGATTTCAAAATGGCGCACCAAATGCATACATGATAATATGTTGGCTGGGGACCCGATCCTTCTGTGCCCCACAGTCTTGCCACCTCTACCCCCACCCCCTCTTTCAGACTCTCAATGTTCCTGATAGACTTAGATCTGGAGACCCCTTCTGGTTCCAACTGTCCCAATACTTCTATTCACCCCAACCACTTCTTGTTTCTCAATACTTTTGGGAGATACCTACCAAGTGGTGTGCAAGGGGTCAAATGGTGCTGGGGACTAAACTTGGGTCTTTGAGTATGCAAGCATCCTGGCTCCTGAGCAATATCCCTAGCTAACCCCTCACTTTTATGAGGGGGCCATACCATATTTGCTCAGGGACTGCAACTGGCTCTGGGCTGAGGCATCACTTCTAAATCACTCTTGAAGGAACTACATGTGGTGCCAGAATTGAACCCAGGTAGGTTGTGTGCAAGGCAAGTACCCTAACCACTGTACTATCGCTCTATCCCCTCTACACCCTTGGTCTGAGCATGACCTCAGCTCATAGAGTCTCCTCTCATGGTCATCCAGTGGTGCTTAACAAAATTCCCCAACACTGAGATAGTGTAGCAAGTAAGGTGCTTGCCTTGCATGCAGCCCAACTGCATTCGATTCCTGGAACTAAGTAGGCTCTCCCAACCCCCTCCATGAGTGATGCCTAAGCACTGCCAGGAGTACCCTGAGCAAAGTTAAGTGTGGTCCATAGCTTTTTTTTTTTTTTTTTACTTTTTGGGCCACACCTGGTGACGTTCAGGGGTTACTCCTGGCTATGTGCTCAGAAATCATTCCTGGCTTGGGGGACCATATGGGACACCAGTCTGTCCTAGGTTAGCACGTGCAAGGCCAATGCCCTATCTATCGCTTGTGCCACTTCTGTGGCCCCTCAAAAGCTTTTTTTTTAAATATAAAAGTCTGCAGAGGCCAGACAGAGGTAAGCACTTTCCTTGTACGTAACCAATCTCAGTTCCATCCCTGATACCATATATGGTCTTCCAGAACTGCCAGGATTAAGTCCTAACCACTGCCGGATGTGGCACCAGACCAAACCAAACCAACTAACCAAATAAAGATCCAGTAGTCCAGAGCAAATGGCAGCTGGACCCTAAGGTTAGGATATGAAAGATCAGAGACTCCCCTACAATGGCTGACCCCACCCGTACAACAGCCACACCCACATGATCGCCCCATCCCCATCTCCTTCAGGAGGAGGATCCCTCCAGGCCTGAGCTCTGCTGAGGCAGTCAGTGTGCCTGGTAGTCAGTATGGTGGCACCACTCACATGGAACGTGCTCCCTGGAGGGTGCTCCCCTCCATGCTGTAGGCCACTTCCCTCCCCACCACCCCATGCACATGGCTCCCAGTGACCAGGAAGGTAACACACTCACCCTGAGCTGGGCCACCGGAAGAGGTGGCATCTGGTTCCTTCTCCCGGCTCCAGCCACCCCAGGCAAAGCAGGCCAGCAGGGCTGGGAGGCCCCGTCTCTCCAGTGTTTCTTCTGCTAAAAAACAAAGTCCCAGAGGCAATGGATCAGAGGCAGCTGGCATGACTGAGAGTTTCTGTTCAGCAGACTAACAGCTCCAACTGTCAACTGCCCCAGTTTCCACGGTCTGATGGGAAAAACACACATATTCTGGTTTGCCAAACAGGCGAGGGCTTTGTATTTTAAAAACACTTTCCAAAGATTGCTTTATACCAGTGACCCCTCCAGCTCACTCTCACACACAAAAACTATGTGGGGGAAACCACAACAAAAAAAGGACATAAAATAAACCACAAATCATCAGCATCCCAGAAAATATGTATAATGTCTAATTCAAATGATTTCTTCATAGGCAGAGTTCATGGTTTTTTTCCCTTTGATAATCATGCTCAGAACCATTACTAATGATTCTAGAAGGACTGGAGTCAACAGGAACAATCTTTAAAAACAAGAAGGGGGGCCAGAAGGATAGCACAGAGAGGTAGGGCGTTTGCTTTGACGCAGCTGATTCAGAATAGATGGTGGTTCGAATCCTGGCATCCCATATGGTCCCCCATGCCTGCCTGGAGTGATTTCTGAGTGCAGAGCCAGAAGTAACCCCTGAGCACTTCTGGGTGTGACCCAAAAATCAAATAAATAAATAAATAAATAAATAAAAATAAAAACTAGGGCCGGAGCTATAGCATAGTAGTAAGGCATTTGCCTTAAACACAGCCAACACAGGACAGATCTGGTTCGAATCCCGGCATCCCATATGGTCCTCCAAGCCTGCCAGGAGATACTTCTAAGCACAGAGTCTAGAGTAACCCCTGAGTACCACCAAGTGTGACCCCCCCCAAACTAAAATAAAATAAAAACAAAAAGAGCTCCAAGGAACCAAAACAGAGAAAATCCTTGCTGGCAAATCCTTACCAATGCCTGTTTACTTGTTGTGACCTATTTTGAAAAGCCTGCAGCCTTTGTTTAGTAATGCAAAGGCAGCCGCTGAGCTAGACACAGACTGGACAAAGGGGCACTGCCATAACAGGGAGATCCCAAAGTTTAAGAACAGTTACCAAGCAGTGTGAAAGTGATGGAGAAAATTTAAAAGTCAGAAGTAACTGCTAGAAAATTTTGGCAACACGGACCCCCTAGGTCAGGAGGTGTTTGGGTAATGGCTTTGTGCTCGAAGAGTTGTGTAAATGAGTCCCATTAAACTCTTGCCCTTCGATCACTCACTCCAGAGAGGTTTTCTATCACTTCACATTCTTTTATAAAAGTAGAAAAGAGGTCGGCATAGTAAAAAGAGAATGCTTTCTTTGCAAATTGGTGACATTTCCTAAGTGTTAGTGTTTCAGACACATGTGCATACATAAACACACACACACAAACACACACACACACACACACACACACGAAGCATGCTGGGCAGGATGTCAGGAAATAGTAGCAGAGTGCTGATTAAACTCCCAAGGGAAAGCAACAACCTACAGAGAGCTTGGGGAGAGGGACAGAAGCACAAAAGGCTCTCGGTTTCATGCCTGACCTGGCAGGTGATTGGGGGGTCAGGGAAGTCTTACTGGAGGAGGAGGCCCTGTCCTCAGTGATGGGATTGCTCAGAGGGGAAAAATGGAAATATTTCAAAGTTTTGGTGACCAGCTTAGGCTGGGCTTTGGGGATCCGAGCGTAGTCCTTTGGGGACTTGAGTCTTCAACAGTCAGAAATGCCAAACACTTTCTACTAGGGGCAGACAATTGCTCCGCTTGGGGGTTAGATGGGGAAGGGGCAACCGTTTATCTGTGGACACTGTAGGAACTTTTCAGAAGTCTGAATTGTGGATTGAATTCCAGATGTTGCCGCTTCCTCACAAACTCAACAGAAGGGGGCTACAGGGGGCGTGGAGGCTGCTGCTGAGAAACAGGTAGATCTGTTTCTCTTGAAACTCTCCCTGACTACAGTCTGGCAACTGGAAATGGTGGGGGACCCCAGCAGTGGGGAAAGGGGGTGGAGGCTGAGCGCTGGTTACTCTTGGCAAGAAGAGTTGGCAGCCTGGCACAGAGGGCAAGTAGACCCTCTGGAAGGGTGAGAAGGTTCAGGGGCAGGGGCCCAGCCCTCCTGCATAACAGCCCTGCTCCACTGATAGTCTGGCCTACAAGGCCGTTGCCTGTCAAGGTAGGCTGGAGGAAAGGCTGCAGTAGAGTGAGTGAGTGAGTGAGTGAGTGAGTGAGTGAGTGAGTGAGTGAGTGAGTGAGTGAGTGAGTGAGTACGGGGGACCATATGGGATTGCTGGATTCGAACCACAGACCTGCATGCAAGGCAAACGCTCTACCTCTATGCTATCTCTCCAGCCCCTCCAACCCTCATTTTAACAATGTCCATACGCGGGGAGCACCTGTAACCCGACAGACAGGGTTGCAGGCGGCTCTGAGTATCCAAACTCATGGATCAGGTGCGTGTAGACTCCCCCACTCGGCTCCTCGATGTCCACCAAGGATACTGCAGGGTGGCCCAACTTGGGTGGGCAGCCAGAAACACTAGAACATTCTAGGTCCTGTCCTGCACCCTCACACCGAGTCTCTTCTTTATCTTCTTCCTAGGAGCCCGCAGGACTTTTTAATTGGGCCACCCTGGACCTTTCCCAACCAGTGTGAAGGCCTAGAAGGGGCGGGAGCTGCCAACCCCTCCACTGGGCAGTTGCAAGCTGGCCCATCTCCCCTCCATCCCACTCCCCACCTCTACTCCTAACACCCCTGCAAGTGCCCTGGCCACTCGGGACACCCCCACTCTGCCTGCCCTGTGACTGTGACTGTCCCGTCCCCCTTTATATTTCCCCACCACGGCGTCTCACCTGGTCGCAGGGGCCCAGCGGCTTGCAGAGCCCGGCAGGCCGCCGCCTGGACGTCCAGGCAGGACGCGGGGCGATCGGGGCGGTAGGCGGCGGCCAGCACGGGCCCCCCCGCTTGGCGGCCGAACACGGAGCGCAGCAGAGCCTCGAGCCGCCGCATGGCCCACGCAGGGTGAGTGCCCGCGTCGTCCGCCTCGGCCTCGGCCACCAGCACGGCCACCAGCGCCGCGCCCGCCCGCCGCCGCCCGCGCACGTCCCGCAGCATCTCCCGCACGACGCGCCTCGGCTCCCGGGCGGCGAGCGACGCGGCCCGGCACAGCACGAAGACAAGAGGCGAGCGGATGGCGCGCGTGGCCGCCCGGCCGGGGGCCCCCTGCGCCGGCACCCCGGCGATCGTGGGCTCCGCGCCCCGGCCCGCGGGCTCGCTGGGGAACAGCGCCCGCGCGAAGTCCCGCAGCAGCGCCCGGCTCTGCTCGCGCTCCCACAGCTCGCCCACCAGCAGCACCTGCCCGCGGCCGCCCAAGGCTTCCAGCAGCGCCTGCCACGGAGGCGGCGGCGGCGGCGGCGGCGGCTCGGCGGGGCGCGGGGCCAGGGCCTCCAGCTCGCGCTCCATGCCCGCCGCCGCCGCTGTCTGCAGCCCAGCTCTGCAGAGGCGCAGGCCGCCCCGCCAGCTGTCCTGTCCGCCCCTCGTGGGGCGGGGGCGCCCCGGTCTCGCATGCAGGACACGCCTCCCACACACCCTCTAAGGGCCGAGCAGCCTGACCCCGCCGCCGGCTTCTCGGCCCGGCCCGGCCAACCGGCTTGCATGCAGCAGGCGCGGGGCGCCGCGAGGATCCCGACGAGAGGACCGGACGGATGGAAGATCTGAGACAAGCAAGAAGAGGTCAGGGGCTCCCCAGCGTGCTTCCCCCCCCCCCCCATTAATCTTTCTGGACAGTCTTTATACAGTTTAGGGACGCTTGAACCTACATAGGAGGAAGGGCAGATACTCTGATGGCAATCAAATGTGTGTGTGTGTGTGTGTGTGTGTCTGTCTGTCTGTCTGATGTCAATCAAATTTGTGTGTGTGTGTCTGTCTGTCTGTCTGATGTCACTCAAATTTGTGTGTGTGTGTGTGTGTCTGTTTGATGTCAATCAAATGTGTGTGTGTGTGTGTGAGCCCCCACTAGCCCTTTCTGGACAGTCTTTAGCATTTAGGGACACTTGAAACTATGTAGGAGGAAGGGCAGATACCTGTCTGATGTCAATTGTGTGTGTGTGTGTGTGTGTGTGTGTGTGTGTGTTGTGTAGGGAAAAGGACTGATTGTCTTCCCACAAGGACTCTCATCAGCAAAGCGTTCTTTGCTGATACCTGTGCTCAGGTCATTCAAATTAGGAGTCCTAACTATTTAAATAATATCTCTCGCTCTTTTTTTTTTTTTCTTTTTTAAGGTCATTCCTGGCAGCACTCAGGGGTTACTCCTGACTCTGCACTCAGAAGTTGTTCCTGGTAGGCACAGGGGACCATATGGAATGCCAGGATTCGAACCAACCATCGTCTGTTTGAATCATTTGCATGCAAGGGAAACGCCCTACCGGCCCCTTAAATCATCTCTCTCTGCCGCTCTCCACAGACTATTAATGCTCTAGCTAAACTTCTTGATTTCTTGGATGTTTTCATATACAACAATGGCACACAGCTGGACTGGGAAGGGGAGTGCTGGGCAGGGACTTGCTCAGATTTCTCTGCTTCGCCCCTACTAGTCTATGGCTCATCAAAGAGTCTCCCTATTAGATCCAGGGAAACTGAGTCAGTCATTCACCAGTCCCTTAGTCTGTCTGTCATCCACTCATCCATTCACCACACAGCTATTCTAATCACTCATCTACCTGTTATTCACCCACCCACAAAGCCATCATTCATCCATCCATCCAACCATCCATTTCCCCACTCTCCATCAATTAACTCACCTACCAACTCACTCACCTATCCATCTATCTGTCTATCCAACCATCCATCTATCCATTCATCCATCTATCATCTGTTTATCCATCTACTCATCATCCATCCACCCTTCTGACATCCACCTGACATCCATCCACCATCCATTCTTTTGTTTTGTTTTGTTTTGTTTGGGCCACACCCATTTGATGCTCAGGGGTTACTCCTGGCTAAGTGCTCAGAAATTGCCCCTGGCTTGGGGGGACCATATGGGACGCCGGGGGATCGACGCCAGGGGATCGAACAGCGGTCGCCATCTTTCCTTGGCTAGCGCTTGCAAGGCAACACCTTACCTCTAGCGCCACCTCGACAGCCTCCCACCATCCATTCTTCAGCCATTTATTATCTGTGCATCCATTCCCTCTATCTGTGCCCTCCAAGCATCACTTGAGCTCCTTCTTGAATCAAGACAAAGATGAAGATGGGAAATGATGTGAACAGACATACCTGCTTACATTAGTATTAATTCTTTTGAAATCTGGAGATTTTCCGAAGACTGCATTTGGGGTTAGGGCAGGAATTTTTCTTTTTTTTTTTCTTTTTCTTTTTCTTTTTCTTTTTCTTTCTTTTTTTTTTTTTTTTTTTTTTTGGTTTTTGGGCCACACCCGGCGGTGCTCAGGGGTTACTCCTGGCTGTCTGCTCAGAAATAGCTCCTGGCAGGCACGGGGGACCATATGGGACACCGGGATTCGAACCAACTACCTTTGGTCCTGGATCGGCTGCTGTGCTATCTCTCCGGGCCCAGGGCAGGAATTTTTCGACAAGACTAGATCCTAACTGGGCAACTTTGAGGTTGTGGAGTAGAAGGAGGCCTCAGAGAGGGATGTGGAGTGGGGGGAGGGAGGGGGAGGAGAGATAAGCAGGAGTTTCTTTTCTTGTGAATGTTACTTAACTGTCTTTGGGGCCATCAGCATTGAACAACAAGACTCTTTGAGGCTTATTCTTTCAACAAAAACTTATTTCCTGCTGGCACAGTCCTTGCAACTGATTAGAAACCAAGAAGATTAACAATGTGTTTCCCTTGGGGCTGGAGCTATAGTACTTGAGGGAGAGCACTTGCCTTGCACATGGCAGACCTACGTTCCATCCTCGGCATTTCATTGGTCCCATGAGCATCAGTCTGGAGTGATTCCAGAGTGCAGAGCTAGGAGTAACCCCTGTGCATTGCTGAATGTGGACAGATATGGGCCCCAATGGTGCTGTCAATAGAGCAAGTTCAAAGCAGGAATTGATTCCCTTTTATTCTCAGAATCCAGGTCAGCTTGTCCAACAAAACATTCAATAATGGTGGACATGTGTTCTAGCATCCGTGAAGCAGCATCCCTAGCCCATCATGTTTATTCTGAACTCTAGCAGGCTAGCTAGTATTCCTGGCTGTGTTCCATTTGACTTTTTCCCTATTTGTAGTTCATGGTGAAGAGCCTCCTTGTGGTCTATGGCTATGGTTGGACAGCACTAGCCAAGACCCTGATACCAAGGAACAAAAATCAAAATCCAGAGATGCCTCCTCCACCCTTCCTTGGAGGCCACAACTGTTGTTTTGTTTTATTTTGTTTATTTTTTGGGAGGTCACTCCTGGCAGCACTCGGGGGTTACTCCTGGCTCTCCGCTTAGAAATCACTCCTGGCGGGGCCGGTCGGTGGCGCTAAAGGTAAGGTGCCTGCCTTGCCTGTGCTAGCCTTGGACGGACCGAGGTTCGATCCCCCGGTGTCCCATATGGTCCCCCAAGCCAGGAGCAACTTCTGAGCACATAGCCAGGAGCAACTCCTGAGCGTTAACGGGTGTGGCCCAAAAACCAAAAAAAAAAAAGAAATCACTCCTGGCAGGCTCGGGGGACCATATGGGATGCCAGGATTTAAACCCTCGTCCTTCTGCATGCAAGGCAAACGCCCTACCTCCATGCTATCTCTCCAGCCCCCAAGAGGCAGCAACTGGTTGACGGCAGTATTTGGGGTCCATAAAGACAGTAGCTGGCTTTTATGTAGGCCATGGTGGCCGTGGAAGGGAGGAGCTTACTGAATACCTCGCCTCTATCTCTTCTCTGTTCCTTGCTCCCCACATCCCAGATTACTGCAGACCCTGCTCCCCATCCCTTTCTTTTTTTGTTATTGTTTTGGGTTTTTTTGTTTGCTTGTTTTTTTGGGTCACACTCAGCTCTGCTCTGGGGTTACTCCTGGCTCTGCACTTTAGAATCACTCCTGGCAGGCACAAGGGACCATATGGGCTGCCTAGGTTCGAAGGGGTTAAAACTAGGTCAACTCTGTGCAAGGCAAGTGCCCTACTCTCTGTACTATTGTTCCTGGGCCTTTCCCATCCTATCTTGGGTGGCAATTGTAGTGATACATAGCTTATAGCAGGCTGGAGAGAGGAGTGCAGAATCAATGGATCCCAGCATGGGGCCTCAATTCCAAGACCTGAGTCCTGAGAGCAGAGGACTCAGGAGGAAAAGGGTACCCAGTGTTTGTATGTGTGTATACGTGTGTGACTGGGAACAACCAGAGTCATGCTGCAGTGCTCTGTCTACCCCAGTTCTCATTTCCCAGCTTTTCAAGAGAATATAAGGCAGAACAAGGCTTCTAGGCATTAGCCTCCTCTCATGTCCCCACTGCCAGCCAAGGTAGCTGCTCTGCAGGAAACCTGATCTTATGGGACAGAATTAGACTGGTGCCAAGAGCCAGGCAAAACTGCCTGAATTAAGGCAGAGAAACTCAGAGTCACCTGCAAGGAGCACTCACTGCCACGAACAGTGGAACAGCACAGTGCAAGATTCTGGGTCTCTCATACAAGTTTGCAGGAGACCAGTTCTCTTTACAAGTACCATTCACAGCTGATAGAATTTTTCTGTGTTGTTAACCCTTTAAAGACTCATGCTTTAAAGACTCAGGTTTCTACATTTCTACATTATATTATTATTTTTTCAGTGCTAGGGAACAAACACAAGGTCTTACATATGCAAAGTAAGTACTCTACCATCCAGCTACATTCCCGGCCCTCCTAATTTCCCCTTGATTCAAACTGGTAGCAAAAACTCCAGCAATCACAGCCTGCTTCCAGGCAGCTAGAGCTAGATAGCAGAGAAAGGAAGGGAAAAAAAGGCTTTTGTATGTTTGTTTTCTTTTTTTTTGATAGACAATTTTTTTTATTGTGACTGAAGTTCATTTACATAGAATTATTTATGATACATAGTGACAATGAATGAAGGGCATTCCCACCACCAATGTTATCCTCCCTCCACTCGTTCCCAGCATGTCTCCCACATCTCATTCCTTTACCCCACAGAATCCTACTGCAAATGTTCGCTGCCTTACAGCTTGTTATAGGTTGGGTATCTATTCTGTTTGGTGTTCCACTCTGGTCATTTTTTTATTTACACTACATGTTCATATGACTGGTCCCGGTATCATTTCCCCCCTCCCCCAATTTATGAGGCTGAATGATTCAAATTATGCTATTCTGTTGGAGGTTAAAAGGTTAAGGAAAAGAGGAGAAAGAATTTGGAATCAATTACTAAAAAAAAAAAAATATCACCTAATAATATCCACAAAAGTGGAAAAGAAAAAAAAAGTGGAAGAAAAAGGAGAAGGAAGATAATATCAAAAAACAAACAAAAAATAAAACAAAACAACACTAGAAAAGGTGCTGTAGTGGCAGGGTTTGTATTACCCCACTTTTTTTTTTTTTTTTTGTATAGGCACAGCAAGTATTGGGGAAGGAAGGAAACTGGTAGCAAAAACTCCAGCAATCACAGCCTGGTTCCAGGCAGCTAGAGCTAGATAGCAGAGAAAGGAAGGGAAAAAAAAGGCTTTTGTTTGTTTGTTTGTTTTCTTTTTCTTTGTTTGTTTTTTGGGCCACACCCTGTGACACTCAGGTGTTACTCCTGGCTATGCGCTCAGAAATCGCTCCTGGCTTGGGGAACCTTATGGGACACTAGGGATCAAACCCAGGTCTGTCCTGGGTCAGCTGTGTGCAAGGCAAATGCCCTATCGCTGCGCTATCTCTCCAGCTCCCATATGCTTTTGTTTTTTTCAAAACTCCTGGCTCTCCATGTATTTATTTGTATCATATTCAGTGGCATTCTAAGGTCCATCAGTATCATTTCTAGTGAGTGGTACTATGGAAACCAAACAGGATTGGGGATCAAACCCAGAGCCATTGGCTTGTAAAATATGTAGTCTCTCTATTGAATCATGTCGCCAGTTCTGACTTTAGGTTTCTTTCTTTTTTGGAGGATAGGAGTGAGCCACACCTGGTAGCACTCAAGAGTTATTCCTGGCTCTGCACTCAGAACTCCTGGTAGGCTCAGGGGACCATATGGGATGCCAGGGATCAAACCTGGATTAGCCATGTGCAAGGCAAATGCCCTACCCACTATGCTATCACTCCTGCCTTGTCTTTAAGTTTAAGAAACACAACACAGGATTTATTTATTTTTATTTTATTTATTTTATTTGTTTTGTTTTTTGTTTTTGGGTCACACCCGACAGCGCTCAAGGGTTACTCCTGGCTCTATGCTCAGAAATCGCCCCTGGCAGGCACGGGGGACCATATAGGATGCCAGGATTCGAACCACCGTCCTTCTGCATGGAAGGCAAATGCCTTACCTCCATGGTATCTCGCCGGCCCTGTAACACAGGATTTAAAAGGAGAGTTGGATGATAGTTTTAAAATATGCAAGAGAATTTTGGGGCTAGATTTTGACTTTTAGCAGGACTGATTTTCAGGAGTGAACCTCATCAGGACTAAACCATCAGCTCTCTGAGACCTCAGAGAGGAAGCAGCAACTAAGAAAGGAAATAAGCACGAAGGTGGGGGTGGGGGGGGGACCATCAATGGCTTTCGGTTCCAAGAATTAATGTACTTCAAAAAATAATTCTTCTTTTTCTTTTTCTTTTTTCCCCCTCAGTTTTGGGCCATCACCAGTAGTGCTCTCAGGGTTTACTCCTAGCTCTGTGATTAGGAATTAATCCTGGCAGATTTAGAAAATATTATGGGATGCTGAGGATCAAATTTGGGTCTGCCACATGCAAAACAAGAGCCTTACCAGCTGTACTATCTCTCTGTCCCCCTAGAAATCTCTCTCTCTCTCTCTCTCTCTCTCTCTCTCTCTCTCTCTCTTCTCTCTCTCTCCTCTCTCTCTCTCTTTCTCCTCTCTCTCTCTCTCTCTCTCTCTCTCTCTCTCTCTCTCTCTCTTCCCTTTTCCTTTTAGGCCTGATGGATTGCAATACTGTTCCTGATAGGGTATCATGCCTATCACTTTACTTCCTTTCAGCACCCACTTCCAGGATGATCATTCTCAACTATCATTGTCACAGACGTCCCTTCTCTGTCCAAATGCACTTTCCCTCTCTCCTATCCCTTGTCATTGTGTATTATTCTTATACTGTGTTGTGTTTTATTTTTTTTAAACAAATTAGTGTGCTCATGCTATGTCAGTCCCTCTTCCTCTGACTCATTTCACTCTGCATAATACTCTTCATGTCTTTCCATGGATAAGCAAATAGAAATGATTTTTTTTTTTATCTAAGTAAAGGGCTCAAAGCAGTGCTACCAGCTACCAATTGACCTGTGTGGACATGAGCAGAGCTTCAGGGGGTTGTGCCAGATGCCTGTAAAAGGGGAGCAGTCCCCTTGAGATCATCCCTTTGAAGAAGAACCACAGCACAGTAGGCTAGAGAGGGGTTCTCAGACTTGCAGGCTGAATGTTTTTGTACATTCGCACAGAGCAGGTAGGAAAACACCACGCTCAGCCTTTTTGACTACTTATGCCGTGGCTTGAAATTCCCAGGTGACATTTCCAAATTTTCTTTTCTTTTTTTTTTTAACAGGGATTTTTTTTTTTATTTAAACACCTTGACTACATACATGATTGTGTTTGGGTTTCAGTCATGTAAAGAACACCACCCATCACCAGTGCAACATTCCCATCACCAATGTCCCAAGTCTCCCTCCTCCCCACCCGACCCCCGCCTGTACTCTAAACAGGCTCTCCATTTCCCTCATACATTCTCATTATTAGGGCAGTTCAAAATGTAGTTATTTCTCTAACTAAACTCAGCACTCTTTGTGGTGAGCTTCCTGAGGTGAGCTGGAACTTCCAGCTCTTTTCTCTTTTGTGTCTAAAAATTATTATGACATTTCCACATTTTCTAAGGGGTGGATGTAGGATGGCTCAGAGAGGGCAGGAGTTAAACAAAGTCCGGAGTTCAGGGCCAGCTCAGTTTATCTTTCCCTGTGCTATTTACATGGCAAAGGTTCAGGTATTAGATTAACAGGAAAACACAAAGATTTAAAAAAAGGCAGGATGCCAAGAATATTTCTTTCTCTTTGCCCACGCCTTAGAAAGTATAATAAAACAAACAGGCCTTTTCTTATGTCTTTGGTTTTCACTGAAGGTGTAAAGTGAGCTAGGGATTTCTGAAACCATCTGGCACTGCTGGGTCAGAAAAAAGATGGCAGCAAGGGTGGTTTGGAAAGCAGGTGGAATCTGCTCTTAGCTGCTGTTTCCCTTCTTCTGGGTCCTTCCTTCCTCAGCCTCTCTCTTTCCCTTTTTCCTATTGACTCCCTAAATCTTTCCCCCACCCCACCTCCATAGTACTTTCACTAACCCCTTCTCTCCCTTTTTGCCTCCATTTCTTCTTCCTCCATAGGCTTCACCCTGAGAGAATCACATGGGAGGCAGCAGGGAGGAAGGAGGGAGATCCGAAAGATGAGGAAAGCCATGGAGGGGAAGCAAATTGGAGTAGCCCCCAGTATCTACAGAGGAATGAGGGAAGAGCAAAAGGTTTAAAATTAGGCCTGCTGTTAAGGCACTGACCTGGCATATATGTAGCTGACCCCGGTTTGAATCTTTGTCATAGCACAGGGTCCCTTGAGCACAGTCCTGAGCACAACTGTGGGGAGTAACACCCAAACAAACAATAAAATAAAATAAAATTACATAAAACTGGGTCCAGAATGGATGGATTCTCTATGAGTAGAGTATGTGCTGTGTGTATGGAAGTCTTGAATTCGATACCTAGTACTTCAAGATCTCCCAAGCACTGCTAAGAGTGACCCCTGAAACCAAAGCTGTAAGTAGCCTTTGAAAACTGCCCAAATAAAACTGAGCCTGACAAGGGCTCCCAGCAAGGGTGTACAGTACAGTACAGTAATATACTGGCTTTGTACTGGCCTCTGGACCAGGCACCCCTCTACCAAGGTCCTATATGCAGCTTCGTAGGGCTCAGACCATTCTGTTTACTTGAACATTTTTGAGGAAAACATCTGGCAATGCTTAGGAGTTACTCCTAAGTGGGTACTCAGGAATCACTCCTGGTCATACTCAGAGGACCATATGGGATGCCAGTGATCAAACCTGGGTTAGTTGTGTGCATGGCAAACACCTTCTCGCTGTACTATTTGTTCTGGCTCCTGACTTGAAGTTTAGGTTCTAAGACAGTTTAAGAAGGTTGTGGACACAGAGTGGGTAGGCCCTTGCCTTGCACACAGCTGACCCAGGTTCGATCCCCAGCACTTCATAGGGTCCCCTGAGCCTGCCAGGAGTGATATCTGAGTAACCCCTCTAGGCCCCCAGATGTGACCCAAAATAAAAAATAAAAAAGAAGAAGGTGGTGGTGATGGTGGTGGGAATCTGAGAGCCCAGGACCCTACTGGGTCCTGGGGTGTCTACAGTGTCAGGAGAGATGGGTACAGGAGACATGTCTGCAAACATCCACTCTTAGTCTGGACTGCAGCTCACCCCTATCCATGGAGGTCCAGGTAGAAAGCATCTTTTGCAAGCACTGAGGGGTGATAGGCAGCAGCTCTGCCTGCATTGGCTCCTCCCCCCACCCTGCTTCCACTTTCGGTGCAGCTGGAGAGGAGGAAAGGGGCATGGCATAAACACAAGGGGGATCTTGGAGACACTCAAGTAGAGTTTCCATGAAAATCTTCTTGATCAAAAAAAAATAACTAAATAACTAACTAACTAAATAAATAAAACCTTCTTGATCCAGCCAGCCAGTGCTCTGATCTCCCCATATCAGCTTCATGGAGAAGGACTCAGACCCAGTGGGCAAGAGGAGGCCATCTCTAAGAGTTGAACTAGCCATTATCTTACCCAGAATAAATGTACCAGATTGACCCAAAAGATCCCCTTTCGTCAAAGGATCATCCTTTAGTCTGATCAAAGAATCATCCTTTAGTCAAAGGATCAAAGGATCATTCTCACCAGCACCTCATTCTTTAGCCAAGGCTCAGCAAGTGCACCCCATTAAGATGGCCACATCTTTGGGGCCAGAGCCATAGCACAGCAAGTATGGTATTTGCTTTGCATGTGGCTGAACCGGATGGCTCCAGGTCTGATCCACAGCATCCCATATAGTCCCCAAGCCTGCCAGAGATGATTTCTGAGCGTAGAACCAGGAGTAACCTGAGCACCCCTGAGTGTGGCCCATAAACAAAAACAAAAAATAAAAAATGACCACATCTGAGCAGGCTCATGCCCATGCTTGACTATGTGGAGATTGGGCTCAATACCTAGCACCTCGTGGTCCCCCAAGTATCACTGTGGAGTGACGCCTGAGCTAAGGATTGATTCTGGGTGTTGCATAGCAAAGTATGAATGCTAGCTAGTTTGTTGAGCTATCTCTCAAGAATTCTCTTCGCTTTCAAATATGCTTGACAGTGTTAATCACTGCACGCATCCACGGTCTAGACAGGGACATGGGCTGACCAAGGACTCCTTGACCCCACCCTATTCCTAGTCTCTAGCTGATGACATCTGGTTATTGGGGTCTGGGGTATTGGGGAAGGACAATGGATGGCTTCACACGTGTGGGGCTTCACATGCCATAATCTAAACTTGAAGAAAAGGGGTCTAGAGCAGGGGATCATTATAGGAAATATGCCAGGCCAAGCTTGAGAGGGTGAAATATGTGTCGTTGGGGAAACTTTCAATCTCTTGGAACCAGAGAGCTGCCTGCCAAAATCAGCTGTCTTTATTTCAGTCAATCCACCCCCAGGCTCTGGGATGATGGTGGTGGTGTTTAGTGGTAGTGGTGCTGGTAGAGCTGTCCAGTAACAAAGTACCTATATCGAGCTAATGCAATCTAGGTGGGGTTTTACATTTCAGAAGTCTTGGGTAAATAGCAGAGGGAACAGGGCAGAAGTCTTTGTAGAGGAATAAAATAGAATAAAATAAGATGTGACCTAACAAGTTGACCATTGATGGTCATTATCCATAGGGCACCTAGCATACATAGGACACAGGGATCTTTAGGTAGTATTTTTTTTTGGGGGGGGGGGGAGGAGTGGGTCTTTGTGCCAAGTGGGAGGTGCTCAGAGGCCATTCTTGAATCTGCTCAGGAGTGACCCCTGGAGGTGCTCAGAGACCATGTGTAGTGCTGGGATGAAAGAAAGACGGAAGGAAAGGGGGAAGAAATCCACAGTTGGGTATTTATCCAAAGAGAACAAAGAAATCTGTACTCCTTATGTTCATGGCAGCATTGTTTATCACATTTAAGAAGTAGAAGCAACCCAAGTGTCTGTTGGTGGAGGAGGGGATAAAGAAAATGTGACAGGCACATAAAGGATTAAGATCAACAAAAGGAAACAAGGAAATCTTGGTGCTGGTAAGACAGACACAGCCCAAGGACACTGTGCTAAATGAATTCAGCAGATCTTAAATTTCACAAATGTGGGGAATCTAAAGAACAAAAGCAATCTTCTGAACTCTTAGATCTAAACACCAGGTTGGCATATGTCAGGAAAGAGGAGTGGGTGGCGGATGAAAAGAGAGGTGAAAGTGTTCATCAAAAGTACAAACATCCTTGGGGCTGGAGAGATAGCATGGAGGTAAGGTGTTTACCTTACATGCAGAAGGTCCGTGGTTTGAATCCTGGCATCCCATATGGTCCCCTGAGCCTGCCGGGGGCGATTTCTGAGCGTAGAGCCAGGAGGAACCCCTGAGCACTGCCGGGTGTTATCCAATCCCCCCAACAAAAGTACAAACATCCATGGGGCTGGAGTGATAGCACAGCAGTAGGGCGTTTGCCTTGCACGCAGCTGACCCAGGACAGACCCAGGTTCGAGCCCCAGCATCCCAAATGGTTGGATCCTCGAGCCTGCCAGTAGAGATTTCTGAGTGCAGAGCCAGGAGTAACCCCTGAGTTACTCCCAAACCTGCAGCAAAAAGTACAAACATCCAGTTATAAAGTCCTGGAAATGCATGTATAGCAGGGTGTATACAGTGATACATGCAGTTGAGCATATTTGAAATTGTAGCATATTTGAAAGCTAAAAGGATTCTTGAGAGATAGCTCAACAAGCAAGCTAGGTTTAATAATTTGCATATGGAACGCCCAGAATCAATCCCCAGCACTATAATTTGTTTTTGGGCCAGACACTATGCCCAGATTCAAGCTCAGGTGTCACTCTATAGTGAGTCGAGGTCACCACATGTCAAGCGAGAACATAAACCCTTGAGCCGTTCCATCTAATAGAAGGTATGTGTCGTGACCTGTTCACGGTGCTACATGGTTCCTTTGGATGAATTACTTACTAGTTGTGACATTAAACACCTGATTTGTTCTTATTTAATGGACATTGTGGGCAACATAGCTGATCTTGTTTCTCTCTTCACACAGACTGTTGGGAAACTGAAAGTCAAATAGTGGCACCGCTCCATGATTAGGAAGGTATTTGAGGGCATTTGGTTTGTCTTGTCTCTAGCTTTACATTATTTCCATGAAGCCAATTTCCCTTCCAAACAACCTCTTTGACTCTTAGAAAAGCACGTATACATTTTGTAAGCAAATTTAATCTTTCTCTTTACTTCGTTCTTTCTTCTTCTTCTTCTTCTTCCTTCTTCACTCCTGGCATTTAGGGACCATATTGGATGCTGGAGATTGAACCTGGGATGGCTATGTGCAAGTCAAATGCCCTACCCACTGTGCTAGCTCTGGCCTCTCTTTTCCTTCCTTTCTCTCTTCTCTCTCTTTCATTTTTTTCTTTTGGTTTTGGGCCATTCCCAGCAGCGCTCAAGGGTTACTACTGGCTCTGCACTCAGAAATTGCTCCTAGCAGACTTGGGGAACCATATGGGATGCCAGGGATCGAACCTGGGTCTGTCCCAGGTCAGCTGCATGCAAGGCTCTCTGCTATCTCTTTGGCCCCTTAAAATTTGTTTTTAAACAAAACATTTGTTTAGTTTTTACTCACAAAGAACTTTTCAGATAGATCCACTCAGCATTCCCATTTTACAGTTGAAAACAGAGGCAATAAATTCCTCCAAAGTTTATATTAGTTGTACAGTAGTATTCTTCCTTCAGCTAGACTTAAATACAGTCTGGTATGGAGCCTATTATATTAATTAGTCCTTAACTGCTGGAAAAAAACTTAGGTCACCTCAAGTTTGCTAAGAATATTTGATGAAAGGCATTAAATATTAAAATTATTTTTAAATGGGGGCCGGGCGGTGGCGCTGGAGGTAAGGTGCCGGCCTTGCCTGCGCTAGCCTAGGACGGACCGCGGTTCGATCCCCCGGTGTCCCATATGGTCCCCCAAGAAGCCAGGAGCAACTTCTGAGCGCATAGCCAGGAGTAACCCCTGAGCGTCACAGGGTGTGGCCCAAAAACCAAAAAAAAAAAAAATTATTTTTAAAGCATTATGTAAACTATACCAGTGTGATTTCAAAAGTACTTTAAAAATCATAGTAAAGGGCAGGAAATATATTAAAGGGCATTTTACATATATAATAACTTGGTGGTCTACTGCTTTTCCAAGTTTTGTATTTTTTGACTTTTTTTTTTTTTTTTTTGGTTTTTGGGCCACACCTGGCGGTGCTCAGGGGTTACTCCTGGCTGTCTGCTCAGAAATAGCTCCTGGCAGGCACGGGGGACCATTTGGGACACCGGGATTCGAACCAACCACCTTTGGTCCTGGATCGGCTGCTTGCAAGGCAAACACTGCTGTGCTATCCCTCCGGGCCCTTTTTTTGACTTTTTTTCCCCCAAGTTTTGTATTTTTTAATTGCAAAATATTCTTATTACCTTTGTTAAAAAGATAGAGTGGGGGGGCCGGAGAGATAGCATGGGGGTAAAGCGTTTGCCTTTCATGCAGGAGGTCATCGGTTCGAATCCCGGCATCCCATATGGTCCCCCGTGCCTGCCAGGAGCAATTTCTGAGCCTGGAGCCAGGAATAACCCCTGAGCACTGCTGGGTGTGACCCAAAAAACCACAAAAAAAAAAAAAAGATAGAGTGGGGGCCGAAGAGATAGCATGGAGGTAAGGCATTTGCCTTGCATGCAGAAGGACGGTGGTTTGAATTCCGGCATCCCATATGGTCCCCCGAGCCTGCCAAGAGCAATTTCTGAGCGCAGAGCCAGGAGTAACCCTTGAGCACTGTCAGGTGTGACTCCAAAACAAAAACAAACAACAAAAAGATACAGTGGATATTTAACATTATATTTATTTCTTTGTATTACTTTTTAATTTAAAAAAGACACAAGCATTGCTTTAAAAATATTTCTTTCAAAGAACATTATACTGAGGGGAAGAACCAAAATATACTGTTTAAAAAGTGGAATATAGAGGCCAGAGTGGTAGCGCAGGGCGTAAGGCAACTGCCTTGTGCGCTCTAGCCTAGGACTGACCCCGGTTCAATCCCTTGGCGTCCCATCTGGTACCCCAAGCCAGGGGTAATTTCTTTTTTTTTTTTTTTAATTTTTATTTTGATCATAGTGGCTTACATATTGTTGACAATAATATTCTAGGTACATATTTACATAAAATCAGGGGGGATTCCCATCCCTAAATTGTCCTCCCTACACCTCCGTTTTTGTCCTACCTCCCATTTCTTCTTCCCTCACCCCCAGGGTGGCTAGAATATGTGGTCCCCTCTGTATCTGACCTACTACTTAGTAGTCTTGCATCAGTTTGGTCTTGGTGCCTCCCTTATTTCCCCCTCTAAGTGGGGGCAGGGCTAGCAGTTCAAGTTAGGTGGTTTTGCCTGAAAAGGAGAAAATGAGTAAACTGGGGTAAGAGTCTAATATCCCAAAAATGGGCAGAATCCTTCTAGAGGTTCTCCTCATCGATTTGGATAATGCAGGAGAAAAAGAAGGTGAAACACCCCATCAGTACCAAAAGAAGTGTCAAATATCCAGTGAGGACTCCAGTTATATCGATAAGCACCACAAAAAACTGATAAAAAAAATACAAACAAAAACAAACAAACATATGAACAACAAAAAAAAAAAACTCGCCGTGGTCTTGAAATAAGAGACATGGTGTAGCACATAACGAAAGAAAAGAAAGGAAAAAAAAACACACACACACACACAAAAAAAAGAATAATTGGGGACAACAATTTCAATAATCACATCCGAACCGAGAAATCGACCAAAATAGCTAGGTAAATAAAATTAATAATAACAATAATAAATGAAGGTAATATATATATATATATATATATATATATATATATATAAATATCCAAGGTTTTGTGCTTTTTGCAATTTTGCCAGGGGTAATTTCTGAGCATATAGCCAGGAGTAACCCCTGAGCGTCACCAGGTGTGGCCCAACCCTCCCCAATAAAATAAAAAAATAAAAGTGGAATAAAAGGGCTGAAGATAGTATAGCCGATAGAGCACTTGCTTTGCATGCAGCAAACCTGAGTCTAATCCCCATAATCCCATGTGGTCCCCTGAGTCCCGCCAGAAGTGATCCCTGAATTTGAAACCAGGAATAAACCTTGAGCACCATTGGATGTGGCCTTTAAACAAACAAAAAGGTAGCCTATAAAGGTACATGCAAAGTATGATCCAGTTGTAAAAGAGAGAAATAAAGTGCAATATCCCCTGACTGGTAGAATAGGATTCAAACAGACATTTTCTCATATGGTTTTACAATTCTATAAGCAGAATTCTAATGATTCAAGTTTTTATTTTGTTTTTGTTTTTTTGCTTTTTTCTTTTTTGCCAGAGATTTGTGATAGATCAACACTGAAAAGTTACTGGTTTGGGGCCTATTTAATGTGGCTCACGAATACCTTGACTGTTTCATCCCTGACACTGCATGGCCCCTCCCCAGCACCGCCAGGTATAGTCTTGGTTGCTCTCAAACACTGCTATGTCAGCATATTATGCTTCTTTCTTCTTGTCCTGGAGAGACTTGAAATTAATTCGTAGTCACTGAAGCTCAACAGAAATGCTATTGGCCTCCAAATGGCTCAGCTCTCGGCATGGTGATCAGGACATGAAAACTCAGTGCTGGCTTATATATACTTTAAAACTCACTGTGATGTGGTTCTGCAGGTAGCCTCTTGCCTGGTACCATACTCATAAAGACAATATAAAAGAAAGGCAATGAAAAGGAATAAAGTTGGGGCCAGAGAGATAGTACAGAGAATACAGCAACTGCCTTGCATGCAGCCAACTCAAGTTTGATCCCTGGCATCTCATATGCTTCCCTAAGACCACCGGGAGTATTCCTAAGTGTAGAGCTAGGAGTAACCACTGAATACTGCCAGGAATTGCTTAAAAACAAACAAAAAAAAAAGTAGAATAATAGAAAAGTATCTCCTATTTTCCTGTTATTAGCAACTATAAGACTGGTTTTTGTATTATTAGTTAAGCATTTTTTTGTTGTTGTTGTTTTTGGGTCACACCCGGCAGTGCTCAGGGGTTACTCCTGGCTCTATGCTCAGAAATTGCTCCTGGCAGGTTCATGGGACCATATGGGATGCCAGGATTCGAACCACCGACCTTCTGCATGCAAGGCAAACACCCTACATCCATGCTATCTCTCCAGCTCCTAATAAAGCATTTTTGTAACACACATTTATTGAAAGCATACCACATGAAGCCTGTCATTTCCTGGAGCACAACAACATCCAGTAAGATATCTGTCCTCTACCTCATGCTATAGATGTCACAGACACATAGGCAAATGCTACTATGCAGTACATGGTGCCCTCATACCTACTCTTTTCACTGGATTATGTGTGTAAATATATGTACACACACATATGTATTTGGGGGAAGAGTGCTTAGTCCTTACTTGACAATGCTCAGGGCTTACTCTTGGCTCTGTGCTCAGGGAACACACCTGGCAAGTCTTGGGGGATCATACTTGATACTATGGATTAAAAACCTGGGTTTAAAAAAAACCTGGGTTGGCTGTGTGCAAGGCAAAGACCATATTTGTTGTATTATTAACTCTCCTGCACAAGGGATCAGATAACCTATTTTATATATTATATATAAATATATGATACATGATATAGAATATATATGAATATATTTATAATAAATATGAATATATTCTTATACATTTATATATTATATAAATATATAGTTATATATTATATATATAGCCTAAAATATAGCATATTTTAGGAATTGTCATTCAAAGATCAAATGGTACAGTTATTTATTGTTTCTTTACAAGGACATTTTCTGAGAAATTTGGCCTTAGGAGGTTTTGTAATTAGAAAGAATTATAGGGGCCAGAGCGGTGGCGCAAGTCGCAGGGCGTTTGCCTTGCATGCACTGACCTAGGACCAATTGCGGTTTGCTCCCCCAACGTCCCATATGTTCCCTCAAACCAGGAGCGATTTCTGAGTGCATAGCCAGGAATAAGCCCTGAGCGTCACTGAGTGTGGGCCAAAAACAAACAAACAAACAAACAAACAAATAAACAAAAAGAAAGATTTATAGCAAACTGAGATGGTTAACTGACTATGAACCTAGGTCTATTGGGGCCACCCATGTATATGTTTGTGTGTCATTGATCAAAGTGTAGACAAGCCACTCAACTTGTATTATGTAGCTGATGATCCATGCTTTAATTTAAATTGGTGCCCCAATGATTTATACTTCTATGCAATTTTAAAAGGGCCTTTTGTACATTCACATGCATGCATAAACAGACCTGTGCACTGATCTTGTCATTTTAAGCTCTCATGTCATTCCTAAATGAAGGAGCATGGACAACTGGCCCCCATGTGGTCTGTAATCTCTCTAGTTTCTACTTCAGTGCCTTCTTTTAAACCTGGATAATCATTCTATGCACGAGGTCCAACTTGCCCAGATAAAGTCTATCTAGCCAGGACTGCTTGGGAGATAACTGAAGTGAGTCTGGCCTCTTGGGTGACAGGCGGGGGGTCTTCTTTTCTGCATGGACAGTGTCTTTCCGCCTTAGTCTTACAGTCATTGCCCTGCAAATAATGCTGGTGGAAGGAACAAATGGTCTGTTTCTGCATTAGCCCTTGGCATGCTCTTCCTGCATTATCCTGGTGTTTATTCAGCTATATGATAGTTGAAAGCAAAGAAAAAAAAATACTTCATGGGAGAAATTACCTGGGTTTGGAACAATTCACAGGATGGAGGTTGCTGGGATCATAAACAGACTGAAATTACTGGCAGGGCTAAGTTAGTTTCATTTTCTATTAACAAACGAACAAACTAGAAATAACACCAAAATTGACGAAAAAAGTAAATAGCTTAAGTAAATTTTACAGAAAGTTCAACTTAATGACCGTAAATAAGAGAGTGAAGGACAAACAGAGAAAAATGGGGAATTGAGACAAAGGAAAACTAAACAGACATAGTAAACTCAATCCCAACCATGTTAATAGTGATGTGATATTAATGAACTAAATCAGAGATGGCATCAGAAATCCATATAGAACAGTCACCAAGACGGAACATATACTGGTCATCAAACAGGTCTCAGTGAATTTCACAGGTTTGACAACATACTGGGTTCATAATATGACATGTGTTCCAGTAGCCATCCAACACAGAGATGATACAGTAACCAATTACAGTCAGATATGTAGAATTAGATAGAAATTCATCACCATACTTCTAAATAACCTACGGAGCAAAAGAAAACAGTACAAATGAATAGGAAATATTTTAATGGAGTAAAGTAAAAATAACACCATCCTCCAAATTGTGGGACACAATTAAATTAGAATATTGGGGTAAAACATTTTTTTGTACTGATGGAGACCAAATCTAGAGCCTCACACATGCAAGGTAAGTACTGCCAGGCTACCCCCTAGCCCATATGTCTTCCTCTTTACAGCCAGAGCAGTGAATAAAATGCATTTCCCTTGTCCCTGACCTTTTCAGTGAGAGAGTACCTATTGCGTTTTCTCCGTCTTTTTGTTGCATTTCCTGTTTATGTATTCCCCGGCATTTGTTAAGGTTGTTGGTGGGAGAGAACTAGTTTTCACATTCATTTGGTCTTGGTTTGATGGTGAGACTCTAAACTTTATGCCTCAATCTGATGTCGGTTCAGAAAGAGTCTTTGGAAGTTTTATTGTCTTTTGTCAGAGGGGTGACTGGTAGTTTTTCTAGGAGTGTGAAGGTATGGTGGCTACTCTGGTTACTTCCAATGAACCATGTTTTCGGGTATTCATGTCCTTGGTAGTTCTAGATTAACTTGGGGCATGACTGATGTGACCTTAGCAGGAAGAAGGCAGAGATGTCATTAGTGGCAAATAGAGTGCTCTGTCCTCTTGACATTTGCCACAAAGTTCAGAACCTTTTGTCAAGCCCACAGGAAGCTATTGAATAATGAAGATAACATGGACAGAGACACTGAAAGAGGAGAGAATGGCAATTTTTCTCATTCTCTCCTATCTTAATTAGTACCACTGTATCTGTTCTCTGCAGCTGAGCCCATCCACCCATTGAATAATAAGAAACAAGCCAGAGTTTACTCTTCTGGTTCTGGGGTTGGCTTGTTATGCAAGTCTAGATAAGGGGGACGTGTCGGAAACTTTGGAGTTCTGATGACCTTTTAGAGTCATTTCAAAATGAGGCATGAGTCCAGGACTTATTGCTGTGATGTACTTTTCATTTGATTTCCTTGCCTCTTAAGAGGTATGAACTGGAGCTAGACCACTTTCTTCTTTTCTTTTCTTTTCTTTTCTTTTCTTTTCTTTTCTTTTCTTTTCTTTTCTTTTCTTTTCTTTTCTCCTTTCCTTTCCTTTTCTTTTTCTTTCTTTCTTTCTTTCTTTCTTTCTTTCTTTCTTTCTTTCTTTCTTTCTTTCTTTCTTTCTTTCTTTCTTTCTTTCTTTCTTTCTTTCTTTCTTTCTTTCTTTCTTTCTTTCTTTCTTTCTTTCTTTCTTTCTTTCTTTCTTTCTTTTCTTTCTTTCTTTCTCTCTCTTTCTTTTTTTAAATAATTTTAAAGAATAATTTATCTACTTAAGCACCATGGTTACAAACATGTACATAACAGGGTTTCAGTGAGACCACTTTCTTTCTTTTTTTTTTTCTTTATTTAAACAGCGTGATTACAAACATCATTGTAGTTGGGTTTCAGTCTTAACAAGAACACCCCCTTCACCTGTGCAACATTACCATCACCAATGCCTCTATCTCTTCCCTCCCCCACCTCACCCCACCTGTATTCGAGACAGGCTTTCTACAACCCTCACTCACTCACTCACAGACATTGTTATGACAGTTCTCAGCTTAGTTATTTCTCTAACTGCACTCACCACTCTCTGTGGGGAGCTTCATATCTTGAATCGGTCCTTCCAGACCTCATCTCTGGGAATTATTTCAATGTCTTTAATTTTTCTTAAAACCCATAGATAAGTGAGACTATTCTGTGAGACCACTTTCGGTAGCCAAGGGTGATGTCCAGAGATGGACTAGGCTGTGAACAATGTGAAAACCACACTTTTGGCATCTGGGGACTGTGCTGATGTGGTACACACTGTAGCAGTCACTTTTGTCCTTGTTTTTGTAGACTCAGCCAGTGGGAGAGAGGAAGGGAGCTACAGAACCCTGAATGGAGAGTTTCTCAGTTGGGAGCCACAGGACCACTCTAGGAGCTTTCAGAATATTCCAAGGTCACCACAGGTGAAAGTTGCACAAATGGGGGATCATAGCCTGAGACTAGAAGCCAACCAATAGGACTGGGGAGGCAATAGGAAGGTAAGAGGGGCTCACTGATTTAATTAATGCAATCTCCAGGAAGAATGTTCTAAGAATTAGGGAAACCATAAAAAAAGTCACATGGTGGGTGGGCCAGCCAGGGTGTCCACCTAGAATTTGTTTCCCTAAAGGAGACCTCATCATGATAGTTAGATGTCATGTGTGTGTGTGGGGGGGGGGCGGGTTAGGAGAGAGGCTCTGCTTTCCTAGTTCTACAAAGGTCCCATGACTCACTCTGTTTTCATTACTAAAACTATGGAGGTATGATAGAGGCAGTTTGGGGAGTGCAAGAATGAAGAGAGAAGCATAGAGTTTGGGGGCGAGAGAGATAGTATAACAGTTATACTGCTTGTCTTGCATGCAGCTGACCCGGGTTTGATCTCTCGTATCCCACCATGAACACCATCAGATGTGATTCCTGAGTGCAGAGTCAGGAATAACCCCTGAACATTGCTGGGTGTAGACCCCCCCCCATTAAAAAACAAAGATAAACAAAACAAGAAACTTAGAGTGAAGAAGGCAACTGAGGGGAGGTGGGCTGGATATAGTAGGAAAATACACTGAAAAATTCCTTCGTAAATATTGTAAATAGTAGGTATATTTAAAATGTTTCTAAAAGTGAAGCTTAAAAAGCTTCTTTCTTCATCTGTAGAAAAAATGATTTTAGAAAAGAGATGAATATTGAGAATGGACATATGTTGATGATCTTCTCACCAATTCCTGCTTCTTTACTAAAAAAAAAGCCTAATTTTCATTCCTATACCAAGATTTCCTTCATGCAGCTTTTTTAACTTGTGGGTGGGCTTTATTGGGTCAGAGCTAATCAGCAAACATCAGTGGTCATGTAACCAAACGAGGCCCAATTAGAGTAAATCATAGAATTCCTGCTTGGAATGCTGGGAAAGCTATATGGGCTGAGGGTGCTTTATCTAGATGTGGACTAAGACCCAATATGGTTGTCAGGGGGCATCACAGGGTTTTTTTAGCAGGGGTTGAAAATCACACCTACATAGATCTACTTTATGCAAATTTTACATGTAAGGAATTCTCCCAAGGAAATGGAGATAGAAGTAATGGGGAAAACCTTTTGATTAGATTGTACAGAGAGAGGCAACTGTGGAAAAGTAAATAGTAAGGGAGCCTAGAGGAAGATAAGAATTACTTTCAGAGCCCGTTGGTTCCATGGCACTTGCTCCATCTCAGCTTTTCATCGGTTAAGACTGTTGAAGGATGATAAGAATGTTACTTGCCTTGGGGCATAAGTTGAATCTTTCATCCAGGACTTTTGCTCAGAATTCAGTAAGAGGAAAATGACAACCTCCTTTTGTATCTGCTGTTTTCCCAGTGCTTTTAGTTAAAAATGATTCTTATGTCAATATGGCCAATTAGGGTCTGGCATGTTCTGCCACCTTGGGCATTGTTGGCAGGGGTCTTGGAACTGGTGTAGTTAGCAGTTGTATTATAGCTGGTTTGGATGTGGAAAGCAGAGAAGATTGGTTGCATACAAGGCAAGTACCCTATGTGCTATACTATCGCTTCGGCTCCAGTGTTTCTGTTTTCTTTAACTCTAGACCTCTTCTAAGGTGTTTAGGAGCCGAGGGATCTGGAGGAAGTTGCCTAAACTTGCAAAATGCTTTGATCACTCCATTTTATGCCCCGGTATGCTTTTGGCCAGAAGTTAATTTCAGGGGAGGGGCTTGGGATGCAGAATGGTGGTTCCTAGAGATTTGTAGCTTCCCAAAGGGCAATCACCAGGGGAAGAGCAAATCTGTAGTTTAGGCAAATTCGAAATGGTTTGACAGTAGCTTCACTTTTTGATTCCCAAACTGTGGGATTAATTGGATTTTGAATTAATCTGATCCCATCCCTCTCAGTATATATACCTTGTTACTCATTGGTTCGAAACATCTTTGAACGTAGCACCTTGGATTGGTGTTTAGACCACCTAGTCCCACCTCCAGGTGTGGTCTCGGTCTTCAGAATAAATACTCAAATTTTCAGGAAAATTCTCTCTTGCATTTCCAGACTTCCATGGAGCTTGCTGCTTCTTAGGAACTGAAGGCTTACTGAATCTGTTTCTCCCTCCTTGAGTGTGTGTGTGTTTGTGTCTGCGTTTGGGTGTATTATTTATTTCCTAGATCAATGTTTGCTTCCAGACCCACTTCTCTCCACTGTCCTGGCTTTTGAATCTGAGGATTAATTATATATAATGGTGTCCCAACAGGGCTACAGTCGGCGATTGGTGAGATGTTAATTTTATAGCTGCTGCTTCTTCTTCTTCTTCTTCTTCTTCTTCTTCTTCTTCTTCTTCTTCTTCTTCTTCTTCTTCTTCTTCTTCTTCTTCTTCTTCTTCTTCTTCTTCTTCTTCTTCTTCTTCTTCTTCTTCTTCTACTTCTTCTTCTTCTTCTTCTTCTTCTTCTTCTTCTTCTTCTTCTTCTTCTTCTTCTTCTTCTTCTTCTTCTTCTTCTTCTTCTTCTTCTTCTTCTTCTTCTTCTTCTTTTTTGTTTTTGGGCCACACCCAGCAGTGCTCAGGGGTCACTCCTGGTTGTCTGCTCAGAAATAGCTCCTGGCAGGCACAGGAGACCATATGGGACACTGGGATTCGAACCAAACACCTTTGGTCCTGGATCGGCTGCTTGCAAGGCAAACGCCGCTGTGCGCTGTGCTATCTCTCCGGGCCCAATTTTATGGCTTCTTAACTGGGTTTCACCATTCTGGTTTTGCAACCTTGTGTCTATTTGAATTAGAATTATGACTAGGGTTGATTCTTGAAGTGAAGGGCTTTGGCTTTTCCTTATGCAAATGGCTACCTTCTTTCCTCTAATAGCCAACATGAATATATAGATATTATAATCTATATAATTATATAGATTACATAGGGGATTTTGATATTGATTTTACTTGTTATGTTAGTTCATAAGATTCTTGAGATAAAAAAATGCGGTTGAAAACTCTGACTTATCACAAAAATGTCAGAAATGCTTTCAAAATACTCTGACTTATCACAAAAAAATGTCTGAAATGCTTTCATTTTTTTCCCTGAAAGACAGAGAAGATGCAATTTACAGATTTTTCCAGTCAAAACACATGGTCAAGCCCAAAAACCCTGAGGTTGGTGTTCCATCACCACCTACTGGCAATAGGCTGGAAGAGCCTTTAGTTGTTTCACCATATAGTTCAGGCTTGTCCTCACTGGTGCTAATGTAGAAGAACCTCAAAATATTTTACCCAAAACTTTTTGCTGAATCAGAGAAAGAATCTATAAATTTATCACCCACCCCCCATCTATTATAGCTTTCTAGGGAGTGTGGTACAGATTCTATCCCTCCCCGACAGCTTTCTAGGGAATGTGGTACAGACCCAATCTCTCCCCTGCAATGGCTAACTTATTAGGGAGGTTGGCATAAATACAGAATCAGAATTAAGTTTTTTCCACCAGAAAAGCAATTTACTATATTGATTAGTTTTTAATAAGATTAAAATTAATACATATTTGGGGCCTAAGAGATAGCATGGAGGTAGGGTGTTTGCCTTGCATGCAGAAGGACTGTGGTTCGAACCCTGGCATCCCATATGGTCCCCCGAGCCTGGCAGAAGCGATTTCTGAACGTAGAGCCAGGAGTAACCCTTGAGTGCCGCAGGTTGTCACCCAAATCCCCCCAAATTAATACAGATTAAGAAACAAACAAACAAGCAAACAAACAAAAAACCCACTCGAAAAATATTCAATTATGGGGACCAGTTCTTAAAGGAACTGGTGCTGATACAGAATTAGGAACAAATTTCCCCAATCAGGAAAGGAATCGAGCCTCAACCTATAAGGTTTAAACATGGATTATCTTGGTTGGTTTAAGAAACCATGCTCTGGGGGGCCGGAGAGATAGCATGGAGGTAAGGTGTTTGCTTTGCAACCAGAAGAACGGTGGTTTGAATCCCGGCATTCAATGTGGTCCCCTGAGCCTGCCAGGAGCGATTCTTGAGCCTAGAGCCAGGAGTGGCCCTTGAGCGATGCTGGGTGTGACCCAAAAACAAACAAACAAAAAAGAAAGCATGCTCTGAGTATGAGTATGAGTCCTCTATCTCTGTTTTGTTTTGAATTCCTTGGTACCTGGTCTGATAGGGCAAATTGAACTCATTATTATAAAACTGTAGCAAAAGTAAGTCTAAAGCCATCTCAGTATTTTCAGTAGAAGATGCGGTTTCATGAAATAGCAGAAGAAAAATTAATAGCTTAGATCACTCTGGAAAGATAGTTGCAGGAATTAAGTTGTCTATGAGATACTGACAGGAAAAGGGGAATTCATAGAAATAAATAAGCAGGAAGGATTACCATGTGTTGTTTTAAGAATGATTGCTTTGGAAACTTGGGAAAAAAAGTTGACTCTGAAATCAAATACAATGGTAGTTATACTAAAATTATTTGGGGAACTACAGAGCCATATGCATATTTTCTAGGTAAATTAACAAAAGCGATTGAGAGATGAATAAATGATAAAGACCTTCAAAAATTCTTGACAAAAACTTTAG
Source organism: Suncus etruscus (assembly GCF_024139225.1). NCBI lineage: Eukaryota > Metazoa > Chordata > Mammalia > Eulipotyphla > Soricidae > Suncus > Suncus etruscus. Next base: position 20,080,545 of record NC_064849.1, read on the forward strand.
CATTAGATAATGTTAATGGATATTGTCACTCAATATTACACCCTGAAAAGGAGGATACTATGGAATACCTATATGCTTGTAGAAATGCCGGAACTTACAATTATCCCCTTCCACTCCCCAATGGTACTTATGATTATTTTCTCCTTCCCTCCGTCACAGTCCTTATGGCCTCTGCTGCCCTGTTGTTGCTCCCTACTACTGCACCTTTAATAATATAAGCTATTCAGGTGCAGACTCCGGGGAATCAGATCAGTGGCCTTCATCAAATAAAAGTACCTGAACTTTGTCTGAGGTGTGGTAAGGGAGTTCATTGGGCAAGAGACTGCCATTCAGTTTCTCAATGTCTCACTGGCAAATGAAAAGGGATTCAAAACCAATTCATGAGTTCATGTCAGGTGCTTTAAGTGTGGCAAATGGAACATTTAAGAAAACACTGCAGATCACAATTTCTTTCTGTACCAGCTTGGGGATCTGCCTCCTTGAGACCAGAACTTAATCAAACTATCTTGGAAAACTGGGTAAGGGAACATTCCCTGACCCCTCAAAATAAGGAAACTTTCTCATCAATAATTCAGCTCCCCAGTACAGACCAAGAGAACTCTGCAGCTTAAGCTCATTAAATCCTGACACTTCAGGAAACTGCAGTTTAGATATCCCCTGTCCAGAGGACTTAACCATCCTCCTGAGTCAATGCCCTTAAAAGATTAGGTCTGGGCCCGGAGATATAGCACAGCGGCGTTTGCCTTGCAAGCAGCCGATCCAGGACCAAAGGTGGTTGGTTCGAATCCCTGTGTCCCATATGGTCCCCCATGCCTGCCAGGAGCTATTTCTGAGCAGACAGCCAGGAGTAACCCCTGAGCAACGCCAGGTGTGGCCCAAAAACCAAAAAAAAAAAAAAGATTAGGTCTGGGGGTCGGAGAGATAACATGGGGGCAAGGCGTTTGCCTTGCATGCAGAAGGATGATGGTTTGCATCACAGCATCCCATATGGTCCCCAGAGCCTGCCAGGAGCAATTTCTGAGCATACCAGGTGTGTCCCAAAAATAAAAACAAAAACAAAACAAAACAAAAAAAATATTAGGTCTGGCATAACAGGGCCAATACCTAGAGGGACTTTAGAGATGATTTTAGGAAGAAGCAGTTTAATGCCAAAGAATAGTAAACTCACCTGGGAATTATAGATTCTAACCACGTAGGGGAAATAATAGTTCTTGTCTCAGTACCCACAGTTTGGACCTTTAAGAAAGGTGAAAACATAGCTAAAATTGTATTAATTTCTTATGTTATGACTGGAAAATCAGAATGCATAAGGAAGGAGGTGTTGGAAGTACTAACCCTGAGGTTTCTGCTAATGCATTTATAGCTTTTACTGCTAAGCTTAAAGATGAAAATCCAATGTTAACTCTTGAAGTTCAGGGTATGAAGTTTAAAGGAATGTTTGATTCTGGTGCTGAAGTACCTGTGATTTCTTTAAGAGATTGGCCCCCAAATTGGGCCCTACAAGAAATTCAGAAACGTTTAGAAAGGATAGGAGGGGTCTTGTCTCCAAATCCTGTTCACCAGAACACTAGTATTTGAATTGCACAGGACTGGAAAATCAACAACGGTATTCAGACCATATGTAGTTCCAGTTTCTTTGAACTTACAGGGACATGATTTGCATTGGCATCAGGGAGCAGAATATTACACCCTCGCCAAAAACATCTTCCAGTATTATTTCAGAGGTTTTGCCTTTTTTATTGGAGCCACTGGGTTAAAGCAGATGATGATAAGTCTAAAGCCACTTTCTGGCTCATCATATTGATTTGACCTTCAATTCATTACCTCAGCTAAGCCTAGGTATCCCTGATGTGACTGGGAAACCATAAAGTTGAACTGGCCTAGGAAAAGTCAAAGTCGTCTAAAAATGAGCTGCCTCACCACATAATGGTCAGATGAAACCTGGAGACACCTCAGGACATCATGATTTCTACATAGGATAAGCGCTAACACCAATATCTTTAAGTTCTGAAACCTGACAACAAAAACCATGATGGAGGAGAACCCTTCCTGGGACCTTGAAGACTTTGGAATTAGATAGATTAATGTGCCTGGAGTCTGTAGTTTGTCTATGGCAGGAGCTTCCTGGTTAGAAACACCCTGTTTTTTAGGCCAAAAGGTTTTGCTTCCTTATTTTCCAACTTTCGCTGTGCCTATGCAAAATTATGGCATCCCCTTTTATTTTTAGAGACATCTGTCCTTCCCTTAGTAAACTCACTTTCCCTTGGAGTATGTGTTAAATTATATTACCTCTTATTTCTTCATTATTTTTCTATAAAGTCCATTAGGGGGAGATGTATGATTAATTGAATTGTGGGATTAATCTGATCCCATCTCACTCACTATACATCTTGTTACTCATTGGTTCAAAACATCTTTGAATGTAGCGCCTTGGATTCGTATTTAGATCACCTAATCCCACCTCTGGGTGTGGTCTCTTCCTTCCTAATAAATACTTGGATTTTCAGGAAAATGCTCTCCTGTGTTTCCAGACTTCCATAGAGCTTGCTGCTTCTTGGGGGCTGAAGGCTTACTTGTTCAAATTTCTGAATCTGTTTCTCCCTCCGTGTGTGTGTGTGTGTGTGTGTGTGTGTGTGTGTGTGTGTGTGTGTGTGTGTGTGTGTGTGCATTATTTCCTAGATTAACATTTACTTTCAGACCCGTGTCTCTCCAGTGTCCTGGCTTTAGAACCTGAAGATTAAT